>NW_027271249.1:1257500-1857500 GCF_040938485.1 Diadema antillarum | reverse complement strand
TTTTAAATTATAACTTTTTTGGATATCTCAGCCATTTGAAAACCAATTTTCATCAAATAAACATTGAATCCTTCTTAAAATTACATGCTCTTTGATATTTCATAAAAGGTTTCTCATTATCTCACTTAAGAATGTTCAAAACATGAATCCCCACCTCAACCAGTACTGTACAGTCCCTTTAAAAAGGTTCACATCTCTGTACAGATACGACATATCTCCCTCTCACACTCTGTCGTGACTTTTTTCTCTTTCATTTCTATATGGTCACCGACAGTGGTTCAAACGGCGTAGTATTAGGTCATCACGCGCAAGACGCTCAAGATCACGTTCACGTTCGCGTTCCCGTTCGCGTTCACGTTCGCCTTCGCGCAGGATGTCGAGTTCAACCAAAAGAGAGGATGAAATAGGTCAGTCGCCACTCGCTTGCTTTCTGGAGCTCATTCATTTCTTCATACTCTTTTGACTTGCATATATGAACTGAAAATGCCTTTTCTTATTGTGTCATCATATCCATATGTGACCTTGCATCATAAAACCAACAAAAAGTCGCACGCACTGATTTTGTGTTACATGTAGGACTGAAAATAGGTGAAATGAGTCAACCCAGCCAATCTTGAGTTTTTCTCTTTTTTTTTTTGGAAGAGCGAGTCTTCTTTTACATTATACTAAAATTTGGGATCATAAAATGAACAGGAAGTTGTGTTTTTAGCAGTTTTTCTTGAACACCTTTTGTTAGAATAGTGTGATTAGGTGTTTCTCATAGAGTCCTCTTTTCATTTCGTAAAAAACCTGCCCTTTTCACTTTCAATTCCAATAACTTTAGAAAGAATCATTCTACTGCTTTGAAAGGCGGCATTAATCATCTACATAATGTGTTAATGAAGCATATGTTCATTTCAACTTAATCTGATAATTCCTTCTGTGTTGCTGCTCCGATGGTTAACATCCTGGTTTTTTTATGTTTGTGCTTTTCATTAAATCGCACAGCTAGCACGGATTGGTAAAGATTAAGCGCTTGAATAGACCTTGTACTTCAGAGCCTCTTTTCTCACTACACATTTTCCTGAGTTTGTGCTTTCTTTCTAATATTAGAATAGGTTAGGAGAGTCCATTTGAATTGAGTTATACATTTCAGAATCTGCTCTAAACTGAAAATCCATGTCTGGCAACTTTTTGTTGATTTTGTGATGCAGGGTCACGTGTTACAAGGCAACACCGCTAACCATTTTCTTCAATGTCAAATTTTTTTTGTGTGTTGAGGAGATGACATGTCACCCTTTGTTATCTACCCTGACGTCTCCGAGCCCTAACTTTCATCTTTCATCGCATACATTTTATTTTCATGAATCTTAGCTCCTTGTGAAAATTGCAAAAGTTTCGTACATTCAAAAAATTTTGGTTTTACTGTAGTCATCTATTTTTTTCTTTTAAGGTGTGAATAAATTATAGTGTATTGCCTTGTTGTGCATCGTCATCGCTATTGTTTTTGCTCGTTTGGCTCTTTTCATCTCAGACTTCCTGTGTAAGTCGTGCTCCTCGAGGGCCGAGGTGATGATGTGGGTCCTGGCCCTGGCGACGGGCCGCATCCCCGACTCCTTCCCGGGGATGGAAGCCGAGGAGCTGGCGGGTCTCAAGGCGGCCGTGAACACCTACATCTCCACCCTCCAGCCTTACAGCGTTCCCGTCATCGTCAATCCCGTATCCCTCCCCAAACGCAAATCCGTCGAGCTACTCCTGAAAGGTCTCAACAATTTGGTAAGTTGATCACTTGCACATTTGATAACTACATGTATGTAGCTTTAATAGTGTGGCAGATTTGGTACGGGTAAAACCAAAATGGGCATAAATCACCAGACATCTGTCTTGACTCTGCAAAAGGGAGCTAGGGACAGGCACCAAAAGGACAACTATTTTAGCTGTTATTTTCGCGTACAGATACTTTTCTCTAATGAGGAAATCAAAGACATTTTTTTTGAATTTATGGTGATGCTAACGTAATGCACTAATACACTAGCACATGGAGACATTTTTTCGTATTGTTAGCTCACCTGAGCCAAAGGCTCAAGTGAGCTATTGCGATCGCCCTTCGTCCGGCGTCCGGCGTGCGTCGTCCGTCGTGCGTAAACTTTTTACATTTTCATCTTCTTCTTGAAAACCCCAAGACCGATTTTCATCAAACTTGGCAGGTACTGTAAAAGTGGAAATTTTCGCGGTGTTGAAATTTTCGCGCATTTCGGGCAACCAGAAACTAGCGCGAAAATAAAAGCCCGCGAATATTTTTCCTTGCCATATGTTCCTGTGCGTGACGTCTTGATTCCGCGGAATTAAAAACACGCGAAACTCTTCTGACCCGGCCAAGCGCGAAAAATTAGTCGCGCGAAAATATCCACTTTTACAGTAGCATCCCTAGGGGGTTAGGAACTCAATTTGTTAAAATGGGCACCATGACCCACCCAGGGGGTCCCCAGGGGGGCCCAAACCCCCAAAAATTAAGGAATCTGTAAAAATCTTCTTCTCTAGAACCAGAAGTGATAGAGCTAAGTTAATACTATGAGTTGGTACATTGATGACTGCAGGGGCCCCCAGGGGACCCCCAGGGGGCCCAAATCCCCAAAAATTAAGGAATCTTTAAAAATCTTCTTCTCTAGAACCAGAAGTGATGGAGCTAAGTTAAAGGTATCGTACAGTTCTGGTTGAGACCTAATTTCAGGTTTATGATATTTTTAGGTGAGATAATGAGAAATTTCATATGAAATATGAAATAGCATGCAATTTCATGAGGAATTCAACGTTTATTTGATAAAAATTGGTTTTGAAATGGCTGACATATCCAAAAAAGAACAATTTTAGTAAAGTGTGGGACCCACACTTTGTAACGATCACTTTGTTTTACTTTGTTTTTGGATGTTTCAGTTATTCCAAACCCGATTTTCATCAAATAAACTTTGAATTCCTCTTAAAATGGTATGCTCTGTACTACCTGTATATCATAAGTGTTTTCTTGGTATCTTGCAAAAATTTAAAAGCCTAATTCTCATCTCAACCAAAACTGTACTACCCCTTTAATACTATGAGTTAGTACATTGATGACTGCAGTTTCAAGTTTGTTCATGGCAGAATCAGGGGTGCCCCCCTTGGGACCAAGGGGAGGGGGGTGAGGAGGGGTCCTAATGGGGCCTAAATTGTACATTTTTATCTTCTTCTTTAGAACCCCATGACCCATTTTCACCAAACTTGGCAGGTAGCATCCCTAAGGGGTTAGGATCTCAATTTGTTAAAATGGGCACCATGCCCCACCCAGGGGGCCCCCAGGGGGGCCCGAACCCCCCAAATGAAGGAATCTTTAAAAATTTTCTCTGGAATCAGAAGTTATAGGGCTAAGATAATAGTATGAGTGAGTACATTAATGACTGTAGTTTCGAGTTTGTTCATAGGAGATCCAGGGGTGCCCCTCTTGGGGGCAGGGGTGGGGTGGGGGGAGGGGGGGTGGGGGTGGTTGGGAAGGTCCAAATGGGGGCCTGAATTGTACATTGTCATCTTCTTCCTGAAAACCTCATGATGGATTTTCGTCAAATTTGGCAGGTAGCATCCTTAGGGGGTCAGGATCTCAATTTATCAAAATGGGCACCATGCCCCACCCAGAGGGCCCCAGGGGGCCCCAATCCCCCCAAATTAAGGAATCTTTAAAAATTTGGGCCCTTATTGTACATTTTCATCTTCTACTTAAGAATGCCTGGTCAAATTTTGGTAGAGCTGTGAATAATTTAGATTAGTGACTGCGTGAAAGGTGAACTTGCGATACTCAGGTGAGCGCTAGACCCGCGGGTCTCTTGTTGAATTCGCTCTCCAACTGTGACTCGCACAATTTGAGAAAATTAAACCATCACGAAAATAACACCTTATACAGTACCTCTCATATGAGAGCAAAATCATTGACATTGTCCTATTTTTCATTGGTATCATCACCGTGTAATAGCATCTTACCCCGTTGAGACCTGACTGATTTTGCAACAACATGCATTTCCCTTACACACCTGCCCCAAGTATACTTGGGACTCGTCCTCAACGGGTTAACTTCAATATCTTTCAGGGGGATGAATGTTTCTGTATATCAGTTGGCCTCATGGTAGAAAGTGCTACGTCTGATGTAAAAGTTGAGTAGCTGTCCCCTGATTAGTTTTCCTCTTTTTTTGTCGAGCCCACCGGAGGTGCGGGGAGACTAAGGGATCGCCTGCGGCGTCTGTCTGTCCGTCATCCGTCCGTCCGTCGTCTGTCCGTAACGCTACAAAAACTTCAATAACTCTTTACTCTGGGCTTCAATTGCATTCAAACTTCGAGGGAAGAGGGGTCTTACAAAGTTTCACATTTTACCATAAATGAAGGTCACCTCAAGGTCAAAGCTCGCAGGCAGGGGTCAATGAACTTTAGGGCCCAATGTTAAGTTTTTATGGCACGTTTCTATTATGGGTCATAACTTTTGATCCATAGGTTCGTATGTTACCAAACTTGGATGGTAGATGTCCCTTAGGGAGTGGATGGTCACCACAGGGTCAAAGGTCACAAGCATGGGTCAACAAACTTGTAGAGCCCAATGTTAAGTTTTTGTGGCGCGTTTCTATTATGGGTCATAACTTTTGATCCAAAGGTCTGTTTGTTACCAAACTTGGCTGGTAGCTGTCCCTTGGAGAGTGGATGGTCACTACAAGGTCAAGGTCACAGGCAGGGGTCAACGAACTTTTAGAGCCCAATGTTAAGTTTTTATGGCGCGTTTCTATTATGGGTCATAACTTTTGATCCATAACTCCATTTGTGACCAAACTTGGCTGGTACAATGTCCCTTGGGTAGTGGATGGTCACCACAAGGTTGAAGGTCACAAGCATGGGTCAATAAACTTGTAGAACCCAATGTGAAGTTTTTATGGCGCGTTTCTGTTATGGGTCATAACTTTTGATCCAAAGGTCTGTTTGTTACCAAACTTGGATGGTAGATGTCCCTTGGGGAGTGGATGATCACCACAAAGTCAAAGGTCACAGGCAGGAGTCAACGAACTTTTAGAGCCCAATGTTAAGTTTTTATGGCGCATTTCTATTATGGGTCATAACTTTTGATCCATGTAACTCCATTTGTGACTAAACTTGGATGTTAGATGTCCCTTGGGGAGTGGATGGTCACCACAAGGTCAATGGTCACAAGCATGGGTCAAGGAACTTTTAGAGCCCAATGTTAAGTTTTTATGACGCGTTTCTATTATGGGCCATAACTTTTGATCCATAGGCCCGTTTGTTACCAAACTTGGATGGTACACGTCTGTAGATGTCTCTTGGGGAGTGGATGGTCACCACAGGGTCAAAGGTCACAGACAGGGGTCAACAAACTTTAAGGGCTCAATGTTAAGTTTTTATGGCATGTTTCTTTTTTTGCCATAAATTTTTACTCTTTTAATGTATATCTATTTTTATCTGTTATATCTCTTTTTTTATCTGTTATATCGCATTCGCATACAATTTCTTGTATGCGAATGAGCGAGACACATTATGGCACTTGCCTTGTTTTCTCCATCAAAGGGCAATTCTTCTACACGATTCTTTTGGGATCATAGAATAAAGTAAATGGGAGATAAATTGTAGGGGGCAAGAGGGGTTTGCAGCTTTTCTGGAACACTTTTTGTCAAACAGTTTGATTACATACATTTTGTATATTCTTACATCCTCTATTATTTTTTTAGAAACCTCTAAACACTCATCACTTTCATCTATTAAAAGAGAAAATGATAGGATGATGCTACTGCCTTTTAAATGAGTATTAGTCATGAATAGATTGTGTTGGTATAGCATGCAAATTCTGACTCAATGCCATGTTCAATTCCCTGTGGTTTCTTTGGAGTTTTATATCCTGTCTCTTGTCCCATTCATTGCACGCAGCACAGCTTGATGAGACTTAGCACTTAGCACTATAGACCTGAATTTCAAAGCCTCTTTTCTTAGCACTATAGACCTAAACTTCAAAGCCTCTTTTCTTAGCACTATAGACCTAAACTTCAAAGCCTCTTTTTTCGAGAAGCACTTTTCCAGGGTGCGTTCTTTCTTGCCATTTCTGTACAAGCTGTTATTTTCACGAGGGTGTAATTTTTGTGAACTTTGCGAAAAACTGCTGGACCATGACTTGAACAACATATGAAAATGTTACCATGCTCCAGGGTAATGGTGCGGTCCTCTTACGATAGCCTTGGTGTTTATTCGCAAAAAGCAACATCTCATGAATATGTCCGTGACCTCCTGATTTGCGAAAATATCTGTATGGGAAAATAACAACTAATACAGTTGTTTAGCTGTATGTGTAGATATTAGTTAAGGAAGGACATTTGTCTATAGAGTTATATGTCATTTTAAAGCTCAGAGTACTGAGTATACTCTTTCAAAATCTGCCTCCAATTAAAATAATCCATGTCTGGCAACTTTTTGGTTGTTTTGTGATGCAGGGTCACTTGTACACTAGCTGTGGTGACTTGTTACTTTCTAGACCTAACAAATTGATATACGTTTCTCCATTTCTCTTTCAAAGGTTAACATCGAGGAAGAGTTTCCCGTCACGCTCCCAAGCAATTATGAGGAGGAAGTCTTCACGGCAGCCACTGACACCTCATTGGAAAGCGTAAGTTGAGCATAATTCTGTAAACGTCTTTATTTGCACGCGAATAATTTTTCGCACTGAGCAACTCAAAAACTTTTTTGCGGGGTCTTGAATTTGCACTGCCCCATTGTCAACCTGTTCAAAATGTGCAGAGAAAATTGTGAAGATGTTTCACAGGTGTCAAAATTCATGCTAGCCATTAGTAGCTCAAAATGCAGAAAAATTTGTGTGCCACAAAAATTGTCGTGTTAACAGTTATGATTTTCTATTTGCAAGCTTGTTTCATATCATTTCCTCAAGGAATTTGAGAGAAATTTCCCCACTGGAGAATTTGGGGGGAAAAAAACAAACTTGTTTTTGCTAGGGAAGGGAATTTTGTGTAATTAAACTCAAGAGAGCAATAAATGTCTGGGAGAAAGATACCTCTTATTGATGACCCTGGCACTCTTGGAGTCCCTAGAGTAGAGCCAGAACCAAGGTGCTTATGCCGAGGGCCGTTTCACTCTTTCTTGACGAGCATTCTGATCCAGTTTTGGTCGGTGAAAATCGTCTAATCAGCGCAAGCTACTGCAAACGCATATTCATGAGTTTTGCTTCATACATACAAACTAATGGAAAGATGCATATGTTGTTGAACTGTGACTTTCTTCGATGTGGTGCGAAATGCTTGATAAAAGGTGTGTCACCTAGGCAAGAAATGACATAACAGAATAACTGCACGGGTAGAATTGATGTTTGTGAATGCTCTTGGGTGCAATATCATTCTTGTAGTGATATTTTTGCTTGTTGTGATATCTTTACTTTTGTGTGCCCTGACGCACATGTTGTCTCCACTTATTTCTTCTTAATCTTCTTTTTCATTTTGTGTAACATATACAGTGCAATGTATCCCTTTGTAATGTTCATTCTGGTTTTTGTTTCATGTTTATAATGTTTAGGATATTTATCCTTTATTCTTTACCTGGTGGAATAAATAATTGTAATAATAACAATATTAATGCAAAGAGTATTGGCTGTAATGGGCTTGGCTGAGTGAAGATTTATTTCTTTCATTGGCAGGAGATTGACAATGAACTCAAGCTTTTCCGGCATGTGCATCCGGCAAAATTCTTTGCATTCATCAAGAATGCCGGCATTCATTCTCTGGGTAAGTTTACAGTTTCTGCCTTTGTAGCTCGCTGGATCAGAAGTCTTAAAGGGATGGTATAGTTTTCAATTCAATTCAACTCAAATGAAATTTTATTTCCAATAACACATGTTTGTTACCATTACAAATTAAAAGAAAACAAAACGTAGAATGTATTACAAAAAAAAATGCATACATCATGAAACCAATTATTCAAAATAATTGTGTTTTTGGGAAAAAAGGGACCCATATGAAAGACAAGGTTGTAGGAATGTGGACCTCTCAATATATTATATCAGATTTACGATAGAATAAATGTAAAGGTTGTGGCTGAGATGGTGTATTCAGATTTTAACTTTTTGCAAGATGATTAGAAACCACTTATGAAATATGAAAGAGTATACAATTCTATGAGGAAATAAAGTTTATTTGATGAAAATTGATTTTTAAATGGAATGGCTGAGATATTCAAAAACAAAGTAAAACAAAGTCGTCTATGTGAAAGGTGAGTCCCACATTTTATCAGGACCTCTTTGTTTTTGGATATCTCAGTCAATTCAAAACCAATTTTCATCAAGTAGACACGACATTCTTGTGAATGCTCTCCAAACACATTTTGGAATAACTGACAGGGCATTGTCATGGTTTGAGTCCTATTTGAATGATAGGAGACAGAGGGTTCAGGTCGATTCCAGTATGTCCAAGGAGTTTGATGTACCCTGGGGTGTGCCCCAAGGCTCCTGCCTGGGTCCCCTTCTCTTTACTTTGTATGCTAGTGGGTTGTTCCGTGAAATCCAACACAATTTCCCAGAAGTAATGTGTCATACCTATGCGGATGATACACAGCTGTACATATCTTTTTCACCTACTGCAGCAGATGAGAATTATACTGTGTCCATTATAGAGCGATGTATTATGCATCTTCACAGATGGTTATTATCCAACAATCTTCTACTTAATGATAAGAAAACCGAATTTGTAATATGTGGCACTCAGCAGCAAGTTTCAAAACTACGCACTGAAAGCCTGAAAGTGATTGATGTTGATATTTATCCTGTTGATTCTGCACGGAATCTGGGAGTGTGGTTTGATTCACGCCTAGCTTTTGACAGACATATCTCTGAAGTATGTAAAAATTCATTTTATCATTTATTTAATATTGCACATATTCGGAAGCATTTGACACGGGAAAATACTGAAAAAATCATCCATGCGTTTGTCACAAGCAGATTGGATTATTGTAACAGTTTATTTTATGGCTTACCTGATAATCAATTAGGTAAACTACAAAGGGTGCAAAATGCATGTGCTAGATTAGTTTGTAATTCTCCTCGTTTTTCTCATTGTCGTCCATTACTAAGTGCATTACATTGGTTGCCTGTAAAGCAGAGAATCATATTTAAAACTCTGCTAATTGTATATAGAGCTATTCATGGTACTGCACCAGTGTATATACAGGAACTTGTAGAGTTAAAAACATCATCTCAAATATTTTATCATCTTCGAAGTTCACAGGATCAAACATTATTGAAATATCCATCGGGGAAACCAAAAGTTACTCTTGGTGACAGGGCATTTTTGTACGCTGCACCAAAATTATGGAATAATCTCCCTTTGTTTGTAAGACAAGCAGTTACAATCAATGAGTTTAAGGCCAGGTTAAAAAGTCATCTTTTGAAGTAATGTATTTTCTGTTTGAATTTCCTGTATGCGTGTCATTTTGTAATGCGCAGTAGAGTATATTATTATAGTAGCTGCGCGATATAAATGTCCTTTATTATTATTATTATTATTATTATTATTATTATTATTATTATTATTATTATTATTAAGTAAACTTTGAATTCCTCTTAGAATTGTATGCACTTGCATATTTCATAAGAGCTTTCTCATTATCTCACCAAAAAAAAGTTGGAAACCTGAAGCCCCATCTCAACCAAAACTATACCATCCCTTTAAGTGAGCCAATGCAATCATTCATTATTCGAAGTCATTCATCATCATGTATTTCGTCTTTCTTGCTCTGTCTGTCACAAAGCATGTATAGTAATTCTCAGCGAATTTCATAATCAAGGTAACTGTGTGGTTGCCTATGATTATCAATGTTGGCATCAGTACAAGAATTGAAAGTATTCAATTTTTTTCCCCCCATCAGTTCAAAATATGGAATAATTGTGAATATTGCTGTCATTAGAAGAAGTTTAGTACCCAGTACACTTTTTGTGTCCAAGCCATTTTGGTTCAAATTTTCTGATCAGATCTTGCTTTAATAGTCGCTAGCATGTCTGCCTCCCAATTCAAATGACCCCAGGTTCGACTCCCCCGAGTGTGGCTGAGCAGGGTTGAGTGTAATCATGCCGTCCCCTCTAGTGCTATGAGGCAAAACACTCTGTCCCTCAGATAGGACATTAAATGGAGGTCCTGCATGTGAGAAAGTCACAACCCATGCACTTAAAAGATCCCACTTCATTCATTCATCGCAAAGAGCAGGGTGTTCAACCCAATGAAGAGGTCCCGCCTCACATCCAACTGGACCCCATGGAAGACCATGCAGCTAGTGCATCTATCCAGCCGTCTTCTCAGATGGAAAATGAAACAAACAAACAAACAAACAAACTATGATAAACAGAATTCTCCCCCTGCTCTCTTTCATAAAGGACTCAAGATGGCTCTCAAGATCATCATCATCCTCGTCGTTGCCGTGGTAATCGCTGCCGCCGAGAGGCTGTGGGTGCAGGACATTCCCACCAAGCTGAAGGACTTTGTCCAGCAGGACACCCACGTGGTCAGAGAACTGGACATTGCAAGGACCAGCTCCTGGATGGAGGTGGCTGAGCTCTTGATTGAAGGTGACCTATGGAAGTGAGATACAGATGTAAAAGATTGATTGTTCCCCCGTCCCTTTAACCCATTGAGTAGATCCGAGTTTACTTGGCAGGTGTCTATGGGAAGCATGGGTTATGGCAACATCAACTCATCCTCAAATGTGTTTAATAATCAAGAAAAGAAAATCATACAAGATATGTCTGTTTGCCAGTTTGAATTTAAGTTGGACATCATACTTTTTTTTTTTTTTTTTTGAGGTGGGGGGGAGGGGAGTGGGAAGGGGGAAAGAAGAGCTAGTTTTGAATTCATATGTGTATTGCATTTCACTAGATTTTGTTGTAGAGTTGTATTGTTGTAGTTGGAAATAACTTCAAACATTTCACAGACCAGGTTCTGTGAACACAGGTGGTTACTAGGCTCTTGATCTGATATGACCACTGAGGCACAGATAAAAGATTGATTGCCCCCCCCCCCCCCCCTTAGTGTAGAAGATTGTGCAAGATGTGTCATGATAGCAGCTATGGTCAACTTGAAGTTCATATTCAAAGCGCTGATAGGAAGAGCCACATTCATGTTGTGATGTCAGAGACAATTATGAAATAACTTCTACACAAATGTCTATCTGTGTTTTCATATGTGCATCTGTAGATGTTAGGTATGCTTTGTTTGCTAATGATGCTGAGAATAAGTTAGTGAATAAGGCAAATTTCTAATTTTTTATTTTTGTGTGTGTGCAACCATATATATATAGCCATTTAGATAGTATTGTTTGCCAATGATGTCGAGTGTAAGGCAAAGAATTATATTTCTAACCATGTTTTTGTATTTGCATTTTAGATATAGGCATTCTTTGTTTTGCAATGATGCAAAGAATAGTGTAAGTCAAAGAATTAGTCAAATATCTAACCACTTTTTTTTTAATAATACTATGTGCATCTGTAGATATAGGCATATATTGTTTGCCAATGATGCCAAGAATAAGTCAAAGAATTATATTTCTAACCATGTTTTGTTTTGTATGTGCATCTTTAGATATAGGCAGAACATGCAGTGTCTCATGTTAATCATTTGGCCTTTGTAAAGGTGTACTGATCTATCAGTTCCAATGCTTGCCTTGTATTAGTTTTTTGGCAATTGAATATAGTTGCTTATGTATGTGCGTCGCATAGATGAATAATGAAGTTATATCACATGCTATATCTTTCCAAAACATGTAAATCATGTACATTGTAGTCAGCAGCAGCCTGTGTTGAATCATGTAGATCTAGCCATGCTCAGCTGCTTAAACTTTCTAAAATCTATTAAAGATACTGTTATTTTGGTATTTTCATACTGATTACTGAGTGATTGATGTTGGATATATATGCATATCAAGCAAAGGATGATGTTATACTGTTGAATACTTATTTTGCCTGTACCAATTATGTCAGAGAGAGTGTGAAGATTTGAAATACTATTAAAATAATTGTACATGGTACATAGTATGTACAGAGCTACCAAGTCTCACGCATTCTGTGTGAGACTTAAGCATTTAGGGGCAATCTCACGCATGACAGTTGACACCCATTTTTCTCACGCATCGGGCCAAGTCTGCAACTTGGGCCTATAATAATGAGTATAGCTCAAAAGATTAAAGTGATAGTTGCAAATGAAGGTATATTTCCCTTTTGTCTTTCAAAATAAGTAAAAAATAGTCACTTAAGTATGCACCTGATCGCACCATTAAGAGCTAAAAATTGAAAAAGCTCCCTACCGTGGGAGGCCACGGGGAAAAACCCCTCCCACACCCTCGCTCGCACGCACATTCGCATGCCGAGATGCTGAGTCATTAAAATCTCACTCATAAAATTTTTTTTAACTTGGCATCCCTGTATGTATGCAGTAGGAGAGAGATATATTCATGTGCTTATGAATGTGTTATGAATATGTGTTGATACTTACAAGAAATGAGAAAAGTAGGTATGTATTGAATAATTAGTTACTTGTTACTTGTTGCAGTAATCCCAACTGCAGTTGCAGCTCCTTGGAAGCTTGCAGATTTGTACATGAACAAAGTCAAATTTATGCAGTACATAAATTGTATGTGTACAGGACATATAAATGTTTAGCTCTTTATGTATGTAATACTGTAATAGTGGTAGTAATTTTGTTTTCCTTTTTGTCTACTGAGAAAAAATTTTCATGGTTCTCTCTTCATTGACTCCCATCACATGGACAACGGAAGAAAAGCCAAAAATTTGTAGTTGTTGTTGTTGGTGGTGGTGGTGTTGTCAAGAGTGATATCTGTGACTATTTCTTGACGGCAACTATCATGTCTGAAATAGCTTATTTTTATAACCATATCATACCACATTTTATGGCATGGGTATGGATTAACCATTTCAGTTGGAGATGAGCATTGAGAATATTGAAATTATTCATGTATAACTAAACATTGACCGTCTGTGGAGGTGATATATAAGGTGAGGGTACTGTCTAGAATACTGAAAGTAGCACAGAACCTCACAGAATCGATTTGATATCCTACTCTAATCTGTATGAATATTGCTAGTAAATCGTGCATTGTCAAACTATATAAATATATTTTTTTCACCTCGTTTTTACTAGTGTTTACACAGGTTAGCAAGCACAGTGGTTGTCAACAGACATGTACAGTCGGCCTTTCCTAAGTGGAAACTATTTGGACTGAAGAAATAGCTTCGACTTTAGAGAGAATTTGACTTACTGTGTGAGGGATTAAAATCAGTAGAATATACAGAGGAAATGACTTCAAAGCACCTTTGACAATTATTCAGCTTATGCGAGGTCAACTTAGATGATTATTCGACTTATGCAAGGTTGACTCAGACCATTATTTGACTTATGCGAGGTCGACTTAAGCGAGGTTGACTGTAGAAATTTATTGGTACATGGGCATGCATCTCACTTTCAGAAATTGGCTGGAAGTCATTAATAATGGTCAAGGCCTGGGGGATAATATTGCCATTGCTCAGATGATGTGTGTCTTTCAACCCTCCCATTTCCTGCTAGAGCAATAAGTGAAAGTGCTCTCTGAAATTATTTGCCGCTGTACCGCTTCATTAGTTGCCATGGTTAAATCATCTGAACTCACTCCAGTTTTTACGGTCTCTGGTTTGTTTGTAGTGCTGTTGTCGTTGTACACTGTAGGTCTGTAGTAGGCTGAATGAGTCAGCTTTTGACAGAACGATCCTTGTCGAAAAGGAGCAGAATCTTAGCTGCAGATATTATCAATGTCTCATCTAGACGCAGGAGAATTGTATGTATAGAACATTCATCCAATGTTGCACTCTTATAATCCCCAAATGAGAAAAATACATTGTAGATATGCAGAACTCTTTTCCCCTTTCTGTCATGACTATGAAACAATCATGAAGCAATCAAAGGCATGACATGACTTGTTTGTGAGGATATTTTTTTTTTAAACAGGAAAATAACTCATAATCTGAATTTTGTATTTGGAGTAGAATTGCAGCAAAAGTATTTGTTGTAAATGTTAGCTGTTGTGCTCAACTTTTACAGATATTTCATGAATGTTATATAATCGTTGTGCAAAGTTGTTTGACTGCTAGAGTATATATACATGTATCGTACTTATAACAGCCTAGAAAACTTGTGCAAGTAAAAATCTAGTTATGGGAAGTTTTTGGGAATATGGTTTTACTGTTTTCTGATGTACACCTATAAGATGGAAGTCATGTAAAGCGCATAGAGAATCTTATAGATTACTATGCGTTACATGAATGCAAATTATATAAATGCAAATTATGAATACTATCATGATTATTTCTGCAATTAATGATTAAGTTATATGTGATTCCGTTTGTAATATATTAGATAAGTAGGAAAAAAGGATGAAAGATGTTGTGTTGTTGTTTTGTTTGTGGGGTTTTTTTTTTTTTTTGGGGGGGGGGAGGGAGGATATTTCTCTTGATATGAATCTTTTCAGCTTCCACTGAACAAAGTTTATACCTTGTCAGCGTATGGCACGTAGAAAATGTTGAATTGCATAAAATCCCTCTCTGATACTAAAGTAACAATTCATTCTTGTATTTTTGTCACACAACTGGAATCAATGGAAGTTACTTGGGACACTGACTTGGGAGTAAAGGGACATGTCGTTTGTATGGTGTAATTTTACCAGTGTCTTTCTACACTGTCATTCATGTTTGTGTGTATACGTATAGACATGAATTAAAGTATACATACACTGATACACAAGTAGCCTTAGGAACAGTAAGGGATAAAGATTATGTGTAGTGTAACATGTACTTATTAATTTCCATTTAAGAATATAGACATCGGTATACATCTTGCTCTTTCTTTACAGCAGTATATGTATGTCTTTCAATTTTGTAGCAAGATTTTTTTTTTATTTCCTGCAGAGAGTTCATTAATTACGATCACAGTTAATGTATTTCTGTGTTGTTGCATAGTAAAAGAATGTGAGTAGCACTTTATCAATTGCTGAGATGAAAAAAAATCATATACCATCATATGTTTAGTTGATATCATGTTCGTACATTATGTTATTCGGAGTGTATTTCTTGAATAAAGTACATTTTATATCTCGCTAGTTACTCGGAAGTCTGGTATGATTCTCAAAATCAGAACTTTTGCTTCTCTGTAATATACTGTGCATACTTAGTCTGTATATATATATATATATATATATATATATATATATATATATACACACATATACATATATATATATATATATATATATACATATACATATATATATTATATATATATATTCATTTATTTATTTATTTATTTATTTATTTATATGTATACACATCCAACAAAGATAGCAGTAACTGTAAGTTATTTCACAAAATTATCAACAGTGTGCATTCTTTTTTTTCTTTCTTTTTTAAAACTGGCCTTCAGTTTGATGACTTGAGACTGTAATCGTGAATGCCAAATGCAAAACTAGTGGAGTACAGGAATTGATGGGAGAGAAAAAAAAACACTCATATTTCAATGAGCTTTTTGACAAATTGCACAAGGATGATAATCTGAAAATTGCACAAGAAACACAATGCACCGACGGGAGCTACTAAACGCTAGTACGATGGTATTTTGCTTGATTAATTGATGTTACTCATACATAAATTTGACACATAGTGAATTGAACAAACCATTTGAGAACAGTATCATGTGAACATAACAGTTGAAACAGGGAGTTGATTATTTCACGTATGCAGCACTATTCCATGACAGTGCAAAATAAAAAAGAGCAGGTATATATTTAATACATACAAAAACTAAATAACCACACGTACCTGCCGTTCAAAGGAGAAATAAAACAACTCTGAATATAACCGAAATACAAGAGACCATCATCATAAGCAAACGCTTGATGATGACAATGGCCTCAAAAATGGTTGTCTCGACAATAAGATAAAATAAGGGAATAAACTCAAATCACCCTCACTGGGTGGAGATAGCTAGAGAGAGAGAGAGAGAGAGAGAGAGATGGAGAGAAAGAGAAAGAATGAAGACAAAAAACGTTCAGCGGTGCATTGTGCAAAAATGTGAAGAGTTTGTATGGAGATGAGTCCTGGGTCTGTGGTAATGGATGTGTCTTTTATATTCGTGTTTGTTGTGTATGCCCGGTTTGGGGGCCTTATACTTGTTATAGGCTTAGCAGTGAATAGAAAAGAAAAAGATAAAACAGGTGAATGGCAGCATGCTCTTAATGACCAAGCATATATTGATTTAGCATCATAAGATTATCTTTAAGCTGTTCTTTTTTTTTAAATAAATGATCTATAACATTGTTTAAGGTTGTCAGGTTTGTTTGTGCCTGCATATCATTCCTTCATCGGTCCTCATAAGGATTCGCAAGCAATAATTATTGCTGAATCCGACAGTGATAGTCCAGCAATGGCAAAAGTCGTGTATTTTTAATGTGGAATGAAGACTATGTGCTATCGCACAATAACCTGCTCTCAAGCGTTTGACATCAATGAGTAGCAATGATACTGCGAAATGTGCAAGATGTTTTTTTGACCATGTTATCTGCACTACCGCCATGTTGATCTATATCTCAAGGAGCGATGGATTTTATTCATTATGTAAACAAGTTCCAAACGAGGAGTTATCTGGCGTGAATACCATATTTCACGCTGCCTGCGAAAACATGCCTTTCACAAAAGGCTGATGCATTTATAATTCCCCGCATTTAGCACGATGCACCACTACACTTTGTTTTTGTCGTTCATTTTTTTTTCTTCTCTCAGTGAGTCGAGTATCCACTTCCCCGTCTTGTCGTACACTGTTTGACAGCTATTTTTTGAGGCCATTATCCTCGTCAAGCGTTTGCTTATGATGATGACCATCGTCCCGTGTATTTGATAATTTATGTTATATTGAGAGCTGCTTGATTTGTCTTTTGCACGGCATGTATAGGACCTACATGACTGTGATTTTTGAATTTGCATTATACGCATGAAAATTTGCATTTGCATTAAAAATATGATCATAAATCATGTCGTACAATATAGTGAATCAATCACTTATTCTAACTGTTAGGGTCACACAACATTGTACTCATTTACTTTGTTCAATTTACTTTGTGTTACATTTATGCATGGAAAAAGAAATGCCGAGATAAATCTATCAATCAATCAATCAGTCAATCAATCAACCTTTAAATGACACTGTCATTCACAATGAATAGATATTCCCTAATATGCCATCATTCACCCAGTAATTTTTCCAAAGAAAAATAAATGGTTGAATGAAAAATAGCTTTTAAATAAAAATGTTCCTATCTCATTCAAATGGAATAGTGTCTATTCCATCAATAACATAGAGAGGGACGCCAACAATAATCTTTAACTGTTCGCAGGAATATTTCACTATATCATTGTAAGATATCAACATTCCAGTGAAGCGACTTGCATTGCACATAATCATGAAGTAAACATCTGCCAGTTTCCCAAAAAGGGCGGGATTGGGTTTCTACCGTCCCTACACTACAAGCAACATGCCTGTTTGAAACGTAGGGCCTACACTGTTTCAAACATGTTTCAAACCTCATGAAAACGACCATTTAATTTGAGAATCATACCAGGAAGACTGAGCGTCACGTCCAAATTGTAATAATTAGTGAGCGCACAGGTTCGTGGGATCTTCCACTGATGGGTGAATGTCACAAGACCGACACCACGAGCCACACGAGTCATTTAGCCCAGGGAGTTCGACATTAAGCAAACAAGGCCCACGAGACCTACGTCCCTATAACACATTACTCCCTGTGCTGTGACGTCGAACTCGTGGGCTGTTTTTCCCTAGTGTCGAACTCGTGCTGGTGGGCCTTATTTGCCTAATGTTGAACTCATGGGCTGTATGACTCATGGACCTTTCTGTTTTTCAATGTCGAACTCGTGGGCTGAATGAACTCGTTAGTGTTGGTCTCATGCTACGACCTCTTCCACTGACGAACACTGGGAAAGTATATATTTCTCCTCTCCGGAAACAACGAAATGCATTAACTTGTCTATTTAAAAACTGTTTTTGGATGTTTTTTATCATGTACATGATCCAATATCTTGAAAAAGCCAACTTCACCTGACAACAACCATTTAAACATCACTGATCAGTCACTCAATCAATCTCTTAATCAATTAGGCGATGAAAAGTGCAATGAGGGCAATGATAACTCTCTCTCTCTCTCTCTCTCTCTCTCTCTCTGATAACTGTCATAGTCTGCAATAGAAACCATTAAAGAACGTCTGAAAAGATTCTTCATATCCGATTGGTCGACAGAACAGAATGCATTATTCTGAAAAAAAAAAGGTTCCTCATCATTAGTCTGGACCATGCCTGTAAACGTGCATTGTGTTTTATAAAACAAATATTGCACGGTAAGTGTCATAGCAGTTCATACCTTTCACCTCGCGATAGACTTATGGCATTCCTGACCAATTCACAATTTATACCAAAGTTTCTATCATCCTCGCGTCACTCTGCCTCAACAGACACACGAATTATTACTTTTATGTTTCTGTTTATGTTACTGTTAACTGTGATGCTCGACTTAAGTGCCAGATCACATCAATATTCAAGATAAAGTGATCAATATTCAAGACAAAGAGTCATCCAGAAACTAATACATATTGATAATGCAGGTTTACTCATCAATTCGCCAAACCATATAAATCGTACAAATGAGATGCAAGGACAGAATTTAGGAATATAGTAATCGATATGTGCTTTACTTCAAGTTTACGCTGAACATTAAAAAATGCGACATGTTTATCAAAACAAATTACTCGTTCCACCGATCAATTCTTTAATTGCTGAATAGATCGATCAATCAATTATTATCATTAAAGGCAACAGTCCAGTCATTCATTATACAGCGCATGTGAGAATCATTCGGCGGGATGCTAGTATTTACAGCAATCAATCATGTTTAATGACTGAATACACCAATCAAATGGTCATTTAGGCGACATTCTAAAGTAATTCAGTGCAGTATAATGTGCGACTCATTCGGAGGGAAATCAGTATTTACAGTAATAAATTGTTTAATTGCTGAAAAGATCAATCAAACGCCCAATGAGGCAACAGTCCAGTCATACAGTACCGTGCATGGAGAATCACCATGCAGGAAAGTAGTATAAAATATTTACAGTAAGTGTGGGTTGTTGTATTCTTTTTTTTTCCCTCTTGCCTCTTACATAAAAGATCAAGGCAATTTCGTATCCTCTCATCCCATCTTTTTGTCATCATGCGGAGCTTCAGTTTCAGTATAAGTTTTAGTTTGTTTTTTTTAATACCATTCTGGTGTACGTCCTGTTGTTGCGTATTTAATTAACCCTTTATTATCACGTGTTTTACTTTGAGGGGCCTAATTAGTAATACGAGCGGTGCTTCTGATTTAAGCTCCCCCACATTGGTTCTTACGACGACCATTTGTTTATCATAATTTTGTTGCAGATGTATATGTTATCAAAATATGTGTTTTGATTACCTTCTGTACGTCAAAAAGACAAATGGTTATTGTTTAATCATTGTAAGTCAATTATTTTTATTTTTTTATTATTTACCTGTGAACACAAAGTGGGAAATAGATTAAACTCAATCAAGTAATCCCTCAATCAATTAATCGATATTTCCTGCGAAATGTGCATTCTGAGTTTTAGAAAATAACTGATCTATTATACAAGGACATGACCATAACTACAACTGTAGAGCCTGTGCTGTTGGCGAGTAGGGTCAGCTTGAACAAAACCGCATTAGATTATTCATTAATATATACATTTTTTATCAATTATCTGTATAAAACAGTTTTATATGAATATATACAGAGTTCGACACAACTGTGACCCGGTGGTCCGGTGCCACTAAATACTGGTGTCGGGTCACTATGTATCTCTTTTGAACCACCAAAATTTCAAATTTAAAGACTTTAGTATTAATAAACAACACATTGTTTTATTAATTTGATATTCTTTTAAATATTCCATCCAAAGTGTGCACCAGATCGTTGAAATTCATTCCGAAAATGCAAAATCTCCCTCTTATTGTGTAGGGGGATACTCTTTTCATAGCTTCCTCCTGAGGAGAAGGCTGTGGGAGGGGGTATCGCAGAATTCTCGGTCGCTGCGCTACGTAATTATTTTCAACTTATTTGAGCTGGAAAGGATCCGAGGTCACGCAAAAATACAAGAATATTGTTTGTTTGTTTGTTTGTTTGTTCATTCCTTGCAATTTACAATTGCCAACGTATCGTCTTAATTAAATTTTCCTAATATGTATGCCACCAAACGTGTATATTTATATTCTGAACATGAAAAGCTCCGTCGTGGGAAAGAGGAAATTTCCCCCTCCCAAACCCTCCCCCTGCTCAGTTGCTCTTTAAATTATGCTCCCCAAAGTACTGTTTCCCCTATTATTGAACATATCCCCCACTCCTTGAAAACATTCCCTCATTCTGCCACTACCCTTCCAGACCTTAGCCGCTCAATCACATCACTCCCAAAGGTTAATTTTTACCAATTTTAACCCACCCCACCCACCCACCCAAAAGAAGAAAAAAAAAATAGTTGCGGAGTTGATTTTTTTACTTTTCCCGACGGCATAATCTCCTCGGAAAGTCCAGTACTCTGATGAATCCCTTTCGAAAGTGGACATTGGTGGCAGCATACAGGAATGGGTTTATCAAGGAATTACCGAATAGAACCATGTCACTGTAGAATTTCACAGATCTCTCGTCGCAAGAGGCACAGATGAAGGAAATGGAATTATACGTCGCCACTGATAGCCAGGAGAGAAGATAAAACGTGACTAAAACGGCGAGTAAAACGTAAGCCTTTAGATACCGTCTCAGCCCCCTCCCAGTCTCTTGATCTCTCACGCGCTCTTCGCCTTGACTGGGAGCGCTTCTGGAATTGTCGTTTCCTCGACTAGAGACCGCCTGTGTCGCCGGTCTCGGTGGCGCCTTTCTCTGAGGATCCCTTGGACCTTCCGCGTCACGTTCCAGTTCAATGGAGTAGACGGGACTTTGAGACCTACTGTCTTTCAACTCGACCAATGCATGGACTCTGCGGTTCACTAATGAGCGAAGATACAGCTTCCTGGTGAGGTTGACGCACAGCGCGACCAGGGTGGCACATGGCAAGGCACAGTAGGCAATCCCAAGGAAGATAGTAAAGCCAAGACTTGCGCGGAATTCTCCTGCGCAGTCGTTCTCATAGTTTATATTTCGTGTTTGGGTCATCAAGGGCCACACGAAGACCACGAAAATGAAAAAGGCCAAGACAACTATCCAGCTGATCACCAGAGCAATTGTCACATTCACGTGTCCCAGCAAACTTCGATGTTTTGTCTGTTTTGCTATTGCCAGGCGTCGCTGCAGAGTAAGGCAAATTATAATCACAGCATGCATCGAGGTGATCCAATACACTACAGTGAGATATATCTTGCACAGCACTTCACCGAATATCCATCTCCCTTTGATGTTCTCGGCGACCTGTAATGGCAGTATCCAGCATCCCACCACGAAATCCGCCACGGCAAGATGGAAGATGATCAGGTTCGGAACGTGCTTTCTCACCGTTTGATGTCGTAGGTATGTCAGTAGCACGACACTGTTTGCGATGACGATTCCTGCGGCTAAAAAAGTAAGACTAACAACACGAAATACTGGGACATCTCCCGACGCTCCAACACCTTTGCTTGATAGAGAGCTGTTATACATTATGTTATATCCAACCAGACACATCCACAAGTCTTTATAATGCAACTTTGGGCTCCAGCCTAACTAAACACAGACATGTATATGTATGTGCACAACACTCTTCACACGACGTCTAGTCGGTGTCGTAGGCTCTACAGCCTGAACAGGAAAACACACCAAGAAAATAATTGTGAGAGAATTGAAAACGCTGTGCTCGTTTAGACATTGAGGAGCAAGCCGGGATTTGTTGTAATCTGCATTAAGCTATTTTACTACCACCGCAGTAGTTACTAAAATCAAGAAACTAGATTATAGATCCTCAGATATTTATGCGACGCAATTATGATAAGTACGTTCAATTAACTGACGAGCCCCATCACACGCATATTAGAAATTCACGCACACACACACCACATACAGAATGGAAACAAAATCTGACAGCAAGTTCGTGTGGTCTTTTTCGACACGCAGTCTATTGTTTCCTTTCAGAAACAAAGAGAAAACTGTTTCGCGTTCCTCTTTCCCTGATACACATGTATTAATTCAGCCACTAATGTTTGAATCCAAACCGCTATGACGCTAGCTTCATGAATAGATAAAATCAAACAAAATCCGACCTAAAATAAGAGAGTAAAGTGAATGTCTATAAAAAAGTTTGACATGTTTTCGCATATTAAAGAACAATGATACCAGGAATGATAATTTATAGATCTAACTTAGACGATGGTGGATGTTTTAATCCAAACCGCGATGACGTTAACTTCATGAATAAGATAAAATCAAACAAAATCAAACCTGAAATAAGAGAGTAAATTGAATGTCTACAAAAAAAGTTTGAATGTTTTCGCATATCAAAAAGCAATGATAACAGGAATGATAATTTATGGATCTAACTTAGACAATGGTGGATGTTTTAACCACGATGACGTTAGCTTCATGAATAGATAAAATCACACAAAATCCAATCTGAAATAAGAGAGTAATTGAATGTGTAAAGTTTGACATGTTTTTACATGATACGAGGAACAGCCATCATATATTATAACTTAGACGATGGTGATTTCCAGTGGACCGAGCCTTTCAATACAGCTATCAGACAAACACAGTAATCTTCTCTAAATGTCGTCTATATATTTTTTAAATGAAAGCAAAACGAAAATCTTCAAAACATTTGCATCATTTGTGTGTGTGTGTGTGTGCGTGTGTGTGTGTGTGTGTGAGTGTGTGTGTGTGTGTGTGTGTGTGTGCGTGAACGAACGTACCTGCCTGCCTGCGTGCGCTGTGGAAAGATTGTAATAAATGTGAGTAATGAGTTTATTTGTTTTGTTTATTTGTTCATTTTCCATCTGAGAAGATGGCTGGATAGCCCATATTCAGCTATGCTGAGTATCGATCAGGAAACGTGTTTGTTCTTTTCGTGCATTTTTTTTAAACAAGGGGGAAAGGAAAAGGGTGAACGTCACGTGCTCAGCACCCACGAGCCATACAGCCCGTGAGTCATGTAGCCCACGAGTCATACAACCCATGAATCATCAGCCTACGAGTCATACAACCCACGAGTCATGCAACCCATGAGTCATACATCCCACGAGCTATACGGTCCACCAACTCGACATTGGGCAAATAAGACCCATGAGCTTGACTTTAGGTAACTAAGGCCAAGAAGCTCGACACTTGGGGAAAAAATAAAAACAACAACATTTCCACGAGACCAACAATACTACTATGACGGGGTTTCATTTCATTTTCGTTTCACTTCATTTCTTATTGCACGCAGTGTCTGTCTCGTAGACCTTACTTGCCTGGCAAATGCTTAGTGTCGAGCTTGTTGGCATTATATGCCTATAGTGTGGAGCTCGTGGGCCGTATTTGCCTAGTGTCGAGCTCGCGGGCTCACATGTATACTAATTGACTCGTGGAATGTTGAGCTCGTGGCACACTGTTATTGGCCCCGAGAAAAACACCCAATAAACTGAATTTGATAAAGTATACTTATTATATCACTGGATGGGTGTGATGAAGTTTCTATCAATCTGTTTGACTTCAACTCTGTCTACATTGCTCCTCTTTCCTCGCTCTTCGTTGTCCAGTAACTGTGTGTGTGCATTTTTCTTCATTTCTGTTTTTCTGTGTTTTGAGTTGTTATTGTTGTTGTTATTGTTGTTGTCGTTATTGTTTTGTGTGTATACCTTCCTTTTTGGTCAATTTTCCTGGCATGCACGGCCAAATAGTGTCTGTGCCATACATGTGCTATGTTATATAGTTTATATGGTTGCATTCTAAAATCATGGTAAGTATTGCTTATAGTATCAGCATCATTTTATCAATGATCAAATTCATTGATCATTACATCAACATCATTGATCATTACATCATTATCCAAATTTGAACAGGTTTCATCTATGTCTATCAATGTTGATAAAACACAGGTTATGTGGATTGGTTCACAACGTCACAGGAATGATTGTATTGGTCAGTTCCAGTCAGTGAAATTTTAAACTATATTAGGAATAGATATTTCATGTTCACCAGAGATTTTGACACTTCACTTAGATAAGATCCTAGTAAAGATAAAAGGGCAGTTACAAAGGTGGGGAACTCGGCAGTTATCTTTATATGGTTAAATTCAAATTGTGAAAACTTTTGCGTTATCACAAGTTATTTACATAGTAAGTGTGGTCCAGGTACCAGACACCTTTTTGCAAGAAGTAACAAAGACTGTGTATGCATTTATCTGGAATGGGCCAGACAGGATAAAACGGCAAGTGATGGTGAAAGATCAGGATGAATGTGGCCTTAAAACGATTTGTCTTAAGTCATTGATTCAAGCTCAACAGGTTTAGTGGGTGAATAGGTTTTTCACTTCTGTTTCCAGAGGCTGGAAATATATACTTTGTGATTTATTGGATGGAATTGGGGGTGATTTTATTTTCCATTGCAATGTGGATACTAGCTGTTTGAAAATTGATATTCCCCGTTGGTACATAGATGTTTTAAAAACTTGGAATCAGCTGACCAAAGAAGATATTGCAAATAAAATTTTGTGGAACAATAGGAGTATTCTGTTTGGAAACAAATCAGTATTTCATTCTCAGATTAAAAATGAGGGTTTTGTGAAAGTAGTAGATAATTATATGTTGGATGAAAGCGGAAGACCAACACGCTAGAAAGATGCTAAAGAAAGGGGGTTATTATTTACAGAATATTTTCTACCGTTGGATATGTATAAACACATGCCTAATGTATGGCAAAGATTCTTTTTGGAAGAGAATTTTCAGGTTTTTGTTAAGCCCCTGGGGGATGTCCCCGCAGTTAAGATTAACGAGACATTTTATTCATCAATAAATATACCCAAGAAACAGTATTATCGTATGGTGTTGGATATTAATAACCTTGTGATGTCATCAGTGTTTGATAAACTAAAAAATCAACATGGGTATAAAGAAGAATATGTTTCAAAATCATTGAAATTATCATTAAATATTACAATTGATACAAAGTTATGTATTTCACATTTTAAAATTTTGATCATTACATCAATGAGTAAATGTACAATAGTATAATTATGAAGACTTGAATATGAATATATTTTATTGGTATAACAAATCATTTTGTGCTGTCGTTGTGATGTTTCCTGTGTTCCACGTCTTACAAGCTTGGCTTTTTAGTGGAACACCGTTTCCCATCGTTTATGATTATTTACTTTTTTGTTGTTGCACAACAAAGTGCATTGTTTCTTTTTTATGACATCATTCGTGCATATACTATATATTGTAATAGGAAAAAAACTGCAGCCCTTATCAGACGAATGAAAGACAAATCGACAACTTGTACCGCTTTGAAAAATGTTCTCTCTTTCTTTTTTGACGATGGAAAGAAATAAACTATTGAATTGAAAAAATACCAGAGTCTACTAACATAATCTGATGGCTACCAAACCATCTGTCTGGTGCAATGTTGCTTCCCAGAATATTAACGCCCTCTAACGACGAAAGATGTGCTAGGTTGAACTTGATGGTCCTCGTCCTGCAGACGTCTTTGCCGAAAGGCGACTTCGTCAGCACTTAGGGCGCATTTTGTGGAAGGGACTGCAGTTGGCAAAGGGTCGGGAAACAAGACTAAGTGAACTTGAAACTAAACTGGTGAACTGCAGCGCACTTTAAGTGGCAGATTGGGACAGCTGCTTCAACGTCAAACATAGACATAATAATTACCTGAATTACCTGAATTACCTACGATGACGCCCAGTAAGTTGAAAACTTGTAGAGGGCCATTCAAAGGATTCAATCCTGAGCCTGAGGAGATCCATGTGATGTACTGTATCCACGGGATTATCAGTTAATGCAATCTGGATTAAATTTGTTACGCTTCTGCTTCCAGTGATCATTGAGTTTGGACTTAAAGCTATTCACTGATGTTGCCTCGACAGCATCTGCACAAAGGCTATTCCAAGTATTTACTACTCTCTGACTGAAAGAGTTCAACCTTTTACTGGTTAGACACCTTCCTTTACACAACTTAAACTTATCACCGCGTGTAACTTGATCATTGATAACAAAGAGAACAGCTGGATCAAAGTCTTCCATATCATGCAAAATCTTGAACACTTGAATCATATCTGAACGTTCACGTCGATACTCTAGGGATGAAATCCCCAAATACTTGAGTCTCTCAGGATATGACAACAATTTAACTTCTGATACCGACTTTGTTGCTCTCCTCTGAACTGATTAAAGCTTTTTCGCATCACTCTTTGAAAGTTCATGCCATACACAAGAGCAATATTCCAAGAGTGGTCTAACAAGGGCCTTATACAGTACAGGACAAGCACTTCCCTATAGTCAGATGAGTAAAAGTCCTTTTGATAACCATACAAATGGCTTGCATAAAAGGTTACAGCTCGTTATTCCGAAGGTTCGTTATTCCGAAGGTTCATTGTTCCGAATTTCATTTTCGGATTAACCAATCTTCGGAATAACGAACCTTCGGAATAACGACACAAATTTTCGGATTAACGAACCCTATTTCATTTTCGGATTAACGAACCTGTAGGTATAGGGAATTTGCGTGTTTCGGATTAACGACCCTTCGGAATAACGAACCTTCGGAATAGCGAACCTTCGGAATAACGAACAGCACCCGCATAAAAATGTGAGAAGGTATTTCATTGGCATCGCTGTAATATTCTTCATCACCCAACAGTCTCTCAAGACCTCCAGGTAAAATTCGTGTGTGTCAGGTTGTTTGTTTGTTTATTTGTTTGTTCGTTCGTTTGTTTGTTTGTTTGTCTTTTCTCATGAGTCTTCTTGGTCTAAACATTATTTTTCTCTGAAGGTAAGAGTAAATCAACGTCGCTGACAAAAAGTTATGACAATATTGAGAAACATTAATGGTCTTTTTCTGACACAAAAAAAAGCATGAGAAGTTTCAGGAAAGTACAACGGGCCTATAGAACACCATATAAAACTGTTGAACAGTTGTCGTTATCCTTTTTTTTTTTTTTAGCTTTTATACATTTCCCTTCACCCACTGCCTTAATCATGCTGGCCGACGATTTCTGAAGCATGTCGAATCTGAATGTCCACATACTTTATTTGGTATAGGACACGGTGTTGATATGAAACACATTTCTGTGAGTTTCTTTACAGGTTGGTTTCTATTTTGTTGCTCCAATGATTTCTACTGTTTCATAATGCCAAGAGACAGAGCAATATGGCATTCTGCCAGGTACGTTTTGGCGAGGCGGCAATAATTCCGCCACAGTTTCGGAATGGCGAAGCTATATTTCAGAAACTTTTGAAAAAAAAAACCTAAATTTAATATTGCTCAGAGTGTCTATGATTCTTATTGTTCATTACCATATAAATGACATAGGCCTACAGTTGTATTTGATTACTATGCACGGATTACCGTGCGCAGCTCAACGGAAGGTATAAATGTTATCGTAAATTTGAATCATTTTGGTGCGGTAAAGCGACGGACCCAAGATTTAATGTGATTAGAATTGATCAGGATTTACAAAAAGAAAGACGAATCAGATTTGGATGAAAACGCACATACATTTCGTGGTAATGTCTGCTCATGGGGCAGAAAAAAAAACAAGAACAACATACATCCGAATACAAAGCAATTACAATTGAATGATGCCTTTTTAACACTTGGACATTTCAAGCGCGTCAAAGTCAAATATCACATTCTAATGTGATGCAATTTTATGTGAAAAGCCCCGTATAAATTTCGTCTTGTTCTTGGGTTGCCATTATTCTTCCCTTTCTTGCCATTGAAAACATTTTCCCAGCTTGTCGACGTTCCTCTGAGTTGTCTTTCAACAATCGCAATTAAATCTTCGTATATAAATGGTTGGTAGTCATATGCCTTAGACCGTCTTGTGCGAGGATATTCATCGACATTCTGGAGCGTAAGTGACATTCTGAACACTGTTTTCTGAATAATTATCGTTATAAACAGTATTTGTTTCTTTGTACGTATGATTGTTTGATGATTCCCTCACATTTCCAAATCCAACTTTACATTTTACGGAGAGCGGTTTTGAAGTTGTAGAAGGATCGAGTTGTGTGTCCTAAATAGAAGAAGCTGAAGAAATATAGTGACAGCAGTGGTAGCAAGCAACAGTGCAAGGTAGGAGTGATACAGCAGCACAGCCCAATGCAGATGTAGCTGCATGTTGCTGAATTACTAAAATGAGCAGCTAATACAGCATAAATGGTAGTGTAGTATAATGGTAGAAAAGATATTAGAGAGTGTTTGTTTCGGATTATTTAGGTGTCCATATTTTAGTATCTTTTGTAATTCCGCTTTTTATGTGTATAACAGTACTGTATATCAATCATATGATTTGTTGTATATATTACGTGTGGGGAAATGCACCCTACAAGCACTGCGTGTTCTCATTCCCTCCCGTTTCCAGCATTTCCGTATACTGAGTACCTAAAATAGTCTGTAAACGCATCTTTTATTTCTACTGTGTTGTAATTTGTGTATTCAATTTCTTTAATGATTGATAAACATTCTTTAAAAAAGACATACCTACAGTATTTCGCTACATTAAATCTGTTCATCCATTCCATGATGAAGAATTTGTTTCGTCAACTTGATACTGCTGAGAGGTGTTATCATTTAAGATTATTTCCTGTCATCTGCAGCGTCTCCCATCGCTATAACTGTACAGTATACCTGTATAATTATATACTAGTAAACACCGACAGAAATACCAAATTGCCCTGAACAGCTTTCCTGGAACAGCTGAATCAATGAAGAAAATATTATTCAGTTCAGTGGGTATTTCATTGGCTTGGAGACTTGGTGGCGATTGGAGTCTCACTGGTCCCGGAGACGTCTCTGCAACGTCTCCTGGAGACTATTATAGCGTGGTCTCTGATGAGTCGCAAGAGAATCGAAAATGTTCGATTTTCCGGAGACTTTTCACAGTCTCCAGTTGGTCTCGGAGCGTGTTAGCGAAGCGGCCAAGAGGGGGAGATGGATTTTGTCGGTGGAACCTCCGCGACCTCCGAGACCCATTGGCGACCTACCGGAAACGTCGCGGAGACGTCTCCGCGACTGAGACAACAATGAGCTTTAGATTTGCGACGCGGACGTTAACCTGTTCTGCTCTTGCGCAAGACCGCTCATCAAGATCGATATCGCATTGTCTGAGTTTTCGCGACGGTTCTGGGCCATTTTAGCATCTGCTCAAATTCACAACGTAGATAGCTACTTGATGCCATTATATGACGAACGACATTATATTGGACGCTATTTAACTTTATTATGGCTGCGTCTCCGAGAAATTTAAAAATACTTTGCAACGCGACGCAGGTAGAAAGGAGAACGGTCAACGCAATCGTCGTTAACGTCCTTGTCGTAAATGTAAAGCTCCCAATTGTCTCAGAGACGTCGCGACGACGTCTCCGCGACTTCAGGGAGAATGATTTGTCACCTTTAATGATTTAGAGACATCTAGGATGTCGTCCTGAAGTCGCCTAGCTAATTCTTAATTGGTTAGGGCGAAAACCATTTCTTGGTCTTTATAGAGTCGCATGAATCGCGGTGACTACTAGTATTTAGTTGCACCTGTTGCGACTAAGTCTCTTCTTGTGAGATAGGCACTTTTCATGACAGCAGTTTGGAAAACGTCGGCCTCATGCCAAAAGGGCACTAACAGTGTACAAAGTCTATGGTGTTAAGGCCCTTTAGGCATGAGGCCGACGCTTTGTTTCTTGCTGAATCACCTAATTTGTACCACAACGATTCTCTTTACGGTAGATTCGTGACGTTTGTGTTTGTGTTTTCCTTTTGACTGAAGGTGTACCTCTTGGCCCTGGTCGTGTTACAGACTACAACCATTCTACTGAATTCAGCAATTTCGTTAAAGCAAAGAAACCGAGGCGATAATCGGAAAGGGATATTCCCGCCATTATGCATCCAGGCACCACCTTCGAACCGGCGTGGAATGCACCACGTATTCCGTTTACCCGTGTTATCGTTTGCTCCGCTCTCTGCGTCGTCGCTACCGTAAGCAACGCGATTGTCCTGGCCACCTTTGTCCTCGAGAGGCCTATTCGCAAGCACGTCTCCAACATCATCATCGTCAACCTGTCCATCTCGGACTTCATGGTCGGCTGCTTCAGCCTGCCGTTCTTCATCTCTGAGGATATCTACGGGGGTTGGACACATGGAGAAGACATATGCAAGTTCCATCTGGCTGTCAGTTTTCTGCTCACCTCCATGCCCGTGTTCCTTGTCATTCTGCTCACTCTGCAGCGCCGCCTCGCCATGTGCGAGAAGACCCGCTATCGCGCCCTTCTCGGCCACAAGTGCGCCACGCTGGTCATTATCGCAGCCTGGATAACGCTCTTCGCGTTCTTCATTTTCTTGTCGTACGCTTGGCCGGAAATAACCGACACGCACTCGGTGGACTACAGCTACAAGTGCGACATGGAATACTACAGCGCTTTCGGCTTCTCCCTGTTTATGCTCGTCTTTGAAAACGCGATCCCATTTATCATCCTGGTGGCGCTCTGCATGAATCTTACTCTCGAAATTTACAAGCGCTCACGAAGGATTGGGTTTCAAATGAAACCCAAGGCGGACGGCGCAGCATCAATCAGCAGCAACAACTTGAGGAAGCGCGCTAGTTGTCAAGACAACCCGAGCGTCTCATGCCCTCGGAAAAACGATCTCAATCAGGCTAGCTCCACGTCCAAAGAAAGTCAAAGTGCAGCAGACGACAAGCGTAGGCCTACCGAAAAACACGGCGATTTTGCGCGGTACCGAAAGGCTTACATCTCGCTTGGTGTCCTCGTGATGTTCTACCTGATTTGTTGGCTACCATACGTTGCCGTCAACATCATATCCATGGCTTGTCCCTTGTGCGTTTCTTTCAACACCTACCTCACCACAATTGTTTTCTTGTACAGCAACTCCGCCATGAATCCCTTTTTGTACGCCCTGACAAACATCCACTACAGACGTGGATTCATCAATGTATTGCGACTACCCAAGAGGTGGCTCTAGAAATACGATTTTTGACTAACACCAGTGTAAAACAGAGGGAACAATTTCCGGAAACAGTAGTCGTGACTTCCAGGGGCTCATAACTAAACTCTTCTGCCAACTTCCCACGTGGGAGTACGGCAGTAGAAGGCGTCTTCATTGCAGACTACCGTAGATGTTCGGTGACTTTGTGCTCCAACATTATATCATACATTGTATTGCAACTGTGTACATTTGTGGTGATGTGGTTAAACATTGATTCATGTTTATGATGTAGGGGTCTACTATAGAGTTTTTTTCTCTCAGATGCAACATGATGCGCTTTTCAAATTAGTCGATGGTCTTTCCTCATTAATTTATTGTTCATAGGGATGTTTGTGAAAATAATGTGTGCACATTTGACTTACTGGTTCAGAAAGGGGTAATGTGACTTATCCCCTTGAAACTAGTGACTAATTTCGTCTCACCTCCCTGTTCAGATTAAGGCCTATTACGTACAATAGCTTGGCATGATCTGTCACGGAAAGTCGGCAGAGTTGTATTACAACTACGCAAAGATAAGCGAAGTCATAAGATGATTGGTCCGAAGTTTGTTTATGAACAGTGAAAAAAAAAACTTTTTTTGTGCCTGTTTTTGGCTTTCAATTCGTTTGAAATCTAATTGAATCACGCGAGCCAATCAAACAATGAAACGCTCACCTCCTCGCCGCTGATGTTTGCAATGATATTTTGATCTTTATGGATATACTCTTACACAATCGTCACAATACAGGTAGATTTGTGCACTTAGAGCCAACGAGTGCGCGCACGTGTGTGTGAGACCATGGAGCTACCAGCTCCATGATGAGACAATGACAATGACAATGACATTGGTTTTTTATTTTCTTATCACGCGGTCAGGGTAGTGAAGAAAATTTGATCAAACATAATGTAACAATTAAAATCGGTTAATACATTATAAATACTTTATTATCATTATACCGATTATAATTTACTGAATATAATTAATCAGTTAATGCATTATTGTGTGAGTGTGTGTGTGTGCGTGCGTGTGTGTGCGTGCGTGTGTGTGCGTGCGCGCGCAATTGGTGTGGAAATTGGCAGGCACTAGTGTGTTAATAGCTACATAGGTGCCAACCAATTGCCGACTAAAGATTAAAGACTGATAACCGACCATTTGCCAAGTGGTCGCAGACCAGATCACAATGGTCATGTGTAATAACATTACTATTTTTGTATCTTTTTTTTGAGATAGAGAGAGACAGAGAGAGAGAGTAGATTGTCTGCATCAAAGGACCGTGTTCCAAGTGACAGGTACTGTATCATGATGTATCCGCGGCGTTTCCTGACCACACACAAAGTGACCCCTACAATGCTAACAAAACGAATGGTTTCGAATGGTTCTTGAATCCATGTGCAGAATGATGTGGAGTCCTCAAAGTGGAGCATGCAGTTCTACACATAGGCTATTTAATTTTACCAAGTTCCAAACAAAAATCAGCAACACATTTCTAAAGGTCTTCCTAAAGTTGCCGACCAGTTGCCGACCATTTGCAGACCTTTCTGCAAGCAGTGGTCAGTTTTATTTTTGTTCTTAGCAAAAAGTTCGCAAAACGCTCTCCAACCGGACTTCAAAATCATGGTGTGTAAACGTAGTTGCAACTGGTCAGCTCTTAGGAAATTTTCTTCCAACTGGTTTGCGAAGAGTGTCAATAATCCCTACGCTCGCCAACCACTATACTTACCTCGTTTTTGAGAGTTTATGTACGCCATCGTCCTTAACTAACTTGTAGTTCAGCGACCTATATAATACGCTACTGAAACTTGCCTCCACTTTATTGTTGACTAATGATTAGCAAAAACGAAATCTCGTAACTGATACTGAAACTTCGCCTATATAATGACTCAAAGTCGCCTGACCAAAAATCGCCTGACTCGAATCCAGAAAAAGTCACAATTTTCTACGTGCATTTATGTATTGTGGAAAATTCAAAAAAGCATAAGTTAGGGAGTAGAATATCGGATAAGTCACATGCCATCTATTTCTCTTGGAATGAACGCCGATCAAGCGCAGTGCTTGAAATGTACAGTGCAGCTTGATTATCTATCAAACACTAATTTATGACATCTGGAGATCAATACACCTAATCAGATGTTGTTATAGTTGCAATAAGTATGTTGGTTAAGGGGAAAGAAACCCAAGTATCATGATATACATAATATATGTGGATTCTAGTGATTGTAACAATATTGATACAGTTCAACATAATCACACTTCTGTTCGCGAAGTATCAGCGAAAATTTGTATTTCTTTTATGAAAAGTATACATTTTTTTCGATTTGTGACTGACATAGGGGTACTATTATTCCTCCATCTTTCTGAAAGAGGTAAATCAAGTGCTCTTTCATTATAGTGAAAAATGAGAATATAGATATACATTAAATTTTCTTTATAATTTTCTTGATATCGTTTATGCTGGACGTCACAAAATGTTGTAGTGTGCTCATTCATATTAGCTTCACTAATAGATAGGGCCCGGATTGTTGAATTTCCTCAGTCAACTTTTTGTGTTTCATTCTCCTGAAATCGAGTGCAGATGAATTAATTTAAAAATAGATTAATGTAAGAATGAATGTAAAAAGGCACTATCATAATAATGCTATATCCAGAGGAAAATACTATTGATATCTTATGCACATTGTTGACCTATTCAGAATTAATGTATGATTGTGATTTTGCATGTATACGATTATGTAAGAAATAATAAGAATAGATTAATTCATTAATATCGCTTCGGTTTATCTCTCTTCAAAGTATATTTTGTCATAAATTAGGCTGGTTTACGATATGCATCCATTAAATAAACGAAAAATAACATCCGGTATCTGAGCCCTTGAGGGCACTTACGATCACCTACAACCATCATGCATCACCGTGTCCCTGGTCTTAGGTTAGAAAGCCAACATGTGGGACATCCAGAATTCTGCGAGTACAGTATTTTGTTCAAATATTAGAAATATTACCAGATGTTTTATGACTGGTGGCTACCACGTCCTTGTTACTTTCCAGGTGGTGTTTTTGATTGATTTCCTACAAAACGTCTGTACTAAGCCTACAGCGGCAATTGTAACCACTGTAACAAAAGGCGTGCCTCCCCTCAATTCAGTGCGTGGTGCAATGTAAACAAACCCGAACAAAGTGAGCCACGAATTTGCGCCTTTTAAATGGCAATTACATTTTCCGCATAGGAGCGCACGATATGAACAATGGCGTCCGGGGCGAGAATGCGGTATTTCGAAAACAAGATGCCGGATTGTGGATACGACGAGGAAGTCCATATCCCCGTCGACCAGATTCGAGCTCGAATCGTAGCTGTGATTGAGGCACTTCGACAGAATGTTGTCCCGAGCCAGCAGGCGTGCGACGGCGGAGTGTACGTGGGCATCGCGGGCATTTCATACGCCCTTATGTATGTGGCCCAATCGAAACAGATACCCGAAAAGGAGAAGGAATACTTGGAACTTGCCGAACAGTATCTTAACGTAGCTTTGGACTATGAAGAGAAGAGACATTCGCCAGAAATGCGATCAGCATTTCTTCTCGGTTCTGCCGGGGTATTTGCAGTGGCAGCTCTTCTATATAGGGCTCTGGGGAAAGAGGAAAAAGTACAAGAATACATAGGAAAGTAAGTAAACCTACACGAATGATAGCACATGGGACTGTGTGCAGTAGTTCCATGTGTCCACATCATTCATAAAATATCAATACTAGGTGCAGGTGTAGTACTAATACGACCTTTTTTCATGGCATGCATGGCAAACGTTTGAAGAAGTAGTCAGTCTTTAATGTCAAAGAATATCTTCATTCAAAGACTAGAGAATGCAATGTTAAAAAAAAGAAGAAAGAAACAAGCAAACAAACAAAAAACGGCATGCAGCATGAATGGAACCGGAACAGAATTATAAAGACTTTTGATTTGGCCAGGGTGACGTGACCTAGTAGTACGTCATAGGTCGTAATAAATTTACTAACGCCAAACGGTTAGTAAGTTTAGTACTAGTAGAGGTGAGTGAGCACCCCGAGTGAAATGAATAGATTGAAACAGTAACAAATTAAGAGTCAAACTACAACTTGTACAACTACAAGAGAGGGAAACATAAAAATTTGACAATGAAAAACTCAGCATGAAGGTTCAACCTCCCTTGCAAATTCAACCGCATACAAAATCAAAGCATTTACAGCCCTGTCGCTGTTCACAAGTGCGTCCCCCTTCTGGGGCACGACGCACAAGGACGCTGTGCTAGCAAATTAAAGCATAGGTTTTTCACGTAGCTGGTGGTCAAATTTGATCAGCGTTAATGCATGGTCAAATAAGTGCACCCAAGTTCACAGATAGATGGACAACGTTATTAAACCTATGCCAGGGAGTACAAGATTTCCGGAAAGAGTTCCTTATGCCCCCCCCCCCCCCCCCCCCCACCAACTTGCACAAAATAAACAAACCACTATTCCCCCTTACTAATAATAAACTAAATAAAGGTTATGGGAAGTCTTCCCATGAATGGCATAACCTTTATTTAGTCCATTATTAGTAAAAAAAAAAAAAAAAGAAGCAATCTATCCATTTTTTGCAAACTACACAGTGGGGGGGGGGGGACGTAAGGAATTCTTTCCAGATTTCCATAGTTTAGCAGTAAGAAATCTGTTGCATTTCATTTTTTATTCTTTTTCATCTCTTGTCTTTAATATTCAAAGCATTCACAGCTGCATCTTTTCATATTTGACTTGAACAAAGTGCAGTCACTACTTTCATTGCAAAATTCCTATGCGACTTCACCGTGCTGTGATGGTAATACTGTAGTGTCAGGAATTGAAAATTTTGGTCCGTATTTCTGTATTAACCCAAACCGTCATTGTAAGAGCTCAATTTAAGCCAGTGTCGGATAACAACAGCACCAGCACCAGCATCAAACTGGAAATCGCAAGAGGATACTTCTGCAGCCACTGGGTGGCTGTATTTTACTGTAGAATAAAAGAAAAGTAGAAGTGGTCACAATTGTAGTGGTAGCATAAACTAGCAACAGTGGTGATTATTGATGATGGTTTAGCAGCACATCACAATGGCAATGCAATGGTTTATATAGATCTCTATTATCCACTAGAAAAAAAAATACCCTGTTTGCGGCAGGCTTTGTACAGGGTGCCTATTTGAGGCCTGGGCCATTTCATTCGTTAATGAAAAGGCCCAATCAGGTGTCAGGTAACACTTGCAAGTAATTCCTGTGTGTGTTCTAAAGTGAGACTATAAGCACACATGATGTTCATTAGCTGTTTATTGATGAATGAAAGTGCCCACGCAGAAATAGGTACCCTGCCGCATATATTGGATAGATAACTCTGTATAGTGATTTGATACTGAAATATATCATTTGCACCATAGTTCATGAACGTGTTTCTTAGAGACATGAAATATGCAAGACCATGTGGGATCACTGTATTTTTCATTTCAGTTTATCACCAATCAAGCTCCATTCATCTTTTAAAAGTTTTTGTCCTTTGTCTGTTTGTTTGTTTGTTTGTATATGTGTATGCTTTTAGATACGCCAGTCTTGCAGGAACTTGCTGTCAGCAGGGTGACTACCTTGGGTGTGGCTCTGATGAGGTGCTGGTGGGGCGGGCCGGCTACCTGTGTGGCGCCGAGATGCTCACCAAGAAGCTAGGGCAGCAGGTGAGGGAGTGGTTGATGGTGATATTTACTTTGCATCGAAGTGCTTGAAAATGGAGATTTGGAGAAGTAGTAGAGTGTGAGGCATGATTTCCCTCCCTTTCAGACACCAAAGAAATTTCTCTAGTAATCATGATTGTAATCTAGATATTTGCATTGTCTGAAAGCATTAAATTATTGTAATCATGATTCTAGAATCTTTGATTTGCAAATGAAGGTTAGGTGTTTTCAAATCATGATTTGCTTGATTGCAAATTGATTGCGTAGAGCGTCTGAACATTTATGTCAAGATTACAATTGTGATTTAAGATGATTACAAGAGAGATTTTTCTTTTGTCTGAAAGAGCTCTTCATTGGTTCTGGATGACTTGATATTTGTTTTTTTGTAGCATAAGTGAATATCAAAAGTAAATTCAGTGAATTTAGGTTTGGTCCATGATAGAGCTGAGGACTGTGAGGAGCTGTAGTTTCAAAAAAATCGCTGAAATGATGTGTTGACTTTTAAAAGCAAAAGCACTTGGCTGCAATGATTCATTCTACTGCGGATCTGCAGAAGATATTTCAGCTCCTGTTCAAGATTTCAATTTTGACACATACATTTTGTATTGTCACTCCAGTAGAACATATCTTATCCTTTAAGAGTTATAGATTGTATTCATCACATATAATGATTGTTTCTTCTCCAAAAATATGAATTACTTAAATGTGAGAGATGACCATTAAGTACTATATAGTCTATAGGTGGAGTAAAATATGCGTTGTGATTGGTTAGATTGCATCATGTGATTATGGAAAAACTTCGGTATTGTAGGCACGGTCATGCCACTATACCGAATGCTTACAGTGCGCCTACGCTTTCTCTACGCAGAGATTCACGCAGTGAGGGACATATGTAGGACAAGGCCAAGCCTTACGACGTATGCGCGCGTAGAGCACAGGAGGCAGAAAGAAGCAGTTTATTATCATACGCAAGTCTGCTCAGCAATATGCATACCCGGGTGTGCTAGCTGCATGTAAATAAGGTTGTCGATACGCTGCGTGTGAGAAATCAGTACGGTGAGTCTGATAATGTTAGACCTAACATCTACACGCTGTACTACTTCTAACGTTAAGGTGGTCTAATGCAATTACCCCCTGGGCAATTGCCCCAGACCCTTCCCCTGAACCTAATCCTAACCTTAACCTAAACTCTAACCCTAAACGTAACCCTTACCCCAATTTTTACCTTATCACTAACCAGTATTTAGCCAGGGGTAGGGGGGAGGGGGGTTCTTGTCTTGATGCATTTCTAGGGCCTAGACCTAGGAAAATGCATGTAGATCGAGGGGCCTATTTACTTTAACAATAAGGCATGTTCTCAGGCTTGGCAATATGGTGCAATTCACTCCGCGAAAAGGGGCGTAAGCTTTTGAATTTGTAACTGTCATAGAAGCACTGAGCGGAGCAAAGGGCAAAAAATCTTGAAAGTTCACCTCCTCGCATCTCCCTTATTTTCCCATCAAATTCCTTGAAACTTCACATATTGACGTCAGTATATGTATCTAATATGAATATGTCAGCCTTCGTCTGAATTTTGGCAAAAATGCTGATGTATCATTCCAGATATTTTTTGAGTCGATCATGGGAAAGGGTTACAATTATTTCCCGACACAAGTCTGCTACAGCATGAATATGCATTTGATGAACATATTGCTAGTCTGTATACACCAGACTCACTTCCGGCAAAGTTTCATGTTTGCGCAATTAGTAGTTAGGTTAGAATCAGAGTAAAAACACAACCAAATTTTAGAGAAAATACTGGACATGTACAACTACATCATCCTGCGCATGCGTTCTTTACTGGTCAGCGCACGCTTAGCCAATCAGTGGTGTCAGGTTCAGCGCACGGCTATAGGGTTTGGTTTCGGTCCACAAGGTGGTGAGTGGGTGAGAGACAGACCCTGCAATGTGCGTCAACTGTTTCATGTAGCACAAAAACTGATACATGGGACTGCGTAAAGCTTACTCTATGGATTTTACATGGTTCACAAATGACAGTGATCTCAATTTTTCCTGACATAACCATGCAACAAATATTACAGGAAAGATATTTGGAACACAGTATGGACATACTACCACGAGTCATAAACCGACGTTTCTTTTTTGGGCAATGAAGAAAAATGTGAGAAAAATAACACTTTTTTAAAGATCAAATTTTCTTTTTTAGAAGCTAAGTTTTGACATTAATTTCACAAGTTTATCCTCAATCAAACCCAAAATAACTAACATTGCAACTTGGAGAACAGTTTCTCCTTTAATTTGTTGTATATATTTTATGCTTTGATGGCTTCTGAGGTGAGATAATTGCGATTATCCTTCAACACTTCCCCAGCTGTTTTGTGGAAACACGTTGTTTACTGTATGCAAATCAGGCAGCGAGGTCAAAAGCTTGTGGCGAGTTAATTGCACCGTATCATTGAGCCTGTTCTGTTGATGTACCAGTACTGTACTATAGAACTCCAAATACTAAAGTATCCCTTGTGCAGTTCTATCAACCCTGGCCTGCATCCTCGGTGAAACAAGACAGCACTCATGATGATCTAATATTTGTCGATCTACAGTCCAGCATAGTGCATCATAGCGCATGCCCTATTTGTATAATAGTGAACCTTTCGAGAATTTAAAAAAATCTGTACAGATTTGCTTGAGACTGATTGGTTCAAACTGTTTGCCAGTTATACCCAGGATCCATAACACTATAGTTTGTGTTAATATATTGTACCACTAAAGAAACCAAGGAGCAAGCCATGTTTATGTTTGTTTGTTTGTTTTTAGCTCACCTGAGCCAAAGGCTAGGAGGGTCCAAATGGGGGCCTGAATCGTACATTGTCATCTTCTTCCTGAAAACCTCATGATAGATTTTCGTCAAACTTGGCAGGTAGCATCCTTAGGGGGTCAGGATCTCAATTTATCAAAATGGGCACCATGCCCCACCCAGAGGGCCCCAGGGGGCCCCCAATTCCCCAAATTAAGGAATCTTTAAAAATTTTGGCCCTTACTGTACATTTTCATCTTCTACTTCAGAATGCCTGGTCAAATTTTGGTAGAGCTGTGAATAATTTAGATTAGTGACTGCGTGAAAGGTGAACTTGCGATACTCAGGTGAGCGCTAGACCCGCGGGTCTCTTGTTTCTTGTACTTGTCTGTTGTATAGCATCCTGAGACATTTGACTAAAGATTTAAACAAACAAAAAAATAACAGTATGAAAGGGAAACTGCTGTCTTATTGTACATCAAGTGTAGAAATATAATTTTGATTATCTTGCAATGCCTAAGATGACAATAGTTATGAAGTAGACTGGAATTGATATTTTGAAACTGCAGTAAACTTGAAAGGAGTAGATTTTATCACAAAGATACTTAACTACAATGAATAATTTCTCAATGCAAATGGTGAAAATGACTTAAAACGTGTGGGCGATATATAGCAAGAATTAAAAGGGACCTTACTAAACAAGTTCATACATGTCAACTGTACTATTGCCAGTGTTGTTGTTTTTTCCCCCACATTTTGTGTTAAGGAGAAATGTTCTAGATATGTTTAGTGCAAAATGTGAGAGAAAAAAGTGCTCAGATTTGATTGTTGGGAACATTCTTTTTTTTTTAATGGATACTAACAGATGAGTGTTATTAGCTCTTTGACGCAGTTGCGGCTGTTATGCTGGTTACCATGTCAAGATAGTGCAGATTTGAGAATGCTTTTGGTGTATTTGTTTTGTATATACAAACTCAAATAAATCTGGAAGAATTTGATGCCTACTTTTGCAGAGTGGTATCATCAAACATCAAAGCTACACATGAATTCATATGACATGGCTTACAATCCCAGATCCAACCTTTTTTTTGTTTTTGATTGGTCCAAGGTTCTCAGCGATGAGGTGACTTTTGCAATCTGCCGAGCCATGGTTGACTCCGGGAGGAGCTACGCCCAGCGGCACAAATCCCCGTCTCCCCTGATGTATGCCTACTACAACACAGAATACCTTGGTAAGTTTCTGCCTCCATGACAACGGGTCAGGGATGGCTTTCAAAACACTTTGAAAAAACAAAAACGAAAAAATGGTGATTCTGTAAAAGCTGTTATTTTCACAAATGTTTAATTTTCATGAATTCTGTGAATCACCACTGGGCCGCGAAATTAAAAACATGCAAAAATATCCCCACCTGACCTTGATTGCATGAAGTTGCTGAGTGAGAAAGGACAGGCAGTAGTGCACTTACAAATGTATGATAGGCTTGGTATCAATCCCAAAAACAACATCTCACAAAAATTTCTGTGACCTCCTCATTAGCTCACCTGAGCCAAAGGCTCAAGTGAGCTATTGCGATCGCCCTTCGTCCGGCGTCCGTCGTGCGTCGTGCGTCGTCCGTCGTCCGTCGTCCGTCGTCCGTCGTCCGTCGTCCGTCGTGCGTCGTGCGTAAACTTTTTACATTTTCATCTTCTTCTTGAAAACCCCAAGACCGATTTTCATCAAACTTGGCAGGTAGCATCCCTAGGGGGTTAGGAACTCAATTTGTTAAAATGGGCACCATGACCCACCCAGGGGGCCCCCAGGGGGGCCCCAACCCCCCAAAATTAAGGAATCTTTAAAAATCTTCTTCTCTAGAACCAGAAGTGATAGAGCTAAGTTAATACTATGAGTTAGTACATTGATGACTGCAGTTTCAAGTTTGTTCATGGCAGAATCAGGGGTGCCCCCCTTGGGACCCAGGGGAGGGAGGTGAGGAGGGGTAAAATGGGGCCTAAATTGTACATTTTTATCTTCTTTTTTAGAACCCCATGACCCATTTTCACCAAACTTGGCAGGTAGCATCCCTAAGGGGTTAGGATCTCAATTTGTTAAAATGGGCACCATGTCCCACCCAGGGGGCCCCCAGGGGGGCCCAAACCCCCCAAATGAAGGAATCGTTAAAAATTTTCTCTAGAATCAGAAGTTATACAGCTAAGATAATACTATGAGTGAGTACATTAATGACTGTAGTTTCGAGTTTGTTCATGGCAGAATCAGGGGTGCCCCCCTTTGGACCCAGGGGGGGGGGGGGGTGGGGATGAGGAGGGGTCCTAATGGGGCCTAAATTGTACATTTTTATCTTCTTCTTGAGAACCCCATGACCCATTTTCACCAAACTTGGCAGGTAGCATCCCTAGGGGGTTAGGATCTCAATTTGTTAAAATGGGCACCATGCCCCGCCCAGGGGGCCCCCAGGGGGCCCAAACCCCCCAAATGAAGGAATCTTTAAAAATCTTCTCTAGAATCAGAAGTTATAGAGCTGAGATAATACTATGAGTGAGTACAGTAATGACTGTAGTTTCAAGTTTGTTCATAGGAGATCCAGGGGTGCCCCTCTTGGGGGTGGGGGGGGGGGGGGTGGTTGGAAGGGTCCAAATGGAGGCCTGAATTGTACATTTTCATCTTCTTCCTGAAAACCTCATGATGGATTTTTGTCAAACTTGGCAGGTAGCATCCCTAGGTGGTCAGGATCTCAATTTATCAAACTGGGCACCATGCCCCACCCAGAGGGCCCCAGGGGGCCCCAATTCCCCCAAATTAAGGAATCTTGAAAAAATTGGGCCCTTATTGTACATTTTCATCTTCCACTTGAGAATGCCTCGTCAAATTTTGGTAGAGCTGTGAATAATTTAGATTAGTGACTGCGTGAAAGGTGAACTTGCGATACTCAGGTGAGCGCTAGACCCGCGGGTCTCTTGTTCACAAATATATCTGCTTGCAAAAATAACAGCTTTTACAGTGATTGTAAGCATTGAACAATATCATTCAAGAAGGGCAGCTTACCAAGGAACTGGGGAGAGCACAGCCAGGGGAGTTCACTCATGCTCATTCAGACGTGTAGCTGAGTTCAGCTGATGGGGCAATTTACTTCATTAAGAAAAAAAAATTTAAATCCATACTTGCTCAGTTTCTAATAATGTGATGCTTGCTCCATCATCATTTGCAGGGATTTGTCCAGCAAATGTCAACAATTTGGTTTCAGTGCATAGTGCTCTTTGCGAGGGGAAAGATACAACCATGGCATTGTTGCATAAAAAGGTACAAGCAAACATAATTCGGGTATCAGCCAATCAGAATTAAGTATTCAGAAACTTTTGTTTGATTTTCTGACTTATGTTTGATCTCAGGTTTTATGCAACAGGTCCCAGACTGCCTAAGAAGTGTTGACCTCATCCATCGCTTTTATCAGACTGCATATTTTTTCACAAGATATTCTTAAAAATTGTCTGGGATGCTTCGTATAGTGTTAATATGGCCTCCTTGTCCCCTCCTTCCGCCTCACAGGTGCTGCACACGGCTTGTCTGGCATTGTCCAGATGCTGCTCAACTACCCCACCTTTGTCAAGTCCGACCCGTCCATCGAGGCCGACGTGAGGAGAACGGTGGACTACGTGGTCTCCTGCCGAATGGCGGACTACAACGTGCCCCCCACTGTCGCCGAGTGCACGCAGCAGCGCCCTCCTGAGCACGAGTTGGTCCACTGGTGTCACGGAGCACCTGGTAGGAAGAGAACTATTAAACGAGAACAGATTGAGTGAAAGCAGCAGTGTTAGTAGAACACATTAGTATTTTCACTTTACTAGCGTTATTGTAAAAAGCACTTCACTGAATACCTCTTTCAGAAAGCAGGAGGAATAATGTTACCCTTAACATATGTCAGTAACATGTTGATGGAATGTACAGCTTTTGTGAAAAAAAAAATTGCATTTTGTGGAATTCTCTATTATATGTTATTTATATTGTTGTCCATGATGATATCATGAACTGCAGTAGTCTTCTTATCCAGTGATGACAATACTGAAACTTTATAGTGTCTGATATTCATCAAACTTTCACTGGTGTGTTCTACTGATATTGCTGCTTTTCCCCAATCCACATTTATATTTGGGTTTCAGTTTCCTCTCCAGTCAGCCTGTTCTCTACCTCTCAAGAAATAATCGCCCTCTTTCAATTCTGCATATCAACAACCGCATAATTTATTCTTTCTAAGCCACTCTGAATATGCTTGAACATGCATATGTAAGCTGTATCATTATATATATATATATATATATATATATATATATATATATATATATATATATATATATGGAAAACAGAACTAGTGAATGTAGTTGAAGTATTAGTAGTGGAAATACGGGCAAAAGTAGTAGTAGTAGTAGTAGTAGTGGTAGTAGTATAGTAGTAACAGTAGTTGTAGTAATAGCAGTAGCAGCAGTAGAGTAGCAGTATCAGTGGTAATAGAGATACTGATGATTGTACGAGTGATTTTTCTGGTTAGTACCTGAGCAAAAACACCTTTCTTCCTTGTAAACAAAAATCAACAAAACTTAAAGAAAAGGAAGAAAAAAGAGTAGAGTACGAGCAGTGAGATGAAGGAAAAGGAGAAAGGAGAAGATGAGAAGGAGGAGGAAGAGGAAAAGGAGGAAAACTGAGTAATAAGGAACCAGTTTTGATGATTGTTGTTGAGCAAAATGGTTGAGACATCCCTCTGTCTTCCCGATTCAGGTGTGATCTACCTGTTTGGGAAGGCCTTCTTACTCTGGAAGGACCCCATGCACCTCATCGCCAGCCGGAAGTGTGCCGACCTCACCTGGCAGAAGGGTCTCCTCCGCAAGGGTCCGGGCATCTGCCACGGCATCGCCGGCAACGGCTACGTCTTCCTCCTGACCTACCGGCTGACCGGCGACTGCAAGTTCATCCACCGCGCCCTCAAGTTCTCCGAGTTCATGCAGACGGAGGAGTTTGTGAAGGGGGCGCGGTGCCCCGACGCCCCCTTCAGCCTCTTCGAGGGGTGGGCGGGGACCGTGTGCTTCCTGACCGACCTCCTGCAGCCGCACAACGCCGAGTTCCCCTTCTTCGACATCTTCTAAGAGCTGTGGTTTACCTCTCCGCATGCCACACATTGGCCACAAAGACTTATTTTGGCCTTACTCTGTATACGCCATATATTTTGTGAGTCTAAATTTTCGCGAATCGGGAATTCTCAACGATTTCGCGAGTGGTCAAATTCACGATCGTGGAGTCATGTACTGAATGGAGAAATGTACACGTGTACATCACATCCACATCGGGATCAGAGTCAATACGTTTGCATGTCTTTAATTTCGCGAATAGCACCTGACTCGCGAAATTCGCGAAAATAAAAACCTCGCGAAATATTCGGCGTATACAGTAGTTGTCATCCTTTACACATCATAGATAACTTGTAGTCTTCATTTGCCAGACTCCTACTGAGATCAGTGCACACAGTAACTAAGAAAATTGATAAATAAATACCAAGTTAACTTTCTGGCATGAAAATCAGTGTAAACAAAAGAATCTTTCCTTTCAAAGCCCCTCTGTAGCTCCCCATCAGAAACCAAATTGAGGGTAAATTTTAGTAATGTTTTTTTTTTTTCCACTATTAAAAGTTTTGATGGAAAGAAAAAATATTGGAAATCCCTTCCCTTCCTCCCATAGAATAAAAAGAATTAGTAGGAAGCTGGCAAGCTGCCAAAATTTTGACTGAGTACATGTTTTATATATTAGAATCTGGCATGCTGGTATATCAATTTGATTTGATTGTCGTTTTTTATGGTTTAGATCATGTATACGCCATATATTTGGTAAGCTTAATTTTTTTTTTACAAATCAGGACTTCCCAACAACTTCGCGAGTGGTTAAATTGGCAGTTGTGGAGTGCAGTTAGGAACAGAGAAATGTATGCGTGTACAAGTTACGTCACATTCATGTTGAGATTAGAGTTAATATTTTCACATATTGTTAAATTCACTAAAACAAAAATCTCCACGAATTATTGGCATATACAGTACATTATCATGCATTAGAGATCTTTCATGCTTGCTGTGCAAATGAAGACTACTCCCTTCTTTTATACAAAAGAAGAGATTCGTGCTAGAGGCAGACCATGCCACGTGCGTTTCTATCCTCAAAGTCAGTTGAACTCAAATTCATATTGGTAGGTTATGTAAAGCGTACGGTTGAAATTAAGCCAATGAAACAGGTGTGAAATACGCATGTCTTGAACCCACAAATGTCAGCATGCATTCACTATTTGATGCGTGTGGCGTACACAATGTATCACACACATTTACGGAATAGAAATGTGCATAATCCATGGACTAGATTTTAACTGCCTCTGTGAATTCTGACCTCAAAAGTTTAGAATTATGCCCACATACCTGTATTCAGTATTGGTAGGTGCATGGAATATGTACAGTATTTACACATCAGATGTGTGTAACGCAACTGCTTCAAGATGTTGCAAGTATTTTACAGTGGTTATGTTTTGATATTTCGCTTTGCTTATCCGTATTTTGGTTTGTTAGTTTGTTTGTTTGTTTACTAGGAGAAGAACTTGTGCATTGTACATGTGTATCCAAATTAAGTTATCAACCTTTTAGACTGATACAAGAGATAATTTTGGGGGATTGTTCAAAGTTTTTTTATTCAGATGCAGTGATTAAACGTAGTGCAAGAGCTTTTTGATGATGCGAGTATGATTTCAGGAAGAACGATTTGAAGTTTTGCAGCTTCTCTCCTAGTAATTGTATGCATGGTTAAAGAAGCCTTGTCATAGGTCAATAGTTGTGCCATGATAATATTTTGGCTAGGGTCACAGGTGAGAATTCTTCCTCACAAAGTTCTCCTTGTCTTCGTCAAGTACCCACCAATCTTCGTTTGTGTCCTCTACTGCCGTCAGTTATTCTCATTTTGTGTGGTCAGATGATATGTGACCTGCCAAAACAAACGGATCCAAAAGTCGCTGACAGCTGAGCGGAGAAAGTCAAGTTTTTGAAGTCAGATCATCAAAATCAAACGAAACCATAGAATTTTTGTTGTTGGCATAATGCTGTAGTCTAATGTTTCGTCTATCATTTGCTGAAATTTTGGAGCTAGATGATCAAAGGAAGGGCACGATTTTTTTGAGCCATGATTTTCCGACTTTCAACAGAACAGAAACGTGTCCAAAGATTAGGGTTTAGCGCCACAGATATACTCCGCCCCTAGCAATGAGGGAGTGGTCTTATTGGTCTGTGCATGGCGTCCTGGTTACTGATTGGTAGTGCGTAGACCGTTAGCACTAAGCTTGAATTAACATCACGGAGGTTGCTATGAGTGGACCTTCTGTTGTCGAGAGTTGAAAACATTCTTACCTCCCTTTGATCGCGATTGCTTCGGAAAGAAAACTTTGAATGAGGTTTTCTCGAAACACTGATTTCTTAGACCACTCAACCTGGTCTCATAAATCATCAATATCTTCGCCACCAAGTACTCTTATGAGCCGTGTTGTACGTGAAATTAAAGCAGAAAAGTGAGGGACTAATGTTATGTCATTTTCAGCAAATTGACCTCCCAAGACTTTCGGATCCTTTTGTTGTAGCGGGTCACATATGTAGTTATGCTATGAGGAGTAATGGCATATTTTATGTGCCATTTTTTTTTTTTTTTGAGTCCTTTCATCCTGTTTCTCTGTTGTATTTTAGTTCATAGGTCCAGAGAGAAGACATCTGTTATCATTTGAACGTGATCATGTAAAGCCTTTATTGTCACCCTCAGTTTGACCAGAGGCATTCAATTTGCCTGTCAAGACTTCTGTGCCATACAAACAGTTGCCATAATATGTAATGCACTTCAAAAGAATGAAGTATGTTTTGAAGTGGTAAGCATGTTGTTACATTTTTCGTCCAGCTTACAAAACTCGGAAGAAGCTGAATGTTACAGGCCTAGTGGTCCCATACATAAAACACAATGTTTGTGGTGCTGCTATTTTTAGATGACCTCCAGAGTCAACTATAGATGCTAAAAATGCATATACTTGACTTCATGCTTGACTCATATTGACACCTTTCAATAACCAGACATAGCTCTAATTGTAGAAGTCTTCCGAGAGTGTGAGCAGTTCATAGTCAACAGGGGCCTTTTGTTGGGTCCTACATATCAAAAAATTTTCTCCGCCAGAATGTGATTTTGCCTGATAGCAAGGTGATGGCCCTCCACTTGAAAATCTATGAAATTTCAAACGGAGCAAGCAGAAATGAAATCTGGATAAGAATTGTCGTCTTGATTTGGCATCAAATTATCATGAAGGGATATTCATTGAAACTGTCATTGAAAGTTTGCAAACATGATGTGATGTTGAAAGTGAGGCATTTCTCAGCGTGTGTCAACCTGACCCACAACAACAAAAAATAATGGCCACGAGAGCAACGTTGACACCAGTAGCCATGACAAATCACTTAACCAGTTCCATACTGAATTCTGAAATCCCCATAGACTTAATACACAGGCTACCAGGTTCCAGTAGGAAAAGGGTTAAAGGCGATAGTAAAATTTTCATCCTCAGATACAACTTCAACAACAATTTTTGTTGTTTTTTTAATGACTGTCCGATACAACCTCTTGAATACATCATGTTATTTTTGACATGTTGGCATTGCTAATGTGATTGTTTGGAAGTAAGCTGCTGGTACATATATCCCCTGTATACCTCCAAAAGCCCTGGTAATAGACTTCAGAACCACTTATAGTTCAGGGGGGAAAAATCACATGAAATAGTACAGGAAAAAGCTTTGACATGAATTTAAACCACACATGGAATTTTTGTGTGTATGACCTGTCATTGAATTCGTCCTACAAACATTTTCAATGGTGGCTTCTTTCATAATACATTGAATAGCTTGAAGCAAGATTGTTAGTTATTTGTTTTCCCCGTATGTTTGTGAGTGTATGTTTTTGTGAAATTTAAATTCTGTGGGTCCACATTCTGCAAAAACTATTTGAATGTGCACGTGCAACCATTTCAGTGCCATTTCTGCCAGTATTTCCCTCTTCAGGCAGTTTCGATCCCCAAGACTCCACAGCTCTGCAAAGTCAGGTCTGGCTTCTTATGTATAAAAAAGACACATAGTATCCCATAGATTGTTCGTTTCTAGAGAGCTGTTTAGGTTTTGAGTAGTTAGTTAGTGAAGATGTGAAAATGAATTATGATTGTCTTCTGTTATTTTCGCTCTGTAGATTTCTTTCTTTCTCTTCCAAAAAGAAAAATGTTTTCAGTTACAGTCAGCTTATCTAATCTGTTGAGGACGTGTCCTAAGTGTACTCGGGCAGGGGTCAATGGGAAATGCGTTTTGTAGCAAAATCAGCCCCATCCTCAACGGGGTAAGTAACCAGTAAGTGAATCAGTTGTATAGCTGTGATAATTTTTGCAAACGGGTCTTTTCGTGTAGATTGTAGCAGGTTCGTTTGCATCATTGATTTGATTTATTATTAGAAGTATCCCATATTATTCTTATTGTTTTCTTTGTGTTTTAGCAGCTTAAATGGCAAGTATTTGAATTCAACAAGAATGGAGTGAACTCATTTTGCCATCAAGCTCTACATATGTTCATAGCCAAACACGGTAGGTTTTTGTGTAACGAAGGTAAAGGAACCTGCATAATAGATGAAAAGTTGTCAAACTGTCCCCCCCCCCCCCCCCAACATCAGATTGTTAGATTTTTATTTGTTGTGTAATTTTTTTTCCCCTTTATTGTTGGAAGTGGAGAGTGTGCCAGTTTATGAGTTTATCATGCATTCCTGTAATTATTTCTGTACGTAGACGCCATTGCTGTGAATCAAGATGTATTTCACATTGCATGCCAGTTGAGTCAATCAGAGGGATATGTAGAATTTTTAGCACGCGTTCTTTCTTTTCCTGTGTATTTTCAGTCAAGTTTTCATAGAATTCATGATCTTTCTGCCCATTCTTCACAGAATTCAAGATTGTTCTGCCCATTCTTCATAGAATTCATGATTGTTCTGCCCATTCTTATTACTTTACTAGTACTATCGACTGTGATCTGTGTGTATATATTCTGTTTCATTTACAATCGTATTTGTATGAAAATATGAAATTGCATCCCTCCTTGTGAAATAGGTTTGTGGATGTGATATAGCAGGAGAGGAGGTTTTGCTCGTCTCTCACTGCTGTTAAGTCATGTGAAATGTTGCAACTATGTAAATGGTAATATTGATTGTTTGCTGCCAAAGTTAGGTGGAGAACAAAATCTGAAGTGGTTAGTTACTTCATCATGATTCCAGTACTGCACAACTCCTGAATGTTTGTTCTCTTGTTACCTCCCCCAAGGGAGGAGGTTATGTTTTCATTACCATTTGCTTGTTGATTAGTTTGTCTGTGTGCAAAATAACTCAAATAGTTGTGCACGGATTTGGATGAAACTTGCAGGGAAGGTTGGGAATGACACAAGGCAGAGATTATTCAATTTTGGCAGTGATCCAGAAATTTCTATGGATCTTTTTAAGGATTTTCGATATTTTGGCAGATAGGGTCAATGAACTTGGGAGTACAAGCTGCACATTTTTGAGGTTTTCATACGCGCACTAAAGTGCATGCTCTAGTTTCTGCCAGGGCGAGGCGCGCCTCGCAGCTGAGGGTTATGACGTAACAAAGGCTTCTATATTGGGAAATTGGACAATTTTTCAGTATACATACGTATGGTTGGAAATCACTGATCTCTATGGAAGAGCAAGATCATCGGTGGAAAGTAGCTGCTCGGCGGAGGTCTGCACATTCAGAGTGCTTTTCTAGTTCCAAATACATGTAGTTCAATTATAATTTATGTTAAAGGCAATTTCCATCTGCTCTAGCATCTTTGATGATGTCCCATAAACATGGATGTTTTCACATTGTGGGAATCTTTACACTATTTGTGCTATGTGATGCTAGCACAAACATAAGAAAATGAAAATGTTTGGTTCCATGTGTGTTAACCATGTGAACTTATGCTGTTGCTAGTAATGTATTGACAGTGAGCAAACTAAAACAAAAAACTTGCAAAACCTATCTTCCTCGAACTGAGGAAGAAACAGTAATTGTGGCAAAAATAAATAAAAGATTACTTTGGTCTCCACAACTTCTTTAGCACTGATGAATGAAAATCAATTATGAAAAAAAAAAATTACTCTGTTTTGTCACAACAACTTGTGCAGCAAAAGAACAACAACAACTCTGTTAAATGCCTCTGTCTTTGAACAAGGAGATCCCTGCCAAACCTCAAAGCTTTAATGAGAAAAAAAAAATGTTGTATTTTTTGACATATCATAGAAATGGATAGTGTTTGGGTTTTTGTGGCACACAAGTGCATGTTTAGAAGGGGAGAACTTCTGTAACATATGAAATATGAAAAAGTTGTGATTTTTTTTTAATGAAATGTAGTGCAGTGGTTGGCATGTGCATATGTGTAGTGTACATACGTATGTATCTCACATTTTTCAACTGTATGGCGATGTTTGTTATGATAGGTTTTGGAATGGATGTCCTTCATGTTTCATTCTCTACTCTGAATGTGGAGGTGTTAATCATCGGGTTCAGTATGTAAGTCCATAAAGACTGTCATCTGAGCACTTTAAAAAGAAGCAATGGGGGGGGGGTAGTGTTAGTTGTTTTTCTTAACCCATCAGTGCCCAGATTCCACATTTCTGTGATTTTGAGCTGTATCTTTTCATTGTAAATTTTGCTATTATGTTACTAGTTTTCATATTAAAGGTAGAGTGAAAGCTTCTCTTTCATTTCAGCTCTTTGTTGTACACATATAACTGTTTTGGTTTAAGTCACAGACATTTCATAATCCTCTTAATTGATAAATTTATGGCTTTTTATTTTTAGAGTTAAATTGGCAACACATTTTAGAAGACAAAAAATCTGGGATCTCTTTCTCATTCTCAAATTGGCAATTATTAGTCTCAAACTGTAATTCTGATTTTGAGCAGATTTATCACATACACCATGCCATTGTATCTTTTGCCAATATAAGATAAGCAATAAAGCGTAAAGTTGCCAATTTAAAGGTCACAGGATGGTGATTTCTGCAGAAAAACTCCTCCAGAATCTGATGGTTTTTTTTTTTTTTAATCATTAGTTTATTGATTGATTGATTGATTGATTGATTACTTTATTGTCCACAAATAGACTGCAATAGAAAGTGTCTGTTCATTACAGCAAATAATGAAATGAATTACAAGTATGCCAAAGACATATCACAGAGTTTAACTGAAATTGAATCATATTAACATACACATTAACTGAAACATATTAACTCATTTGCGTGATCCAGTATCTTTGAGGTCTTTTTATATCCCATTCATAACTTTCATTCAGCATTAATATTTTTTGTCACAGAACACAAATCCAATTTCAGGATTTGCCATAGGTATATTCAAGGAGGTATTACCTCATTTTAGCAACTCGTGCAATGTCCAGCGAGTGCATGTACCTTGAGTAAATGATGAGGTTTATCTATGAAACAGATGCATATTATGTCATCAAGATATCCTTATATTCATGAGAATATGAATTTTTCATGATATGCTGATTCATAATGTTCTTTCTCCTGCCAGATTAGTATGTTTTCATACACCATGGCTTCCAAAAACATTCAAAATAATGTCTCAAGTTTGTTATACCCCTAAAGTATATTTGGGAATTAAGAAAAAGATAAATAGATGACAAAGAGAAAATTGCTTCTGTTGATATTTGATGCCTTCTTGGTATGATAGTCTCCCATACCCTGTTGTTGTAAACCATGATAGTGGTAAGTTATTCTTTGTCGTACAGTGAAGTATTTGAACTATATGATAAGTTGAAATGGAGGATCAGTGTCAATGTAGAGATTTTGCATTCATACTACGTGCTCAAATTGAAAGAAATTTAGATATGCAACTTCTGAGTTGCCAGTGATGTGATTTTTTTTTCTCTCTTTTTAATGAGTTAGATGAGTTAGAATTATTGAATGATATGACTAGTGTAACAACACAAATTGTTACATTTATGATTTAGATGGTTGAAGATAGAAAATAAAATTGTTTGCCAAATAATGATATTGTTTGAGGCTTCCTTTCATTTCTGTGTGTGCATGCATCTAAGAAGACAGCAATATCTGGTACATGTTATATAGATGATAACAAAGTACTGTACAAGCTGTTATTTTCACGTATAGATATTTTCACGAATGAGGAGGTCAGAGACATTTTCGCGAGATGTTGTTTTTGCGAATTTTACACCAATGGTATCGTAAATGCGGTATTACCTGAGCGCATTACCTGGGCGCAAAAATAACAGCTTTATTATATTAGTGTTCTAGGTGGTATTTCAAACACATTTTTTTCATATAAAGTTCTGATATGTTAGATGGAATGATAGTATTGGGAATTCTAAAGCAAAATTTGATGAATTATCATATTAGAAGTACATGAACCACACATTATTGTTATTGTTATTATTATTATTATTAGTAGTAGTAGTAGTAGTAGTAGTATTATCATCATCATCACCATCATCATTAATCCTCAATATTTTCATGTCGTACACACACACACGAAGAAGAAAACTTGGCTGCAGTAATGAAGAGCTTGTTTGCAAAAACCGATGAGTCCATATTTGCCAAATGGAGATAATAACGAGAAAATTTTTGCTCCTTTTGACCATAACTTCAAAAAGGTACCTTTATATGTAGTGACCAATATATCATTTAAAAGGTATTATTTTGTACATTATGATAAAGACCGTACTTCAAAATCTTCAAAAATGAACTTATCGGTTTTTGCGAACAAACTCTTCAGTTGTTTCTTATCTAAGCTAAATAGGGCATTAGAAAACATCCACCATTTTCAAGTGAGGTTTCATCAAATTCAACATGAGATCAGAAATTTATCGAATTTTAAAGGTTCACGTGGTCATGATGAGATGGATGATGTTACAGGGCTGGCGCAGCGTTTTCAAAAGTGTGGGGGCCCACTTCCGGGTTTCATGAGCTAACAAGCAAAAAAACAAAAACAAAAACACGTCGGCTCATCTCTTCTCCCCGTCCACTTCCGGGTTTCTTCGGCTGACAAGCAAAAAAAAAGTCCTCAGCTCATCTCTCCCTTTCCACTTCCGGGTTTCTTCAGCTGACAAAAAAAAAAAAAAAAAAAAAAAAAAAAAAAAAAAAGGTTCTCGTCAGCTCATCTCTACCCGTCCACTTCCGGGTTTCTTCGGCTGACAAGCAAAAAAAAAAAAGGTATTCAGAGAAAAAACATAACCTTACCACCGCCATACTTCAAGATCTAGCTATCTATTTCTATTTTAGTACGTATTTCTGGGTTGAAAAAAGTGTGGGGGCCCAAAGTGATGACACCTTATGTATTCCTTTGTATGGTGCACAAAAAGTGTGGGGGCCTGAGCCCCCACGGCCCCCCGGCTGCGCCGGCCATGTGTTATGTCTTACAGATCAGTCTCCCATCAATTTTCACACTAAAATAGTGGCTACACTGTAAAAACATCGGTGCTAGATTTAACACCACGGGTGTTAAATCTAACACCGATCAAACTTCAATAAAGGACCACACCCACAGGTGTTGAAAATGCACTGTGATGGTGTTGAAAAGTGTTCACCTGACACTTCGTGGTGTTAATTTGACACTGTACCTGGTGTTATTTTGACACTGTACTGGTGTTAATTCAAAAATGACACCACATGGTGTTGACTTGATATTTGTTGGTGTTAATATCAATGGTTTAACACCCGTCCAGCTTCAATAAGAGACCACACCAGCTGGTGTTACTTTGGTGTAAATTTATTTTCACATTTTTTCAAAAATCTAGTATTTTAATGTAAAATTCTTGATCGTCTTGTTTAAATTAAAAATCAACAAGAAGTGCAGTTACTAAGAAACTCTTCAAAAAACAGTTTAAAATTTGGAAATGACACCCGGAGGTGTTAATTCAACACCATAAATGAGCACCGAAAATTTAACATCAGCTCGGTGTTCACTATTTAACACCGGACTTTTTGCAGTGTAGACTCTTACCCAAAACTGACTTCTTAAGGATGACCTTACAGTATCTTTTTGCATCATACAGGGGTTTTGTTTCAATAACCTAGAAATAGTGACTCAAGGACTTGGGTTTGTTCCCGAAGTGATGAATGAAAACATGATTTTCATTGGGCGGGGGAGGGGGGGGGGGGGGGAGGGGGGAGGGGTGCTCCAAATCCCACAGTTTTGTTTAAAAAATCAAAGCTTTAATATCAGATCACTTATTTATGTTACATGAAATATGTTATCATGTCGTTTTCATTCGTCTACTTTGACTCTCAATATCCACTTAAGTAAACTTGAACATGGTATTACAACAAGGAGTGAACAAGAATCAAAGAATGATTTGGTATGTATTTAACGAGATTCTGGCCGTGCGATATAAATCAAAACAACACAAAACAAATATGATATGAGTATGAAGAGCTACTCGTGAGCGTCCTCTATGTCATGCTATGTTCGTGTTCTTCGATCACAGATGCCTATTTCCAGGGAGGTGAGTTCACCTCCCTGCTATTTCGGATTTACCAGGATCAGTGCCGCGTACTACTATTTGTATCAGGCCTTGAATAGCCTATAAAAATAGCGCCATCTATTGACAGGTGCATTCTTGCTCAAGCTTGAACGCGGCCCTTATCATGTAACTATACTATAGAAGACAATGAGCATGGAGTGTTCTTCACGGGTTGAAAGGAAACAGATCCAAGCTGATATACAGTGAAACCCCGTTATAACGAGGTCCGTGGGACCGGCGATATTACCTCGTTATAACTGGTACCTCGTTATAACCGTACGCATCAAAAACAAAGAAAAACATAAGCATGACGTCATATGCCCATCAATCAAACTTAAGAACGTCCTTTGCGTTGCTATTACACAATTATGGATCGCTTTTATTGAGAGAATTGAAGGGAAATTATTTGTGAATTGAAAAAAAAAAGACGAACAAAGTAGGGGTTGAAATGCGTTAATTCTTTATTTTTCTTCCAAATGTCTCATCGCATAATAGTTGTTCATACCATCTTGAGAAGTAGGCCTACTCGGCAGGATCATATTCGTGATTCTTTCTACATCTATCTCTTCCTCTTGTATTGAACCATTCTGAAAGAATGATGTCTTTTCGTTTGTGAAATGTAGTGTGAACTGACAATGAACAAAAAATCAGATTCTATAAAATGCGCTTGTTACGTTTTTTTCAAGCGCAAAAACAGTAGAAACACACATACGTTGTTTACCGTAACTTGCGACGTATTTTACGCTGATGGTGCCCAACGGGAATGCGATGATTTCATGAATCATTTCGGCTGTAATCATATACAATGTATGATCGTTGCGCCCGAAGGGATCAAATGCGTTCTTTATTTTCTTCCGAAAATCTTTTCGCGTTTTGTACTTCCGTTCTTGAAAAATATGCGGCGGGATTGAATTTGGAATTGATTCTTTTATACGCACAGCTGTACCTGTTGGTGCCCAGCAGAAATGCGATGATTTTATGCGTTATTTTGGCTGTAATTATATGATCGTTGCGCCCGAAGGGATTAAAATACGTCCTTTATTTTCTTCCGAAAATCTTTTCGCGTTTTGTACTTCCGTTCTTGAAAAAATGCGGCGGGATTGAATTTGGAATTAATCCTTTCTACGCTAAGCTGTACCTGTTGGTGCCCAGCGGGAATGCGATGATTTGATGAATCATTTTGGCTGCATGATCGTTGCGCCCGAAGGGATTAAAAAATATACGTTCTTTGGTTTTTTTCCGAAAATCTCTTCGCGTTTTGTACATCCGTTCTTGAAAAATGTGGGCCAGGATTAAATGTGGAAGGTTGTGATCCTTTTTACGCAAATCTGTACCAGTTGGTGCCCAGCAGGAATGCGCTGATTTCATGAATCATTTCGGCTGTAAACCTATAGGTAGTATGATCGTTGCGCCCGAGCCTCTTTTACTTTCTTCCGAGAATCTCTTCGCGTTTTGTACATCCATTCTTGAAAAATATTTGACAGGATTGAATTTGAAAGGTTGTGATCCATTTTACACAAATCTGTACCTGTTTGTGCCCAGCGGGAATGCGATGATTTCATGAATCATTTCGGCCGTCATGGCTGTAGTCTTATACAATATAATAATGATCGTTGCGCCCGAAGGGATTTAAAATGCGTTCTTTATTTTCTTCCGAATATCTCTTTGCGTTTTGTACATCCGTTCTTGAAAAATATGCGACAGGATTGAATTTTGAAGGTCGTGATCCTTTTTACACAAATCTGTACCTCATAGACCATTCTGAAAGAAAGAAAAATCTTCATAGTGAATTGCAGTGTTACTAGAGTTATCGATAATGAACAAACCTAGAGCTATTCAAACTGTTAAATGCGTTTTTTCTTTTCTGAACACCGACGCAATTGAAAGTAGATTAACAAACGTTTTATTCAACTATTTTACGCTACTGCCACAGGACGCGTATCTCGCGAAAAAGGAAATCGAATTATTTTATTCAATAACTTAGTATAAGAGGAACATCGGAAGGTATTTCTGTGTTTTATTGCGTGGTTTAGAAGAAAACACGGACGGAACGGTACTCTGCAAAACGGGAAAGAGACTTGGATAGCGTGAATTTGGTTTTCAATGTTTCGTTTGTCGCGTGTTTGAAAGCGGCAAGTCAAGAACATGGAACCTCGTTATATCCGATCAAATTGCTTATGTTTTTCTTTATCATGATGCACCGAAATTGTCCTCGTTATAACCGGAATCTCGTTATAACCGAACTCGTTATAACCGATTAGTTCCGCCATAGGTTTACACGCGAAGGAAAACGGGACCGACGCCGTCACCTCGTTATAAGCGGTTCCTCGTTATAACCGAACTCGTTATAACGGGGTTTCACTGTACTAGCTTTGTCGCTGACAGAGTTACTCAAACGCTCACCACCATTAAGCCACATTAGCACAGAAATGAAACAGTAGAACACAATTCATGATTACAATATAATCACTTTCCTTCCGGGTTTGTCAGAGTTCTATCGTCGTACAGCTATGTTGAGACGTCGTCAGCTTCACACAAGCTTTCTCCTCGCTTCCTCATCTGAGGAGATTAACAATTTCACCTCTTTTATATGGTTTGGGACATTTCCCAGAGTGAATCACCAAAACAAAGTTACAGTAAAATTGTGCCGAATCGATCGTCAGCAACCTTTAAGTTAAACATTGCTCTTATAAAGGGAAAGGAATTAAGGGGGAAAGGACCTGAGCTCAGCAAATCAATATACATGTAATATCTCTCCTCCCCACAAAGAGGACCTACTTCAAGCCAATCAGGCTGCATGCCTGTAGTCAGAGACAAAGAGTAACAAATGGGTTCACTTTTACCCAATCATGGTAGTGGCCGGAATTACATAACTTTTATTCGACCTTGTCTGGCTGACTTTCAATAAAATACATAAGAGAAATACGTTTGGCCAATCATCTTCCCATCTGGACCACAATTTAAGAGAGAGGTCTGAGATGTGGACTGCCTTTCACAAGCTTTAATTTGTTTTATGGAAATGGCACTGACCGCTCGAGCAACTATATCTAATAACTCTGGTAGTTGACCCTGAGTGGCAGCCTCCGCCTCTGGGTGATTATAAGCCAGAGTGTGATACAAACCTCCTGTCGACTGACTTTTCATAGCGGCCTTGACTATGACTATTGATGTTCGCTTGGCACCTCTAGTGGGTTCTACATAGTTTCATCCGAAATAATTATGTTTCCATGATACACAGATACTGGTTTGACTTTGTCAGTCTTGTTACTATGGTACATATACATGTAAGTATTTTTCTGCGGAAAATAGCTGATCTTGATTAGCTTGTATTATGTATTGACAGTTATATCATGCAGAAAACAACAGCAACAGCAACGGCAACTGCAACAACAACAACAACACCAACAACAACAACAATACACACACACACATACACACACACACATATTATATAATGTAGTAATATATTACGCGAAAATAGACAAAGTTTATCGCGACAGCTCATAATTATATAGTTGTCTTGTTTCGTAATCTATAGTGCCTATTAGATGGATCGCTTCCAGTCCAAATATAAGTTAGTCTGATAAGACGAGTAAGATATTACGAGTTCAACGGCGAAAATTTTTTGATCGAAATCGGATCAAAAATAAGGAAAAAGAAATAAACTTTCGCTAATTTTGAGGAAACAGTGGTTATTGAACGGTCAATATGAATTTACATGCAAATCCCTCACTTTAATTTGCCATGTAGTTTTACATAAAATGTTGAAATTTCCTGTTTATCTTTCAAGTGCAATTATGCCCGAGGTTCAAATCCTGATATATCTAACTGATGACTAATCTGAAGTTATTCAACATGGAATAACATCATGTTTCAGACTTCAGTTGCAGAAACATTGAATTTTCATGTTGTTGGTTTTTTTGTACAAGATCAATGGAAAATTGTGGGGCTATGACATGGTCAGCTCACTCATTTGGATGTTCATGTCCACTGTACAAGAACTGTTTTGTAGAAATTAGCAAAACTTCAATATTTCATACCTTCCTTATTTTTCATCCGATTTCAGTCAGATTTTTACCGTCGAACGACTAAGATTTTATTTTTTTTTTATCAGACTACCGTAACTAATTTTGGGACTGAATTTCGCATTTAAGAAGAATTATCCGGTACATTTCAGTTAATGCAATCACAATCAAATATCATATTCAAATACTGATCAGCTGAAGCTCCTTGCATACACAGCATTGCTTCATTCCGTACGAAATGGTACACACTGCATGCATTGTATTTATCATAATATTCTGCGGAATTATTTTATTGTCAATTTTCTCATTTTGTTTCTGGTCGTGGAAATAAACTTAATGTTTGTGACTATATACCTTATTTTATAGGAGGGACTTTATTTCTGCGCTGTACATATATCATATACATTTTGTAACTCAAAAATATATAGCATTATAAAGGGACACCATAGAAGATTAATAATAATGGTAAGAACAGCTATAAAAGTGTAGATGACCGCCATGAATCATCATAAGCATAGCTCTTAAACATTGCCCTATTTTTATCAAGTCCCTCAATCGTCGAAGAACCTGCGTTGATAGATCTCGAGGTATTTATCATGGTCATTCCATGTAAACTAAGAATCGAAAGTAATTACTCCAAAGTTGTTTTGTCAATCATTTTTTTTTTCTGTTAAGACATCAATGAGCACAAGTACAATGAGAAAAAGGTTTGAAAATGTATATAACATGTCTTTTCATGATAATTTAATAATAACTTATCTGAATAATTCATTTGGATGTTACTTTTTTCAATTCCATAAGGATATCAGTAATGAATCAAACTTGGAGTAGAACACAATGTGTTCACACTTCACAGTCTTCCGTCATTACTTCGAGCGATGAATGAAGAAGTCCGGACCAAATCTATCTTCCTTATAGGCCCTTATCTACACAAACTGTTCACTCAATTTCTCCTTTTTTTCTGCATTAAAATTATGTTAAAGAGAGTACTCTGCGTTAAAATACTTATGGGAAATGATGTAGCAATGCTATACGTAAAGCGGATGTTAAAATATTCTTCTTGTTGATGCAGAATCGATTGAGGATAACTAAGTGATATTCACACAATTTCAATCAACAGACCAGTCATCAAATTATCATCGCCGAATCAAATCGATTGTGACAATTAATATTACTTATAAAACAAGAGAGGAGAAAGTGTTAAAATCCAGCACTTTAACTCTCTACAATTATTATTTTTTCTTTGCCCCGTCGTGAAAAATCATTTACCAGCTGATGTTCTTACTCGTACGTTTGCTCGGCATTTTCTCACGCAACCACCAACAACAGAATGGGGTTCCCTCATGAAGTTAAGCTAAAAGATTCTTCTCTTAAATGTGTTTGAAGGTGTGAGAAATTACTCTATGTGGAAATAGATCACTTGAGTTGAATTTAATTAATATCGGTCGTTTTGCTTTTATATCCAGTGATTTAACGTGGGGCTCAATAAGGGGCTCATTTTTCTCTATCTCTTCTTTCTTCCTTTAAAACAACAACAACAACTCAATTATGTGCAGTGTATTGTTCTTAGCATGAGTGAAAAGATGAAAATCATAAAATAGGCCCTGAATGGGTATCAAATATATAGGGTCATCTATACGCCTCTTTTTTTTTCTTCTCTTATATACTGTTGTTATTGTTCTTTTGGTGCATGCTTTACTGGGTGACTTTCTGAAAGTACATATAGGAAACAAGATAAAGGAAATTGTATGATTTCCATCGAGGGAACAGATTGCATTATCACGATGTGGCTGCACAAGCTGCAGTTCAAAAGTGCGTGATCTCAGATAAACTGGAATGTGACTTAGTATATCCAGTCATAGCATGTCCACCGCGTTCACTTTCGCAACCCGGCACGGTGCTGCGAAAAAATTTCCATGAACATAATGTAGGTAAAGGGGCAATTCTCACGTGCACTTTAAACCACGTGAATGTGATCATGGCCAAATAATATAATCATCCGGGTCTACACCTTTTTACCGTCAGTATATACCCGTGACAATGTTGACTTAATATGGCTGATGGGAACAAGTCTACAAAATAAAATTCACAAATGTTAACATTTTTTAATTTAAAAAATGATATCGCGGATTTTCCATAATTTCATTTTTCATTCTGTCTGCATCCTCTATGCCCGCTTGAAATAACTACTCTATATTGTCTTTTGTGATGCCATCAGCAGTTGAATATAAAGTCTAGTTGAATGATAAACATCACAAGGCTATAAGTATAATGTAACTTACCATGACTATTGCACAAACTCACAATAGCAAGACAGGTCTGATGTATACTCCGACCTTTCTGATGGTCATTGATGAGATGTGGAAAATATTAAGCAAAGTAAATGAATAGATAAATGAATATAAATAATACATTAGTGTCCCCGCCCGCTTTTTTAGGCCGTCTGCTTTTAAGCACCTGGTAAAACAAAAACAAAGAAACTTTGTTCGTTCCGAAAAATTATATTTTTTTTTTCCCCGGAGGAAAATTATCTCATTTTATATTCAGAAGGATCGCATTTTATGTAATTCATACATGCAGAATGATGATGTTATATCCCGAGTCCAATAGGCCTATCAAAAAACAATGGCGGTCATTGCGAAAAAATAGTTCGGAAGGTTGTTTTAAGAATGTGTCAGCCAGCCATTGGGGGGGGGGGGGGGGGGGGTAAAAAAGAAGGGTCTCCTCCTTCCTTTTTTACGTAGAGGTATTAGGACGCTAATCATGCAATGTTGTTGTGCTTTTGTTTGTTTGTTTGTTTGTTTGCTTGTTTGAGTGTGCGTAGTTTTTTAGAGTGTGCGTAGGACTGAGATTAAAGCAATGTAACCGACTGGTGCACATAGTTCGACAAGGTACATTAGGTGTGATTGCTCATGCTCGTTTCAGCTGACTTGACTCTTGATGACATCACAAAAGGCAAGAAGGATTATTCAGGGATGAAGGTTGGTGGGTGCAGAAAAATCATAGGGGAGGGAAAATGAAGTTTAAAGATACATATCATGCCAATTTCAATCAAACAACGTCTGGATTTATACTGGAGGCCTATACTTGCATTCATATTAGCAGAAATCATAATGGACACTAGACGGGAAGCGGATGTCGGGGGACCTTTAAAGGATAATCGATTAGTTACGCTGCATTGAGTACATTATAAAGAGAGAGAGAGAGAGGGGGGGGGGTAGAAAAAATATCATGACTGTTAAAGGGAGTGCTCTCCCCGTCAGAGAAGTGTTGCGCCCAATTCGTGAACAAAAATGTGCATGCATAATACGGAAATGCTGAGGATATGTCAAAAGTACTGAAGTGTATACTATTTGTAGCCTTTAGCAACACCATTATTATCTGAAGTGACTGACCCTTAACCTTTTCAGTGCCAATGAGTCAAAATTATGTGCACAAATTTCACACACAAACCTACGGACTGGTATTATGATGTGGCAGACAGAGGGATGGTTAATAATGCTGCAGTCTTTATACTCTCATGTAATTGTCATAAGTTCTGTCTGATCATCTCTCATGAAGTATGGTGTATAAGTTCTATAACTCAAATAATGTCTGCTAAAATCTCTTGTTCCTACTGGGTACACTCTCCCTTTACTTCTCCTTCTCTTTATATCTACTTTCTCTGCTTTCCTCCATCTCTCTATCATAATATCTTTCTTTCCTTCTATCCATTTATTATATATATATGCACACACGCACACACACACACACATATATATATATATATATATATATATATGTCCAAACATGTTGCGAATTCACGTATTGGCTTAATGTAACAAAGAATAAACCGGTAATGCAATATTTCGCCAATATATTATAAGAAAGAATGAGTTTATTGAGCAAAAAAAAAACTTGAAAAAAATTTGAGTTGCTCAATAAACTCATTCTTTCTTATATATTGGCGAAATATTGCATTACCGGTTTATTCTTCGTTATATATATATATATATATATATATATATATATATATATGTATATATTATTAATATTATCAATATTATTATTATCATAATTATTGTCGTTGTTATCATTATCATCATCAATGTATTTATGAAGAGTTTGACCGCAAAGCAGGTGAATAAATGCCACTTCTGAACATTTCAAAGCATCTATATAAATCCATCATCTGATGACAGACGCAATATAAAACCTTCAAAGCAAAGCTCACTTGTAACATAACAAGGAACATTCTTGAAGTCTGATTAAAAATATCCAGTATTTTCTTATTTTCTTTGTGTTTAGCAGCTTTTATTGCAAACATATAAAATTGACTAGAAGTTAGTCTACTCGTTTTGCCATTAAACTTCATATATATATATATATATATATATATATATATATATAGTTATTGTTCTCTCAGTATCAACACTTAAGAAAGAGCGAATCACTCGAAAATTTGTGTGCAGAAAAAAAAAATGTTGGTGAATACAGCATGAACTTTGTTCTAGTTTTGCTTTTTTATCTTTATTAGCACGCCAACACATGGAAAACCTACTCAATATATATATATATATATATATATATATATATAGGGCAATATATCTATATATAATGATAATCATTTATATATATATTATATATATAGATAAATAAATGAATATATATATATATATAATCATATATATATAATCATAAATATATATATGTAATCATAAACATGTTGAGAATTCACAAATTGGCTCCACGAAGAAATGAAGAAATAAACTGGTAATGCATTTTTTATTCAATAAAGAATGAGTTTATTCGACTCAAATTGTCACTGTCAAGACTCCTGAAGAAGGCGGAGGCCGCTGAAAATTTGAGTCGAATAAACTCATTCTTTATTGGCTAAAAAAATATATATAGTCATATACATATATACACTTACATATATACAGACAAGATAAGAAGTACATTGCATATGAATACAACATCTCTACGTGCTGTGTTCAGGGATTACTTAACTCATTGAATTAAAACCTGCAAAGTATCAGCCACAAGTATTGAGCAATAAGTAATGAAAGCAAAGACACATCTTTTCCTTTCAGATATAATTTAAATAAAGAGTTTATTTTGTCTATGCACACAATAATCTGTACACAAATGCATCACATTGCATATGAAATCATTATTTACAGTAACTATATATATAGCAAAGGTTGCAAGTTCAAAATTCTCTGACGAGTTGAGCAACGGCAGGAAATTTCCAGAATGCTGGAGTGAGCATATTTTTTTCTTTTTCATAATCACACACTTATTCATTCATGAAGCTGAAAAAAAGAGAGATATGTATTGCCAGAAAGTACAAGTATACTCCAGTCTATTTATCTATTTATTCATTTATTTATTTCTCTATTTCTCTATCCATTTATCTATCACTTTTATGTCCAGGTTGCTCCCAGTCCTTCAAAGCCTGTGAGAATACTTGGTACAAGGTGTATTACAGTTTTTACGATTACTACACTTGCATCTTTGCTTTACCTTTTATTACATGTGGATGTACTAGTGATTTTGGGGTTGAGATAATGCTGTTCAAACCATTTCTTCTTTGCCAATGTGCTTTACGTAGAGCCAATCGGATCCAGGCTCAAAAGAAATCAATAAACCCACTGCAATGATATAAGTATAGCCATTACACTGAACAGATGGAAAACAAAATGCTGAAAGCCAGAGTTGTGCTCTTCAAATTACAGCGACTGTTGAAGACATTAAATTGCCTTCACATAATTACAATGTACATGTATGTTTTGATACAATATCAGTGTGATAAAATGAATATGGATACTTAGTATGACTGCTGATAAGTACGGCTGATAAGTACGGCCATAGAGGCAGGAAGCCAGTGCATAAGTAAGTACATTGTTCACAAAACACAGTCAATTGTCTAGAAACAAGTTGCTAACAATCGTGACAGCCTTGAGCCACACAAGATGGATTGAAAAGATCATGCTTAGACTATTGTTTAGACCACTCCAGCACCTTACCAATCCCCATCCCCTCATGCTTAAAAGTTTGCATGTCTGCTCCCTCAGGCCAAATGATAAAAGTTGTACCCCAGTGGGCCACATTGCGATAGATACATCAGATGCCTTGCACAACATCACAAAGTGTGTTATATAAAATCCTATTTGTACAATGGAAAGTACAGAAAAAACTCCCCCCAGCTGCACAATAATTGCTATGATTTGCATCATCACGGCTGCATTATCACATGATACAATGTCCACGCCCCCATTGCATTCATATAAAAGCTTACCCCACCATGCCACAAATGGTCAATTGATTTTTCTCATCATTGACTTCAGACAAAAGGGGAGAGATGTTGTAAGCTATTGTGTATCAGAGACTTATGTATGACCAAAAAAACAACATATCAAGTATTAAATATAATGCAATTTATTACCAAAGTTACAAGTACTGCAGTGCACTCCCATTGCACTGAAATTTTCATTTAACAATGAAGTAAAAATTCAGATTCCCCAAATTATTTGCATATCTGTGCATACTTAACTGTTAAAAGGTCATACCCTAATTGCGATGTAACACAAGACAACTGCTGGTCCCGAGGACTTTGATATAAGCTGAGGCTGACTCAGGCTACAGCATCTTTCAATTCAAGCACAAAATAACAGAAATAATGGATTTAAATGTTTTTTCTTCATTCTTTTCCTTTTTACTTTGAACAGCAAATCTTCTACTTTGCTATAAATCCGAACTGCAAAATTCCATAACACCAGACAAGAATGCTAGAAACTTCTTTTAAAGTCAAAGATGTATGACCAATAAAAAACACACATTTTCAAGTACTGTGGAGTAATCTCTTAATTAGAAGGCTTTTGAATATCATTTGTAATAATTTCATTCAAAACAGCTTACGACTGTAAATGTTAAATTATGTGAATAAGGTTGAATTCCAAGCTTTGGTGCACTAGCGAACTTTCCAATTTGTAGGCAAGACCTTTGATGTACATAATATCACACGCTTAACTGTACAGCAGTCAGGTGGGACATTGCTTCATTCAACAACAACAACAACAACAAAGTCCTTAAAGAGTAAATGTTTCATCTAATAGAGGGGATTACGTTTTCCAGTGAGTACATGTATTAGGCTGCTCTCAAATACAAACTTAATAACTTAAAGTGACAGAATTATTATCATTTTTTTTTTTGTGGAAGCACAGAAACTGAAGCAGTAAGCCTGAGACAAGAAAGAAAGTGCATAATATTTCAAAAGTTCAAAGGTTAAGGCAGTGCCTGGCATTGTTATCAGCCTGATGGTGTGAGAGGAATGACAAGCTGATGTCACTCTTATCCCACTTAAACACTGTGACCTCCTCACGAACAATGCATTTTAATCCTGAGTTGTGGTGGTATATGAACATATTTTACCATATTCTTAAACCAGACTTTCTTAAAAGTACACATTATTCTGGCTCTTTGTACAAGAACTGGACACCATCATACATGTATGGTGTACACTTGTAATAGGAAAATTCAAAATAAAAACAACCATTTCAAATGCCAGTCTTATAAAGTGCACAATTGTAACAATTCTTTGCTTGTTTTTTCGTTTCTTCGGGGCTTCCTTATCAGTTGCAAATAAAACACCAAGATATCATGTTTAAAAAAAATATCCAGATGAGGTATCATGTAAGTTGTGCATGCAGCAACTGCTCAAAAAACTTTGTTTCAGTTGGAGAGAGCACCGTTCCAAGCAAAATAACTACATTTTAATTGGTGTTTTGCTCTACTAACTTTACCCTGATCAAGAGTCAGAAGACCCTATAGACTTTGTACAGGTACCATTTGGTTTTAAGTACTAGGTATTGGTATAATCAAGGGTTCAGTTTATACACACAAGTAAGATGTCAAGAAGCATAACACAATTGTATGTAACAATATTAGGGGTGGTCCACTTCTGTGAAAGACCACACCCTTCAGTAATACAATGTACCAGCATTTGGAATACTAGTACAAAGGTGTATGAGAAGCACGTACACATGTACGCTAAATGGCACAGACAGTGGTAGTGACGGCATGGGAAGTTTCTATAAGAGGATCATTCTTATCATTGTTTGTGCGTGGTGACGATTGTTCTAGTAGTGGTAGAACCGGCTGGGCCAATATTCAGTCTTGCTCGCTAAAGAGTAGGCACTCCCCTTGTCCTGGTATCATCACTTCCTGGATTACCTTGGTAACTGCCTTCGAGCTGGAAGATGCCTTCACCACCAGTGCCACACCCGTCACATCGAAGACCTCGTCGGCTCTTAGCGACAGCATCCCGTGAGGGGCACAGGTGTACGTCACGGCAATTCGCATGGCAACCAAGACGCTCTTGCTCGATATCTTTCCTTCGATCCGACTGTCAACCTCAATCTGGTGTTGGCTTGCTGCTACGACTGTCGCACGTCCGAAGGGGCGGCGACTCGGATGGCAGAGCACAAATTGCTCCCCGGGTTGAACGGCACTGATGATGAACGCGTAACCATTCGGATGGGTGTCTGACCAGAAGTAGTTTGGGTTGATGTTAGCCAGCGTGCTCTCGAAGGTGAGCCGTTTGCCGTAACCTTGGCCTATGCGGGTCAAAGAGAGGGCTTGACCCCCAAATTGGAAGCGGTCCAGTCGCTTTTGGCTGCGGATTCGGACGCGGTATCTGAAACCTGGCAGTATTCTCTCATCGATTTGTGTTCCTGCAATAAAGATGGTATATGCAATAAAATGAGAATATAATTAATCAATGCTTCACTTCAAATCTCTACTGCTGGAACATGATATGGGAGCTGTTCTACAAATAAATTCATGAATCAATCATGCTGAGGTGCAATAGATATCACACTAGATAATTACTAGCTGTTCTACACATAATGAAAGTGATCTAGTTTTCACATTACAATCATTAATATATTAAGGAAACTTTTGTCTGTCAAGTGGTAAACTTTTTATCACACAATTATTGTACATCATTAAAATATATTTGTAGATCAACATAGAGAATTCTTCAGTGTTAGATGACTTAATGTTGCATGTATGGTACACTGTATATTGGTAGCAAAGATCGACTACTTTACCTGTTTGTTAAATATTATAACAGAATATAACGTTAGAGTCCACACTCTCCTTGATTCACCAACACTATTCAACAGCATTCATACATACTAATGTTTCAAGTCAATCGGTGTTGAAATTATTCACCATGTTCACAATTCTTAAAAGAAACAACATTCTTTTGTTTTTGGTGATAGGTCTCCTTTATATCTCTTCTCCTCACTCTCTCAACTAAATAAACATTAGTGTTTGAACTTATGAAGACTGTTATTGTAATAATTCAAGATTGTGTAGATTCCAACATGTTAGATAGGTGACACCAAAGCTCTTTCTAACGACATTGACGTCTTAATTACTCATCCTTACCAATAACAAGCATTTCGTGAGGCCCAAGATCACTGTCAGCTTGGTTCTCGATCTCAGCTCGATGATGGCTAGGTTTCTGCCTCTTGATAGCTGCATACTTCCGTAAAACCATGTGGGTAAGATCACTCAGCAGACGGTTTTCCCAAGTTGACGAATTGCAGTTCGAGCACCCGTTGTCGAAGAGAAGGTACTTTTCACATCGCCCACCGGGCCGGGCTGCATCGCCAGTGGCGCGGGGTACTGGGAACGCCCTTGCGGAGCTGGTCGTTTGCTGCAGATGTAGCACAGTCTCGAGATTCTGAACATCACTGTCAGAGAGATGAAAGTCAACTGGCGCTGCTTCAAAAACGGTAGAGTTGGCCATGTTTAATAAAGTGAGACGTCAGACTTGCTTTCTGAGAATAATTCTTGTCAACTTCACCCCAAATAGAGATCCTTTTAACGTTAGATTCTCGGCTTCTTCAGTTGTATGTTAGAGCCTAGACTCTATCAAAATTCACGACTACAAACAAGGCCCCAGAAATGGGGAAGAGAGTAGATGAATGTGAGCGTTACAAAGTATATAATCACAGTATTAGCGGTATGTAGCTCCTCAGTGAACGATAAATGGGAGTAGATTTCCAGATTTGTTTGAAACCCTTAGATTCTAAATCAACTGGCACAAAAGATAAAAGATGAAAGAAGGACGACGGTTTGATGCGATACGGTGTGAGTGAACAGTGATGCAGACGAGATCCCAGGATCGTTGAATGAAAATTGGCTTGTGTACAAAATTTCTCTCTACTACTCCCGCGCGCATGCACTGCCTAGATGACAAAGTCACCTTCTGGAACGTGGACCCGTACGTAGAGCGGCAATGTTTACCTAGAGTAGGCAAACAGACCCTATTTTGCAGAAGATTAGTCATAGAAAATTACTCACTAATCAGGTTAGATTTCTTCTCTACAAATCTTGATTAACTTCAAACAAAATATTACAACAATCAGAAATACATGTGTAATGGAAAGGAATATGCAAAGAACTTCGAACACAACGTCAATATAGGGGGATGACGACGCACTAGAAAGGATTGAAGCTAAGACTATTTTTGTTTTCCCGCCGTCCTTTTTATGCCGCTGCGCTCACCGTGCACCGTGATATAAACACTCTGAGTAGTGTAATAAAAAATGTACTTGTCATGGTTCGCGGTGGCTTGTTTGTTTACTGAAATAAAGATTCAATCATTTTCATCATCGGTTCTGACCATTGTTTATCATAAAACTACTCCTCGACTTATCGTTTCTTAGATATTTGTGTCCGACCATCTCCATCTCCCGACTTTGTAGTCACTGGAAGTCCAGACTAAGAACAGAATATATCATTTATCTAAAATGTATCATCTCCTCCAAAATACATACGATTGATGTGACGGAGTAGGTGTGGGATAGAGAACTTTCCCACCTCCCTGCACTTTGATGTAAGCGAGCAGGACACCGACGTTAACCTATTGGAAAAAGTTACATAACTTGCATTGTCCAGCGTCACCTCAGGATCCTTGGTACAAACAAGCACGTTCTGAGAGTAGATTAAAGGAATCACGCGTGGAGGGCATGATTGATTATGTATAAACCGGATCTATTCTCTCGCTTGCTCGTTGTGAATTGCCGATAATGACAAACGAATCTACCATACGGTGTATTAATAATTGTACAAGCTCACAGAATATCCGGGTGGAATAAGTATTTAGCTAACACCTAAATATATACGCTTCTAATCTTTCAACTGAAAGTTTAGTAATTCCCGTAGAGATATTAAATCTCTTTGATTTTTCGTATGATACATGTAGCCTACCTATCTCTACGGCTAGAATAAGGTACCGCACCACTTTATATGGGAAATGAGCCTCTCAGAGAATCGGCGTACTAATTCACGTGTAGGTAATGGTCCTACATCTTTGAAGTATCTTTGGTCAATTCAACTTAATAGACAACCAGCAAGTCGTCGATAACATAGTTAATCCATACTAAGTGCAAAAGGGTTAGTGCATATATTCAACAGCAAATACAAAAACAAATACTTATGTAGGATATTGATAAATAGGTGCAAAAGTGGGAAGTAACATTCAAAAGTAGGAACGACAAAGCACTGAAAAATATGCCCTATTCTTTTTCTGTCCCAGTGTAGACGTCATCCTATCATCTTAAATTGATATTGTTTTTCCATTCTATATATAATTTTAGGACAGCGAGCATGGACGAACTCAAGCGCATTTTAATATTTTTGTGTGTGTGTGTGTGTATGTGTGAGTGAGCAAATCCTGCCAAGATAACCTGGTAGCTGAACCATCGCCTCGAACCTGACAGAAATTTTCCCTCCATGCACTCTCCGAAGAGAGAAACAAGGAGAAAGTCCTGAATGACAACAGAGAACCGGCTCGAGAGAGCACCCAATCTCTTTCACGTGTTTTTGTTCGCACGTGGGGAGAACTTCCTTGGAGCATGGTCGTTTTCCTTACGTAGTAAAATCAGTCGCAATGATTGGTTAAAGTAGGACAGAGGGATAGGCCTTATATGGCGGTGGTATAACCTAATATGGAATCCACTGCTTTCCTAGTTATCGCTGATTGGCCAAACCGTGAAGACCATTCTACAGCTGCGTGATACCGGCCTGAACTGAATGAACCTCAATGTTTTGATCGTCGATTCGTTCCCACAGTTAGTCTTTACTACACAAACTTAAGTGAAGATAAAAGACACGTTTTGGGGCCTACAATCAACTCTCTGCTTTATAATGTGCTGATGCATATGGTCTATTAACATTATTCACGATCAAATATATCATTTTGATTACATATGAGACGATTATCGGCAAAATGTTCATGCTTTGCCTCGAAAACTAAGGTAGGTCCCTATTTGATAACATTAACTTTGTTGTCATATTTTTATTGATGAAATTGATTAGTTTTCACGTAGAGTCAATCGACTAAAAAAGAAGAATTTACATATCATAGGCTTATCAACCTGATGATCGCTGTGTACGAATCGAAGGTGTTTTCTCATACTAACGGCTGCAAAGGTGGGTTTGAGATGCAGACTATGCCAACACGTGGGAGCATTTGGCGTTGTTGTTGGTATCTTCTTCCTTTTTCTAACTCTAAAAATAAAGCGAGCCTTTCATCCCAGTACGTGTGTGTGTGTGTGTGTGTGTGTGATTTACGCATCGTCAGCGCGCGAGCGAGCTCTGTAGACAGCTAGCTAGCTAGTCTGTAGCTGTCCGTCCGTCCATGATTCACGCTCGATCCTTGTCGTAGTTGTTGTGCCTCGTGTGAATTCGCTCGCCGACGATCGAAGATCGCCAAGTTGCCGACAAGTCGGTTTCGTCGGCCACTGATGTGCATGTGTACTTTTGCTGTACGTGCTACGTGTTATCATCTTCATCATCATCATCATCACCGGTTTTGCCAGCAGTGATTGGAGAGTAAATTCTCACCGCCATATGCCTGCCATCTTTTTTACTTGAGTCTGAGTCTTTCTTGAATCTGTCCAGTTGTCCATCAAGGCCTCACGGGCCGTATTCCAAGCTAAAACAAAAAGGTGAGTCTCATCAGTGCAACATCCCGGGTGAAACTCGTCTCCTGAAGAAGAATCTCGCTTTTGACCATGCATTATTATCATCGTCCAAAATGACCAAATCGATGCCAAACGATCGATGGGCTATAGAGTCTAGGTCTACTCACTCTCAATGTTGAGAAGAGAAAGTGTGGTAGTTCTAGAGTTTCTGTACTGGTGGTAGTGTGAGCAGGGAGGTGGAAAATGGTTGCAAGTACTTTGTAGCTAGCCTATCACTAATAAAGTAATATTGTCAGCATTTCGACTTGTGTTTATGGTGAAAATACAGCGACAGGGCTGTGTAACCTGAGCTGTGTAGCAAGTGTCTATTAACAATAACATAAACTACTCTATAAGATTCTAACGACAAACGTGAAACCCCGTGATTCAAGAAGAAGAGGATTCAATGTCAATTCAGGTAGTAGTAAACACCTCGGGGTCAGCTCAGGAACTGGATGTGGATTTTGTTTGTTTGTTTGTTTGTTTTTCTATTGACACTAACACGTTGGATCTAGGCCTACAACATGATTTGAGGCGGGTGCAGGGTGGGGGAGGAGGGTGAGCACAAGGGCAATACCAAGGTTTGCATGTATGCAGGGGCAGATCCAGATCCATGAATTGTGTAAAGCCAAGGCAAGGGGAGGGGGTGCCTTTGCAAAATTTCTTATTATTTCTTTTGTTTTAAATAACAAAAGAGTAAAGGGTGCATGCATGGTGTGTTTGTTTTTGTTTCTGTTTGTTTGCTGTTTTTTTTTTTTTTTTTTGGGGGGGGGGGAGGGAGGGGAGATTTAAAAGTGTGTGTGTCTGCATGTACCCTAGGGGTAAAGTTCGAGCGTTCTGAACTTCTAAAGCGAACCAAAGCGAACTGAACTACATTGTAAAGCGTACCATATCATGCCAGTTTTTGAGCGTTCGAGTGCTCTGTTGAGTTAAAGCTTACCTCATGAATTTTTTTTAGAAAAGGTCACACGTAGCAAGAATGTCATCCACCTGGCACTTGAACTACTCACAGCTGTCCCGAACAAAGAGAATGATGTCTTTGCATTGTGATGTATGTGCATGATACGCGCATGCCCTACAGCGAACTTTTGGAACGCTTTTGGTATGGTTTTGGAACACATCGGGAAGCGGGTGGTCCACTTTTGGCTCGGTACAGGACAGTACGGTACATTTTAGGAGCGTTCGAGTGCTCCTCTGGCACGGGTGCGGTTCGCATTTATAGGAGAGCGTTGAATGCACCCAAAGACACAGAGATCAATGTTAACCCTAACTCTAACCCTAACCCTACAATTTGTATTCCTAAACTGAGCAAACCCAATCCTAATCCCATAGCCACCTGGAAATTAATCATGTTACTTAAAGGACAAGTTCACCTTCATAAACATAAGGATTGAGAAAATGCAGCATTATTAGTAGAACACATCAGTGAAAGTTTGAGGAAAATTGGACAATCGATGCAAAAGTTATGAATTTTTAAAATTTTTGTGTTGGAACTGCTGGACAAGGAGACTACTACAGCTTGTGATGTCATATGAGTACAACAGTATAAAGAAAATGTAAAGAAAATTCAACATATTTTCATTTTTTTCGCATAATAAAAGAGCATTTGACTTGCCTCTTTCTAAAGGTAGGGGGAATAATATTACCCATGACATATGTCGGTAACGAGTCAAGGGAATGTGTACTTTTTTCAAAAGATGAAATTTTGTGGAATTCTCTTTATATTTTTCTTATATTGTTGTACGCATGTGACATCGTACACTGCAGTAGTCTTCTCATCCAGCGGCTACTGCACAAAAACTTCAAAAATTCATAACTTTTGAACGGATTGTCGGATTTTCCTCAAACTTTCAATGATGTGTTCTAAAATATTGCTACATTTTCTCAATCCTTATGTTAATGAAGGTGAACTTGTCCTTTAATAACGCATAGCGAGGGGTACCGGTACATACAAATGTACAGCGCATATGGAACTCTTGCCTTTTATCTTGTGAAATACTAGCTAATCCCCTCTACCTCCTGTTTTGCAGGAGTGCCCTCAGCATGCCTTCAAGCCTTCCCGAGTTGGACGTGCAGACTGGGTTGCCCCCTCCCCAGGGGCTGTACAACCCAGACAACGAGAAAGATGCCTGCGGCGTTGGATTCATCGTGAACATCGAGGGCAGGCAGTCACACAAGGTAATGCGAAACATCTTAAAGTATCAGTGTCAGTGTTGGGATAGTTGGAGGCGGCTTCTCAAAGCTCTCGCTTGAATGATAATTCCAAGCCCAGCATTGGTTGATCAACATGTTTTACATGCAGGCAGGGCCTGATACTTAAGGAAGTTGGCTGATTCTCCCTTATTCTGTCGGAAGGTCCCTTCTCTCTATGTCCTGACTTTAATAGAAAAAAAAAAAAAAACTTCCAAAACTGTTGTAAACAAAACAAAACGCAATCCTACCTGGACATTTGATTTACATAGGTTTGTGATGTTCTCCAAATCTTTGCATTTTATAATTTTATAGCCTTGGTACTTGTAACTCGTGGCAAGACTTTGTAGACATTTGGACAGGTGAGAAAGGGGTCTGTGGAGACTACCTACAGACTGTAGCTTTGATATTATGCTGCAGGTGATCAAATACATGCTGAGTGTAGCTGGAATGGGATTACTCAAAATCCTTTTCTCATTCCATCAGGGATTGAACATTTTGACCAAACTTTGACGTATTTCCAATTTCAGAGGATTGTGTACTATATCAAGGCATTACAACAAATATCTACACAAAGAATGCTTGCCCAAGTGGGCATTTATTGGACAAGTGTTCTGATCAAGCACTTTGACAGGTAAATACCCATCCATCTATTATGTACTCGACAAGCTATGAGTTTTAGTTGCCCAGGGATGTGGGCATGGGGATTTGTAGAACCCTGACATAATGAAACTGATTGACAAATTGCCATATCGATGAAAATAAACACTGATTATTCAGCATTTTTAATAACATCCATGATAAAAATTGTAGGCACACATACTCGGGTGGAATTCAAACTGACAACCTCCTGATTGCCAGACAGGCATCATATCAACTAGACTACGGAGCTTCAACCCAATGACGGTTCTATTAAATCCTGTAATATATGGCAGCGAGTCCTCCTTTGAATTCAAATTTGATGATTTTTAAATTGAGCTGTTTTTGTTTGATGGTTCTTAAATTGAGCTGTTTTTGTTGCAACTGATTGACAAATTGCCCTTCATTGATATAGATAAACGCTGATTATTCAATGTAAAAAAAATGAATAATTGGTGTTTATTGTCCCCGCCGAACGAGTTCGAACAGGGGACTATGAAACGGGCTCCGTACGTGTGTGTGTCCGTCCGTGTGTCCGTCCGTGTGTCCGTCCGTGTGTCCGTCCGTGTGTCCGTGTGTGCGTCCGTGTGTGATCAAAATCTTCAATTTGCTACTTCTCTGTCATTTATAAGCCAATTTTGATTCTGTTTGCTTTATATGATAGCACTACATGGGAGCTTTGAAACTTCTACACAGAATTTCAGTCGTGACCTTTGACCTTGACCTTTGACCTATATTGTACATTTTGCTACAAAATGCTACTCCTTCGCCATTTCTAACCCGATTTCAATTCCGTTTGCTTTATATGATGGCACTAGGTGAGGGCTTCAAAACTTCTACACAGAATTTTGACCTTTGACTTCTTTGACCTTTGACCTTGATTTTTGACCTATATTGTACATTTTGCTACAAAATGCTACTCCTTCGCCATTTCTTACCCGATTTCGATTCCGTTTGCTTTATGTGATGGCACTAGGTGAGGGCTTCAAAACTTCTACACAGAATTTTGACCTTTGCCTTCTTTGACCTTTGACCTTGATTTTTGACCTATATTGTACATTTTGCTACAAAATGCTACTCCTTCGCCATTTCTATCCCGATTTCGATTCCGTTTGCTTTATGTGATGGCACTAGGTGAGGGCTTCAAAACTTCTACACAGAATTTTGACCTTTGCCTTCTTTGACCTTTGACCTTGATTTTTGACCTATATTGTACATTTTGCTACAAAATGCTACTCCTTCGCCATTTCTAACCCGATTTCGATTCCGTTTGCTTTATGTGATGGCACTAGGTGAGGGCTTCAAAACTTCTACACAGAATTTTGACCTTTGCCTTCTTTGACCTTTGACCTTGATTTTTGACCTATATTGTACATTTTGCTACAAAATGCTACTCCTTCGCCATTTCTAACCCGATTTCGATTCCGTTTGCTTTATGTGATGGCACTAGGTGAGGGCTTCAAAACTTCTACACAGAATTTTGACCTTTGACTTCTTTGACCTTTGACCTTGATTTTTTACCTATATTGCACATTTTGCTACAAAATGCTACTTCCGGCGGGGACATATATTACGCACCGCGTAATTTCTACTTTTCCTTGTTTAGATGATGACGAAGGGCAATTTTTCAATCAGTTGCATGAATATAAAAATAACTCGACACATGAATTCCACAGTTAGCGTTTCAAAGATTCATTATCATCCTCCCATTAAAAAAAAAAAAAAAATGCATTGAGTTAGGCTCTCATTCAAGACTTTCCAGGAAAATTATTTCATTTTTCAGGGAATAATTTTCCTGGTATTGCATAGCAATTAGCTATGCATTTTGTTATGACTGCTATACAAAATGTCATTTGCATAGCAGTTTCATTACATAGACATGTGTACCATTTTGTTGAAAATGTATGTCCATCAACAAAAAATGCTATTTAATTTCGAGAAGGAAAATTGTTCCCTGTTTTTGTTGAAATTCTTTCACTTGAAGTACACTCAATGGAAGGTCTGAACCAGACAATGTAATGAGTCGTATTATCTTTGTACTTTCTTCTTCTTCTTTTTTTCAATGATTCCAAGCCAGTTAACTGGATTTTTTTTTTTTTTTTTTGGATGCCATTTCTTTTACTGTTTCTTGACAAACGCTGTTATGAGTTCAGTGTATTTCAAGATAAGAAACTTGTCTGGAGTGAGCTCTTTGCTTTGTGCTTTGTCATTGTTTGACTCAAAGTCACCTCAAGAATAACAAACATAATGAAGAACTTACCACGCAGGTAAATATCTTAAGTTTAAATGGTGCACTTGCAGTGACCTCTTGTGGGGTTAAAGCAGTTCACACAGCTCTGTACTCTTGTTTGGATAGAAAAACTGATCAATGTCCAGTATAGAAAGTCTTCCCTTTAATATTGTATGAACTATATGATAATGATGTGTTACAATGCATACATTTCATGACCATACTATATAAAAGTCACATGATTGGGGGGGGGGGGGGTGGCTGAGTGACACATGATCAATACATGTAAATGCCTCTGATATTCTTCCTCGGCTATTCCATTGTTATGTGATTAAAATTTGGTATGGGCTACATCATATTCACGACCTCGACTGACCTCTCTCTGTTTACCATGGCGCAGAAATGAACCCAAGGTTCAGCAGCTGACTTGAATTCCTTTCTTTTATTTCTTCTTCACCAACAAACAAGTGTCCGATCCTATACTGTAACTCCCACCCTCTATGTTTCTGGCCAATCACAAACTTAAGAGTAGTGCATCTGATCATGCGCTGCACTCATGGACATCTTGATCAGCAAAACGGGTGTTCAGCATTGTGTTTTCCTCTTTCTCCTTCTCTCCACATAATTCCGATATCAATCGCTATCTATGCCTGACTATCTAGATAAAAATGTCCATCTAGATAATTATGTATTGTTCTCTCTGCTCTGTCTCCCATTAAAGGATAGGTACTTATAGTCATAAACTGTCATGGGATGTCAATGCAAAGTATTAAGAAAGAAGCACAATTTTGTGGAGAGAGAATGCATAGTTTTATCTCCAGTGTGGTGTCTGGAAGACTACAACATTCTGTTTATTTGTGTTTTGTGTTTTGTTTTGTTTTGTTTTGTTTTGTTTTTGTCACTAGAGGACAAGCTGTCATATAGCAGTGATCACAATAATCCTATTAGACAATTCTTGGCACAGTTTTACTAATTTTGTTGTTGTTGAGTAGGATCATCCCAAGCTGTTTGATGTTTATACGCCCACAAAGATATATAATATTCTCGTTAGCACCCTACACTGTATTGCAACATGTGTGGATGGATTATGGATCTGGTGTAGAAAAGGAAAAATGGCTTTGGTAAAAGTAGTCTTTTACCTTTCTGTATTTGCTGCTAGATCACTTTACTCACCTTTTCTACCACCTATCCCCTTCTTGACATGCTTTTCATTTTAGTCTAGCTTTATTATTTCAGTCTGAGTCACTTTGTTGTGAAGTTTTGAAATGTGGAAAGTGAAATAACATGTTTATTGGAGATAATACATTGCATAAATGAGGATGCATAGTATGGACATTGGTGCACATACAATTTGTAACCATGGACCTACATTGTACACAACTCTAGGTCCATGATAAACAAACTGAGGGACTCCTCTTCCCCTACCCCACCCCCACACACCATATGACCCACACATCAATTCATGGGATGCACAGACCAGTGTATTAAAAGTAAGGGAATACTTTAAAAGAAATTGTGTTGCTCTCGATTTTCAAATACTGGTACACGTAGATGGTTTTCCTGGAAGGATTTTAAACACAAGGTCATGTCAGAGATTCATTTCTTGCAAGCTATCCCATGACATACTATATTAAAGTCTCTTGACAGGGATTATTAATTGTTCTACGTGTGGTTCTGCTCCCTTGAATTGTTTAGTTTACAACTTCTTTATTGACATGCATGCATGCACACACTTTATTAAAGCCCAAACAAAGTTTTGGTACGCCTGCAAAAGTTGTCAAATTTCGCTCCCAAATGTGAACGTATGCTTAGGAAATGTGCAGGATAACGATGTTATTACAAGATATTCGATGGGTAACGACGAAAATGCGAAATATTAAGCAAAAAGGTTCAGTCTCAGTACTTACCTGAACGGGGTCAGGCTAAACTCGGACTCGAGGATAACTCGGCTTCGCTTTGGACGGCGGGATGAGTTGTAATGGTTGTCCCTCTGATTGTACAGTGTTGTCCTATGGGAGCTGCCTGTATAAACTAGCGCTTCGTGTTCTGGCTACTCGCAGTAATGGTCCGAGTTGTTACAACGCGCGCATCAAAAACCTCTTTTGCGCGCATGCAAAATTAGTGTGCGCCGATCAAGCGCCTCTAAAACAATCAAAGGCGCTTGATAAACAACAACAAAAACTCCAAAGACCGCGCGTCTCAGCAACTGAGGACCGCGCGCTGTCATTTTTGTTTTGTTTTGTACAGGATTTTAATACGTTAGCACGCACTTTCCTGTCCATTCAGTTAGGCCTCATTTGGTATTATGCAGTGGCCAGTAGAATGTGGCGATCACTTACTGCGTGTGAATTGTCTGGAGTAGGGTCGAATTTTTCCCGAGACCGAGTTAGTCTGGAGCCTTCAGGAATAAAAGTCGGTTTTCCTACTATTATTATTTTTCTCAAAATACTCCAAACCGATTCATCATTCCGGCAAACCGCGTCAGCCAGGTAAGTTTCTTAGTGGACTCTTTCGATATATTGCAAGTAAAAATGAAATGGTGCTAGACGGGTTCTCAAGCACTTACCGAAACTTAGTTTTCACTTTAAAACAAACACACTCATGTGATGTGATCTGCAGACTGTGATCTTTCATTGACTTCTTTGGTCTGCATGCTTTCATGCTCAATGACCCAGTACAGCCTTTGTCTACATCATGTAAACAGATTTTTTTCAAGAACAATATTGTGAGATTTTTGCTTTGTAAAGGTTGAGTGATAACAGCAACTCCCATTTCACATTCCTAATCATAATACTGGACTTCCAAAATCATAACAATGTTACAGTTTAAAGTTTGTATTAGAGTTACATTATCCAGAATAGGTAGCTAATTCTGAAAAGCATTATGTGGTTGTGTATGAAGAGAATTGCAAAAATGATCATATAAATGATAATCATCCTAATGGATGATGATGAATATCAGTAGTATGTGTAAGTGTCAAAGTTTTGACATATTTTAAGCAATGTCATGTTTGATCTTTGATTCAAACACATATTTTCTTTAACCCATTAGAGTCCAATAGTAGATTTGAGCCAGAATTTCCTGTCCTTGGATCAAATTGACAGCTCTGTATGTAGTTCACTCTGTATGCTATGTTCAAGAACAATTTATATGGTCATGGTGGAAACTTATTAAATTTGTAAGAATTATACCCCCCCCCCCCCCAGAAACAAGATCTTTAATCTTCATCAATGAAATGTCAATTTAAGAATTGATTTATTAAAAGATGGATATACAGCCTCTGTACAGCTGTACAGAGAGGAATTACAAGGCTTTCAATAATTCTGCACCCAGTACAAACACAAGATGCACAACAAAGGGTGCACAACAAAGGGTGCAAATGAAAGAGATCAGATGTTTTGGTTTTTTCTGGGAAGAGATTCATTAACAAATCAATTTGATGCTCTCAATGTACATTTGGCTTTCAGTACATCCTGATTCATTACAGAGTCAACAAAATTCCATAACTGACTACGTGCAAAACGCCATGCTTGCTTTCAGTGTTAGTATAACCTGATAAAGTGGACCTTTTATCTCCATAATAGCTGGAAGATGCCAGGTATACATTGCAGGCATTCAAATATTATTCAATAGATAATAATTACCATTATCTGCTGGCAGATGTTTTTTTTTATTTTGCTTTCAGATTCACTTGAAGTTTAAGCTGAAATGTGACATTTGCTTACTAGGGCTACCAAATGCTGTGACTGAAAGTTGGCATTTTATACATGAAATTGAGAGAAAGAACTTTCATCATTCTAAGGGATTAGAATTGAGCGGTATTAAATGTATGACAGGAACAAATCTAGGACAAAGTGATATGTTGTGGACTGGCTTTTGCATATTTTAATTTCATGCGAGTTGCCTACATTGTATGTGGCATGGAAGCCTTCGGTATTTGACCACTTACAACATATCTTCCACATTCTTTGCACTGATACAAACTGTTTTTTATTATTATCATAAATTGTGTTATTCAAGAGCAGTGTTTGCTACATACAGTGAAAGAAAAGGGGGGTTGCATTGCTCTGTGAGTTCGAGCACCATTTTCAATGAATTTGCTTCATTTCTTGTGAAAATGATTCTTCTGAAATCAAACAAGATGGGAGCAATAAGTACAATGAAAAGTTGAGTACACTATGTGGTCATCGAGTTTCATCATTGCAAAGCCTTTACATAAAATCAGATACCTGCTTGGTTATTCAATGATATGTATTTTTGATCAGCAAAAGCTATACCAACACTTGATAACAATTGTGATTAGAATTGACTGTATAATTTATCTGATAAAAATAAAAATTATTGATTGCTGAAAGTCAAGATAAAACAATGACTTATAATTCTATAATTTTTTTTTTCATCCTTGTCGTTATTTCCTGAAGTTGTGGCACTGTATCTACATTTGAATGTCATGACTTTAAATCAATACCACAGAGTGAATAGCTTTCAGTCTTCTTGTGGTTTTTGTGTACATTAGATTGTGCAAGATGCGAGGACCATATTGTGCCGAATGAAGCACCGAGGGGCCACAGGATGCGACGACGACACTGGAGACGGGGCTGGCATCATGACCGGCATTCCTCACAAACTATTCCAGCGAGTCCTCCGGTAGGTGCCCTGATGTTATCACCCACTGCAAGAGGATAGATGAGAGAGTATAATGATTCGTGATGAGTAGGAGAGGGTCATCTCAAGTTCAAAGTTTAAAACCCGAGCAGTGCGGATAATTATAAAGAAGAAATGAAAGCCTTAGAAGCAATAAGAAGATTGTAAAAGGCTGTAAATTGGTAATTATGGATGTATAACTTCTTAATCTTGGGTCAGCCTTGAATTTCAGTCAGTTTACGTCATCAGGTTATTTTGACAAAATTATCATAAAATCAAATGTTTGATAGCCACCAGTCCCTCATTTTCTTTTCTGTTGTATGAGTTTGGTTCTATCAAATGCCAGAATATTCACAGACATAGTTTATTTAAAGCTCCTTTATTTTATGAGCTATATCAATAGGGTCCTATATCTACCATCAGAAGTAAGGTTGCCCAATTTTTTTTTTCCTCACTTTGTTGGCTGTAGTGTCAGAAGACAGCAGACATCCAGGTCATTTCTAAAAGAGATTGTGGTGAATTGACCCAGGTTTTCTATGACACCATAAATTCACAAATTCTGCAGCGGTCAAGAACGTAGTGCGCTGTTCTGAAGGACAGTTTCTATTGAAGGACACTCAGGTTCACTTCAGGACAATGAAAACAGAGACATACGTACTAGGACAGTGTACTAATGTACATGGGGCAAGTTAAAGTGTTACAGAAGGAAGGTGGAATGATGCATTGTGCTTGGAGTGTTGCCGTGTGTACAGCTGAAATGTCCTAGTTGTCTGATTTCGATCGATCCATCTGTGTGAGGTCAAGTGGAAGAGGCTAGTAATTAAAGGGACTGTACAGTACTGGTTGAGGTAAGGATTCATGTTTTGAACATTCCTAAGTGAGATAATGAAAAGCCTCTTTTGAAATTTGAAAGAGCATGTAATTGTCCCCGCCGAACGAGTTCGAGCAGGGGACTATGAAACGGGCTCCGTACGTGTGTGTGTCCGTGTGTCTGTCCGTCCGTCCGTCTGTCTGTCTGTCTGTGCGTCCGTGTGTGATCAAAATGTTCAATTTGCTACTTCTCTGTCATTTATGAGCCAATTTTAATTCTGTTTGCTTTATATGATAGCACTACATGGGAGCTTTGAAACTTCTACACAGAATTTCAGTTGTGACCTTTGACCTTGACCTTTGACCTATATTGTACATTTTGCTTCAAAATGCTACTCCTTCGCCATTTCTAACCCGATTTCGATTCCGTTTGCTTTATGTGATGGCACTAGGTGAGGGCTTCAAAACTTTTACACAGAATTTTGACCTTTGACTTCTTTGACCTTTGACCTTGATTTTTGACCTATATTGTACATTGGCTACAAAATGCTACTCCTTCGCCATTTCTAACCCGATTTCGATTCCGTTTGCTTTATGTGATGGCACTAGGTGAGGGCTTCAAAATTTCTACACAGAATTTTGACCTTTGATTTCTTTGACCTTTGACCTTGATTTTTGACCTATATTGTACATTGGCTACAAAATGCTACTCCTTCGCCATTTCTAACCCGATTTCGATTCCGTTTGCTTTATGTGATGGCACTTGGTGAGGGCTTCAAAACTTATACACAGAATTTTGACCTTTGACTTCTTTGACCTTTGACCTTGATTTTTGACCTATATTGTACATTGGCTACAAAATGCTACTCCTTCGCCATTTCTAACCCGATTTCGATTCCGTTTGCTTTATGTGATGGCACTAGGTGAGGGCTTCAAAACTTCTACACAGAATTTTGACCTTTGACTTCTTTGACCTTTGACCTTGATTTTTGACCTATATTGTACATTGGCTACAAAATGCTACTCCTTCGCCATTTCTAACCCGATTTCGATTCCGTTTGCTTTATGTGATGGCACTAGGTGAGGGCTTCAAAACTTCTACACAGAATTTTGACCTTTGACTTCTTTGACCTTTGACCTTGATTTTTGACCTATATTGTACATTGGCTACAAAATGCTACTCCTTCGCCATTTCTAACCCGATTTCGATTCCGTTTGCTTTTTGTGATGGCACTAGGTTAGGGCTTCAAAACTTCTACACAGAATTTTGACCTTTGACTTCTTTGACCTTTGACCTTGATTTTTGACCTATATTGTACATTGGCTACAAAATGCTACTCCTTCGCCATTTCTAACCCGATTTCGATTCCGTTTGCTTTTTGTGATGGCACTAGGTGAGGGCTTCAAAACTTCTACACAGAATTTTGACCTTTGACTTCTTTGACCTTTGACCTTGATTTTTTACCGATATTGTACATTTTGCTACTAAATGCTACTTCCGGCGGGGACATATTTTACGCACCGCGTAATTTCTACTTTTCCTTGTTTTAAGAAGGATTCAACGTTTATTTGATTAAAATTGGTTTTCAAATGACTGAGATATCCAAAAAAAAAAGTGCTAATAATAAAAGGCGACATGCCCCAACTTTATTAGTATCTCTTTGTTTCACCTTGTTTTTGGATATCTCAGCCATTTCAAAACCGATTTTCATAGAACAAACTTTTGATACCCCTTAGAACTGCATGCTCTTTCACATCTGATAGAGTGGTTTCTGAATATCTGACAAAACGTTAAAAGCTAAATCTTCACCTCGACCAGAACTGTACACACCCTTTAAACCACCAAATAAAGCCCTTCAAAGCCCTGTGGCCTATTAGGCATACAGTAGAAGTGTGTGCTGCTGGACTGGGATGGAGAAGGGGGTGAGGTCTGGGATAGGGAAGGGAGGAGGGCTGTGGGCAAGCTGGCCAGGGCAGAGGTGACCTGAATGCTTGACCCTCTTAATGGTGACCTATTTCACCAGGTTCCCTGCTGGCATTCCTTTTGTCTGTGTTGCTGTTGTTGTTTCTTAGAATTGACCTACAGTTGTATAATATGGTAGAGTTGGAGCTGTGATGTCCTTGTGAGGTAATATTGATTTTGAGATTAGCGCAATACTGGGTAGACAGGATGAGAATCTGGTGATATAACAGCAAAGCATTGTTCTGTTTTCCTTTATGCAATGTTGGTACTAATACTAATCAGTCACTATGCAAGTGATACATAGGCCTGCCTTATTGTATGTAGGCATGTACAAGGGTGTAGGATATTTATTGGGCCGTAAAAAGAAATTTGCTGATACATTATAGAAACAGAAAAAAAAAACCCTTGGCATTTATAGAGGCCTACGTTGTATGTTCTTGTTTGTCTGCTTACCATAGGATGTGGGAGCAGGTGTTGTACGGCTGAATGATTTTGAGACTTGAAATTCTGTGAGGTACGTGGTTTTCAAGTCTGTATGATGCATTATGTTTATAGAACGGGGGGGGGGGGGGTAGACTATGATGGCATAGCCCAAATCAAATCACATAACAAAGACTGAAAGAAGGCTAAACTCAAGCAGTTGACATGCATCCAAAATGCATGTCGACCAAAAATATTTGGTCTACTGCTCATTTGTGAAAGATTATTTTTAGCTAGAGAAAGTTTGAGATAGTAGCTTGACAATTTTAGCATTCTGTCAGCATCCGTTTGTTTGTTTGGATTGTTTGTTTTTTTTCTTTTTTTTCTCATTGGATGGAGACCATGATATTTAATCATCATCACATGTTGTCCTAGGATTTCAAACTGTTGGTCCTTGTACATGTTGTACTTAAGAATGCTTCTCAGCATTTTATTTCTTCTTTAAGTAGTGTCCATATGGAGAAATCCAAGCATACATTGTACTCCTTTTTTTTCTTCATTGCAAGACGTCTGTGTTGTGATATTAGGAAAATGACTAGAAAACAAGTAAGATGAACGGTGGATAGTTAAGTAGTAAATAGGTGTTTTTTTGTTGTTGTTAGAATTGGCAGTATTAAGTAGCAAATATGAAAAGTTTTACTTCAGAATGTGTATTGAGTACTAAGAAATAGGAGAAAGGGTAATTACAGATTATGAGACGATGGTTTGTGTGTTGCATCAGTCATCTATTCTGACTTTTTTTCATTGTCCTTTTTCCATTGTACTTTTTCATTGTCCTGTGTTGCTTATAAAATGCCCATATTATGTAATACAGTATGGAATTGGAACAAAAGGACTGGGAATACACCATCCTTTCAACCCTGGGCAACAAATCAGAGCCATGTGATTTGTATCACATGATTACCCAGGTATGGCTGAATTCTTTGGCTTAGGATTTGTTTAAAACCTGTTGAAGTTTAGTATGCTTCCAGGGCAGGTGTCTATGAGAAATGCATGCTATATAAAGCAATTATATATCAGTTTGTCCTCAGTTGGTTAGAAAGAAATCAAGAATCAAAGTATTTCAGTACCGGTACTTGAGTTCTGCTGACATCCTGTTTAAAAAAGAAAGCCCTGAATTTGATAAAAAGAAACAGACAGAACAATACCAATTGTCAAATCATAGATTGAGCTACAGTAAATTTGCTATGTGAACACTGTGGCATATATGCACTATATAGTGCATAAAGACTTATATGACTTTTCAATCTGAGGGGTCCCAAGTATTAGAATCCAATCAAGTGCTTGCGTCCTTGAACAATGATGATTTTTAAAACCATGGAGCTACAACGTTGTAGCTCCATGATTTTTACCACTATATCCCTCAAATGGGTACAGGTCTGGCAACACACTGGTAGGTGGTAGGTTCCAATGGTACTTGGTAGAGCAGTGGCAACACTACAGAGGCTACTCTGGATGAAGAAGACCATATAATTATCAGTATCATTACTATTGGTCCCGACAGTGAGGAACACCAGACAGAACTCCCAGGCCCCGGGCACTACGCCACCGGTCTTTTCTTCCTGGACCCCGCCTCGGCCGGTCAGTGTGAGGCCAAGTTTGAGGAACTGGCAACTGAATGTCAGCTCAAGGTCAGTGTTGGAAAGAAATTGAACCTAGGCACTTCCCATCAATAGTGATCAAATGACACTACAGTGTATTTACAGATTCACTTTTTTTCTTGTTTGCTTTTAGTTGTTGCTTCCTTTCTTTTCTCGTAATTGAAGCTGCTAGTACAAGGTTGTATATGTGGAAATGCAATGATGCACTAAGTTACCTTATCTGTAAAGGTCCCAAAGTGAAGGTAGGCACTGGTAGAAAATGAAATACAGCTTCTGAATGATAAATGGGATATTGATACGATATTATTTGCTAACAATTTAAGTTCGTCACATGTTGAGAATGACTCCATGTACACATATGAGATTGACATATCATACACACGTGCCTCATTCTTGTTGTTAAAAAATATAATTTTTCCTTTTCCAGGTAATAATTTTGCTTCTCAAATTTGATCAGCAGTTTTGATCAATGGGATAATACTTTAAACAAAGTTCCATACAGTCCTATGCAAAAAAAAGAACCTGCTATACACCAGGAATTTTGTGTAGCAATCATATAAAAATGCATGGCAAATTGCGATGCCATACCAGGAAAATTACTCCCCGCTTTTCTGGGGTTTTTTTTCTTTATGAAACGCATATTAATGCTTTAATAATATGTTAAAGGTACAGGTGTACATCCCAGACAGAGTGTGTTTGTACAAATGTGAGTTCCAAGGGACATTTACATTTCGTGATGCATTTTACTCCATGACAACATCACCCATTGCTCTCTGTTCCTTGCGTATAGGTGCTGGCATGGCGCACTGTACCCTGCAACAACGAGGTGCTTGGGATCATAGCGAGGGCGAGGGAGCCCCTCATCAGACAGGTGTTCGTCACCGGAGGAGAGGACAAAGAATCCTTCCAACAAAGGGTAAGTTTTTGACCCCTCTCCACTCCCCTCCACCTCTTGGCTGTGTTTGATTTTGTTTTCCCCTAGCTTTGCTTTCATTTTTTTTTTTTTTTTTTTGATGGGGTGGTTGGAGAGAGGAGTGAGGGTTTGATAGTCCACAATTGAGGGGAGGGGGAGGGCTAGAAGGGGAGAAAAGGGGGGGGGGGATGAAGGAAAGATACCCCAAAGCTCAGAGGGGTGAATGAGAAGGGGACAATGGTTATGGGGAGGGGGGAAGTAGGAAAGGGGAAAAGAAGGCTGAGAGGGAAAACAGTCAACTATTATGGGAAAGGGGAGAGGATTCATTGAAGAATAGGGAGAGGGGGAGGGGGTGATTCAGAAAGGGAAGAAATCCGAGGAAGGGTACACAGGCGAATGGGTAAGGGAGCAGGAAGGGAGAAGGGAAAAAGGGAAATAGGTAAAGGGAGCGAGATGGGTTGAAAGGGCAGAGAAGAAAAGAAGGGAACATGGAAAGGTGAATGGGAAGGGCATGTGAAAGGAGAAAAGGGAAAAGGGAGAGGAGGATGCAAGGGAAGAAAAATGAGGAAGAAGAAATGGGTGAATGGAAAGGGAACTACTAGTAAGGGGGAAGTGAAGGGAAAAGAGGGAGGTGGAATGAGAGGAGAGGGAATAGCAGGGAGGAAGGGAACATGGAAAGGTGACTGGGCAGGGGGAGTGAAGGGGTGGAATAGAAAAGGGGGCAGGGTCATTTAGCCAACAGTGATCATTCTCAACAATTCTCCAGGCATTAGCCTATCCTGTTTGTTGACACAGGAAAGCCTTCCTTCCACATGGTACTTGAATAGTTGAAATTTCTTTGCCTGTTTTGTACTTTTGGTAACACTGTTCAGTATGGTAACTTTTCGGAAAACAACAACAACAAAACGTTGAATCGGTATTTAAAGATTATTTGAGGAGCAAAGGCAGAAGAAGTAAAAGCATTCTTTTGATCAATTGCCGGTCCAAATTTTGATACCTCTCACTAATTTGGTATTGTAGTGTACCAAGAGATAGTGGTTTATACATGTAACTTATCCAAAGTGCATTATATGCAGGTGCATGATGACATTATTATTTTATGAGTTGTTCACATGATGGAAAGTCTTGAAATTGATTAAAGATAGAGAAAAAGAAAGAATATTGTTCCTTCCCTACTCCTTGCTCAAAACCTTCCAATAAGCAGAGGAAAAGAAGAATGAATATTCCTTTGCCTACCACTTTTATCATGGCTCCCAAAATAAGCAGAGAAAAATCAAGAATGAACAAATGAATGTATAAAATGAATGGATAGATTGATGGATGTCATGCCTGTAATGGATGGATGGATGGATGGATGGATGAACTAATGAATGCATGATTAGATGTATGAATAAATAGATGAATGGATAAAGAATGAGTGATTAAATGGATGAGTGAAAAAGTAAATAGGGGATGGATGGTCGAATGATATATGAATGGAAGGATATAGGTGGATGAATGGATAGATGGATGGATAGATGACTGGCTTACTGGCTGGATGCCTTAACGGATGATTGGGTGAATGGATGAATGAATAGTAATTGAAAATGTAGTGGAAAAAAGACAACCGGCAATCAATGCAAGCCTTGATGACGTGGTAGATACATAAGTGCCTTTTACGTGGTACTTTGTGCAGGTGGTTGGTCTGTACTCTGCCCCGAGGTTAGGATGGATATGTTATAGTTTGTACTCACACTGCACGAACTTATCACGTTTGCCCATAATGCACTCAGTGAACTCTGCACGTGCAGTCCAGCCAATAAGTGCAGTGCAGCTGATAAGTGCTGTGCAACAGATAAATACTGAGAGTATGTTCCTGGTTTAGTATTAATTGATAACCCACTATCTGCTATAGACAGCCTGTATCCTATCTGTTCTGTCTGTGTGTTTGGGATTGATTGTAATACATGTACCTTGGGAACAATCAGTCTCTCATTAGTGGGGATGGTGCCTTAAATGCTCTCTGGCATTTACTACAAAATAAATATTTGATGTTACACAAGATACAAGGAAGTTACTAGATTGCATAACACCAGCTTTAATAGTCTGAAGTTGGGTACGTGCACAGATTTGAGCTGTGGACTTGTACATCTTGTAGTCTGAGTCACAAATTGCAGTGTAGTGAAGGGGGAAATTTGAATGTTTAATTGATAATGTTCAGATATAGAAGTCATTTCTTTTCCCTCATTTACTTCCAAGATGCTTAAGATTTCCAGGGTGGAGGGAGTGTTAATCTTTTAACAATGTTGGTAAAATTGACAAAATCATAATTGTGAGGAGTAAACAGAGAATCTCTCACTATTTTTACAGTCCTCTCCATTAACAATGATGTGCGCTCATGCTGTAGATTGGAGGTGGATACCTTCAGCATTTTGTAGCCCCAAATGAAATGCTACTTACTATAGCTTTGAAACAATAAAAGGACTAGCAGTTATCACAAATTTCATGTGTATAGTGTGTACTGAATAAGGTAGGTGCAAGGTACAGTGAACATCCTGGTCCTAATACATGAGCTCACAAAGTGTTACTGAAAAGGCATATATTATGTTTTGTGTGATGCATGTATGTACTCTCTTTTTTATCAGGATGCCTTCTACATAGCAGTGTGTGAAGTTTTGTGAGGAAATATCTCTAACTCGCAATGTATAGTGTTTGTGAGATAACAAGTTATGGGTTGAGAATGTTGTTTGCATATTAAATATGTGCAATATACATGTCTGACTTTGCCCTTATTTGTTCAAACGCAGAGCTCTACATGTACTTGTTGAATTTTATGTGCAGGGAGATTTTCATAGCTGCGAATAAAATTACTACCGGTATTCCTGTCTTTTTTAAACAACTTCATAAACTTGCTAGAGAAACCAGTAGCAAACATGATTATGAAAGCTTATCTTATGACCAGATTTTATGGTTCATTGCCTTGGACATACCACACTATTCAATGCATTAGCTGAAATGTGATTAAAGGCTCAATGGCCATGAATGCTTTCTGCAGTTTTGCAAAGCAAAATTTCTGAAACAGCAAACTCATTCACAAAATCTGTGTCACAAAATACACAATGAGACATTCAAGACATGTAATCCCAGTACAAAACAGAGAAATTCCACCTTGACAAAAGTCCAGTGTTCATGTACAGTAAGCATGCATCTATGTCATGACTGATGACAACAATTTGACCCCCCCAGAAAAAAAAAAAATGATGCACAAGGTTAACTTCTCAATGCGAAAGCACACAGAACACAAAGTCATTTTCTAAGCATACTGGATACTGGTGCGTTTCACCAGTGAAAGAGTGTCTTATGTTAGAATGAATGAATACTACCTAGTGACAATTTCCATTGTGTGCATTATTAGGTGAGGTCATGATGTTTGCACTGCTTATAAGTTTCCCCTAAAAAATAAACTGTAACAGTGGAAATTTCCCCCACAATTGGCTGGGTAAGGTGGATTTCATGTATTCTTAATTCCACAGAGCCAGATGAACAAATAGTGTTACTTACATAACAAGCAAAAAATGATAGATACATATCATGTGCTTGTATTTTTGAACTAGTATCTTGTCATGCAAAATTTGTGAAAAATTCCACTGTTCCAGTAATAGTTTTCATAAATTATTTGTTAACTGTTGTTATCACTGTCAAAAAAAAGTGCTAAATCTTGGATTTGGAGTGATTCTGTATATACTGAGGATGTAATGTCTACTCTTAATCTAAAAGTGATGAAAAAAAAAAACAGTATACATAGTACTTGTAGATTTTTTAGTACAGTGTATTCTACATGGGTATGCTGTATGCATATTTTACCAGGATGTCATAGAAATGGAAATGTAATTGGAAGTGTACCGTGCTGTCAATGGAGGTGTAAATGGAATTTACACATTGTCCTTGTGCATTTCTTATTGATCATTATTCTGTGTTAAACCTTTGCCCTTCCAGTGCCATTCTGATTCATCCGCACCTCCTAAAATAAAACGCCTAAGAATAAATGTTCATAACATTTCTACACTTTAATATTCATTCTTCAATGCGTATCACGCAATCTCTTCAGGAGCTGCCAGCATACAACTATGTGTGTGTGTGTGTGTGTGTGTCCGTGTGTGTGTGTGTGTGTGTGTGTGTGTGTGTGTGTGTGTGTGCGTGTGTGTGTGTGTGTGTGTGTGTGTATGTGTATAACATATTCACATTAATGTACCCTTCACATGGGGGAAATATGTATTTCATGGACAGAAAAGGAGTACATGTTAACAGTGTGCATGTGATTAGATTATTTTTCTACTTTTCTTTTAATAGAATTTGATTTGTCCATTTTGTTTCTGTTTCAGGTGTTTGCTCTAAGGAAGCGAGCCACCCATTGTATCCCAAGAAAGGAATGGCGTTTCTACATCTGCACTCTGTCCACCAAGTCCATTGTCTACAAGGTGGGACAAAGAAAGCAAACTTTGATTCATACGCCATTACCGACTTGCCTATCTTGATATTATTATTGGCAAATCATTGCCCCAAAATCAATATATATGATTTAAAGCCAATCAAACTTTTGTAATGTAATTGATTGGATTTGAGGGTATGTGCTAAACTTTAGTGAAGGGAAGAAGGAAAATGAAAGAAAATAAAGAGGGTAAAGGACAGAAAAAGCGCATGGAAGTAATACTAGAAATAGGAGGCACAGTATGTATACAGAGTGATTTCAAACAAAGTGATTTGAGAGGAGACTATTGAAGAGCAATTCTGTAACCAGCTGGTCCTATGACATAGAATTATGATGATAATATTGTGGTTCCATATGAAAACCAGCTCTACTGATCAGGGTGTTTTACCCCGTGATTGTGGAAATAAAAATTAAAGGGATCGTATAGTTTTGGTTGAGACCTAATTTCAGGTTTCTAACATTTTTTGGTGAGATAATGAGAAACCTCTTATGAAATATGAAAGAGCATGTAATTCTATGAGAAATTCAACGTTTATTTGATGAAAATTGGTTTTGAAGTGGCTGAGATATCCAAAAAAGAGCGATTCTGATAATGTGTGGGACCCACACTTTATTACGATCGCTTTGTTTTACTTTGTTTTTGGATGTTTCAGTCATTCCAAACCCGATTTTCATCAAATAAACTTTGAATTCCTCTTAAAATGGTATGCTCTGTACTATATCATATTAAAGTGTTCTCTTGGTATCTCACAAAAAGTTAGAAGCCCAATTCTCATCTCCACCAATACTGTACCATCCCTTTAAACTCATTTCAATAATTCAAATTTTTTTGACAGCTAATAGAGATGAGAGGAAGCAAAGTGCATTTGACAGTAAAATATATCATATCTGATATGGATATCATGTGATTTGAATGCTTACGAGCTCTCAGATGCAGCAATGAAATTATTCCAATAGGATTATGATTGAGGGGTATTTGAAGAATAGAAGAGCAAGGAGAGAGAGAGAGAGAGTAAAAGTATTCACTGAATAGTGTAAAGACATCAATGGTGTGAATGGTTCAATGTACTGTATACAAATGGGTTCATGAATAGAATTTTGTCACAGATTCAGCCAAGAGAAAATGCATGAATTTGTTAATGGAAACATACGCAGGAAATGAAATGCATCAGTGAAATTGGAATGACATGGTCTGCAAAAGTGTAGAGAAAAAAAGTCGTTCTTAGACTTTGCCCATGAAATCCTACTTCCTTATTAAAAAAACGAATGGCAGCTTGTATATCAAGTGTTATTAAAAGTACAGTATCATTAGACAAGAATTGATGAAAATGAAAGGGTAATAGACATAGTCTGGTTTACTCTAAGTGAAATAGGCACAATTATGGGTCTACAAAATAATATATATTTTTTTCTGTTGGCACTGAACAATAATCCCCAGGCACTGAGCAAGAGCATTGTGTTCAGGAAATGATCATTGAAAGAAATAAAGGGCGAGGAAGGAAAGGGTCATGGAAGAGCAACTGTGTCAATAAGAAGACTCAATCAATTCTTCTGCGCACAAGCAATTTTGGAAGAGCACCTTGTGAGAGTCGACTACTTTGCATGATCTGCTCTTGACGTCACGGGACGTGGACCCGTCGTGCCCGTGACATCACATGCCTGCTGGGTGGTAATTGAAGCTGGAAATATGCACAAAAAGGGAATTACTCACGTGCTTGCGATTTGCATGGATGCAGCTAAATAATCCTCACCTCACGTCCTTCGTGTCTCGTGATGCGGAATACATTTGATTTGAGAGGGGTAGCGCACATAGCCAAGCGGAACTTTTCAGTAATAATGACGTTACCATCCAGCGTGTCCCTTTCATCTCCTAGAAATTTTTGAGGACTTCATGGCAAAATTTGCTGAAATGATAATTTCTGATTTCATGTCACAATGCTTTTATTTTTGTCATAAATTGATTGTCTCTAGTGTTGTGTGTGTCCATTTGAGTACACTGAAGGAACATTGGTGTAAACTCAGTTTTCACTATGCTGAAGGGAAACACGCTACATCTCACCAGTGAAGTTTACATAACCACTGTCTGCATACCAACATGTTTCTTTATTTGTAATATACATTGTACATTGTAGGTACTGTATGTCATGAAACATTACAAAAAGAACAAACCAATTTTTTAACAGCTACTTGAACTGTGAATGAATATGAATGACTTATAGTGCCTTATCAGAAACACAGTAAACAAACTGCTGCAATAAATCATTTTAAAATATGAGTACAAGTACATGAACCGAACCTGGGATCTTTTTGTTTTCAGTCATAGAAGTGGAGATACAATTTGTACATCATTAATTGGATAGTGCTTTTTTTAAGAGCTTGTAGTCACAATGAATACAAAGTTCAAATCAACTCCCTCCTGACATGACTGAACTCTATACCATCTGGCTGTTGATCTGTTCCAGGAAAGCTTATCTCGTTATGATCATTGTGAACATACATCAAATGTACTTTAAGTCAGGAGCTCATGTGATTTATCAATTTCCATTCATGCCACCACCAGGCAGTGGTGTGTTGGGTGCACAGTTTTCATCTTGGCTGTTTAAGTGCATTTCTCCAGGCACTCTCATTTGTCACTCAACCACATTGACAGAGGGACATATGGTAATTTTGTTAATCTTTGTGCAGTGTTTTGTCTCTTCTATTCTTTTTAAACCGAAAATACTGCAGGTTTCATAAAAATACTGTTTTTTACCAATCATATTACTTTTAATATGTTTTAATAGGAAAGGTAAAAGTACCGGTACTGTTTTTTGTTTTGTTTTTTTAACCAAAACTCAATCAAGAATGATATGATAACATTCATTTTCTTCCCATACATGCACAAGACATGACATGTGTATTGTTTAAGTTAGATATTTAAAGCCCATTCGTGAGTGAGAGTCCAGAATATTAACATGAAAGTTCTTGTAAAACTGCATTTCTTTTAGGTCATATGTAAACTGTGACAAATGAAATTAACTGCTATACTTTTACAGGACAGATTTATTTCACTGTCTGTGCAAGTAACAGACTAGAGGAAATTTGGATTTTATTTAGAGCAACAATCATATTATGGCAATATTTTGTGCTGACTAGAATGATTACCAGTACAATTTGTATGATACTTAGTTATTCTTTTAGGTGTCTACAATGTGTGTATCTTATGATGTACAGTACTGTATGTGTAGGGCCTCTGAGAAAAGCAGTGAGAGCTACCCTACTAAAACAAAATAAATGAATAAATAAAATAAAGAATACAAGTTCTGCATGTAGTTCCAAGAAGATGCTTGAAGGCATGCATAGCAGCTGAAACTGACCTCAAATGCTACTATCCACCTACACATCAGCAGTTCCTATCTATCATGTGTCCATTAACTTGCTTGATTCACTTGTCGCTGTTTCATATTTAAAAAGAAAAAAAAAATCTTTAAGTGACAATGTCCAATGCATTTAGATAATTCTGATTCCGTGCCATTGAATCTACAACTTGTACAATTTATGTTCTCTTGGGAATTGTACACTAGTGTATCAAATACATGTACAAGTGTATAGACAGATTATCAAATAGACCGTTGGAGATTTTGTGTAGCCTCCTAAAACCACATCCTCCACAGATCCTTGGAGCTGTGTGCCCCTTCATTTGTCATTGTTGACTTTGGATGTCAATTTACCGCTCTGGCGGGGCCAGCAAACTCCCTCTAACTCGATTTCTTTCCATTAAGACTGGATTTACGTCTGGCTCTACGCCCACAAAGTACATTATGCATCTAGGTGCTCATTCCCTTAATGGAAAGATGATTGATTGTATACAGTTTATACATGCAGGTGGGTGGAATAGTGTGCAATAGTGCCTCACACACCACACAAACCATTATGGCTGAAACAAATACAGCATGTATTTTAGTATTATCTAAGTCAGATATGAAAACATTCCTCTATTTTGATTGTTTGAACTAACATCTTCTTTTGATTATGTGACAACAGAGATTTAAAATGTTTGAATTTATTCTCATGTCATCACAAAACCATTCATCCCCCTTTTTTCATTCACTCCGTGATTATTTTAGCAGTGAATAAGCAGTGAAAGCAAGCAATGCTTTTCCCTGAATATAGCCAACTTTGAAAAATGTACACTTGCATGCATAGAGGTTTTTAAAGATTCTTTTCTCAGTGGTATCAAAACAAAAAATTGTGCACAAAATCATTCAAAAGTGATATTAAGTCATGGAAAATGGTCTCATTGGAGAGAGGACAGTGTACAATTGTGGACTACCAAGTACACGACACATTGTGTTTGGAAACTGCGCCTAGCAGAGCTGCCCATAAATTGTATCAGAAAACCATGCGACCAGGGCAAGCTATAAAAGGACTCAACAATTGATAGACAATTTAGGGAAACCTGCTGGCAGTAAAGAGGTCCTTCTCATTGCTCATAGCTGACTTTGAACAGCATTTTTGAGAGAGAGAGAGAGATTATGGTGAAATTGCAATGATCAGTAAATTATGAGGGTTATGGAAGTTCATTTTAGCAAGGGTAAAGGCCAGGTACAGGTGTATTGTATCTTTGCAGGGCTTTTTTTTAAATTACCATGCAAGCCCTCTGATTTTGTTCTCAAAACTGTTTCATATATAGTCCTAAAAATATATAAGTCCTAAAAATGAACCCAGTTTATGTAAAATGACCCATTATATAGTTCCTAGTTTCTTATCGGTCTAATTGTTCACCTCATCACAATTAGTGATTTCAAGCATAAAATACATGTATTAAATGGAAGTTGAAACCAAACCACTTGGAGTTCAAATGACTGCAAAAGCATTCTTGTGTATCGTTGCATTTTTAGGTTTTTGACTACATTTTGCTGATGTTGTCTTGCGTGATAATGTACCAGTATACTGTACAATTTGTATGTATGATGAGTCATATTTTGAAAATAGGACCATGCACCTCCAGTGCAGAAATTCACGGCATTAATTTTACCATGTGATAGCTAGCTATCCTACCCAAAGCCTTCAATAGGGTGACAAGGGTCATCTCTCGTTAATAAGAGCTGAGCCTCTTGTGGCCCCTGAGGGGTTCTTTTACTTTCAAGAGATTGTAATTGAGAATTTATGACAAAGGGTCTGAGCCCTTTATTTTGTACAGGTACTGCTGAGATCATGTGACGAGTGCGTGCTCTCAATGTTGACACACGATCGCTGGGTGTCACTTCCTGTCTGATAATACTGTACAGTATCACGGGCCGGTCTCCTGAGGGCAGCCTTTTGGAGCGGGTGGCTGATGATGGCTGGAAAATAATCTCTGTGATATTATATAGAGCATGGATAATAAGATGCCATCTCCAAATTTCTAAATCGCATTACAGTAGTGTTTAGATTGTAAGAGTTGGTGCTGGTGGAGCATACAATCATCTTTGACTTGCGCATACAATTTAGATTACTTAGTGCATCACATCAAATACAGACACATCCAAACCTATCTTTGTAGCATCCACCTGTCTGTAATGGCCACCTTTATCATCTCCCTTGTGTGGCTGCTATAGACAGGTTTGACTGTATATGAATACCTGATAGTATAAATGGGGAAATAATCACATTTTATAATGCTCATTTGATTAAAAAGGCATGCCTCTAAATTAGTTTTTTCAGTAATGTTGAGTCTTCCTGCATCCTTGTCCACAGCATCATAGTATGGCACATTAATTGTTTCATACACCTGAATTGCCTCCCAATTACCTATAAAGTGTATTTGATAGGGCACTAGGTTCTATAGTGAAAGGAAATGCATAACATCAGTGCTGTACATGTTTGATTTATAATGCACAGTGTGCAATTTTGCCATTGAATTGATCCATGTCCTGATAGGCAGGGTGCAGTATATCAAAGTGATTTTAATTGTTTTGCACTGAATTGCCTTGTGTAAAGTGTATTCTTTTCCAGTAAAAACAAAAACAAAAGAAGTTTGGATGACTAAAGCTGATCTTGATGGGCATAAGAGATTTAAAATAATAGTTGTGATATTGAGTCGCTCATATTGTTAACAAATTAATTATATGTGATATCTAAACAATGAATTGTGTCTGCCCTTCATAATGTATTACTGTTTAACACTGTCCATTTTCATAAGTTGCACTTACTCTGTATCTTTTGTAATATCATTTATCTATTCCAGAGATAAAGCAAACATTAATCTTAAAGCGGCGTTGTACATTGGATCTACACTGTATATAGCCACCAAAAGTTGCTAATTAAATGATTTTGTAGCATTTGGTCTGCCTTAGCTGTTTTCTGAAATCAAAATCTTGTCACATTTTCTCTGTCTCTCTATCATTATCTGGTTCTGTCTTTTCTTGACCTTTCACCTCCAGGGCCTTCTGACCCCCAGCCAGCTGTGGAAATATTTCCTTGACCTCAGCGATCCAGACTATGAGAGCCACTTTGCCGTGGTCCACAGTCGCTTTTCCACCAACACGTTCCCCAGCTGGGAGAGGGCACACCCTCACAGGTAAGTGATTGGTACTATCATAGTATGGTGTGTCGAGTGTATAGTGTGAGTGTTTTCATGTGTTCATATGGTGTAGAGTGTAAGGATGTAGGGTATATGTTTTCATGTGCTCATAAACTGTAGATAGGCCTATACAAGGGTGTAGGGTGTATGTTTTATTTGATGTGTTCAAAGACTACAGAGTATAAGGTTATAGGAAGTAATTTGTTTGTTCATAGACTGCAGAGTGTCAGGGTGTAGGGTGTATGTTTTCGTGTGTTGAAAGATTGCACAGTGTAAAGGTGTAAGGTGTATGACCCCTATATTCCTACAACATAGAATGAGAGGGAGTAGGGCGATGGCTTTTAGATGTGGTGTAAGGTGTATGCTTTTGCATGTCTATGTGTAGCAGAGTCTATGCCCTCAAATCTATTATGGAATGTTAGATTTTAGGCATACACCCTTGCACCAGTAACCTTCAGTTAAATACAAGCAATATAAAGTGCTTGTATTTTACCCCAGTATAGACTGCTGTTCAATTGGTGTAGTACATGTATGTGTCTGTGTAGACTAATTTTTTTTTTTCTGATTTGGTTGAGTGCTGTCTTTGAACACACTTTGGCCCTTTGTTTTCATCGAGGTCATGATATCCTAGAGAGGAAGCATAGTAATATGTGTATATACACACAATTTTAGAATGGTGTCAAATACATTGAAATTATGCTACAGTGTATTTTGTTGTGCATTTGATTTGTAATATAATGCTACAGATTAATGGTCGGTAGACTTCAAACTGTGTGCTTCACAATAAAATCATGGGCATCACACATTTGTAAATTGCATATCTTAATATCATTCCCATAACAGTTCAATGTCTGTTTTAAGTGAATTTTGTTTTATTGAGATGTTTCTTAAGTGATGGCTTGAGGTTAGTCACCTTGTGAAGATATAAAACAAATATCACTCGAGATTCAAACTTTGTACTTCACAATAAAGTTATGGGCATCACATCTATATGTATTGCATATATCTTGATATCATTCCCCTAACAGTTCAATGTCTGTTACATGCGATGAACTTATTTTATTGAAATGTCTCATAGGTACATGTATGTGATAGCTTGAGGTTTGTCACCTTGTGAAGATATAAGATAAATATCACTCTTAATTTGTTTAATTTTCTGACTCATGTTTGATCGCATCTTTATATGAAACAGGGTCCAGAATGTTTGGTGACCTGGTTGAGCGCTGTTTTTATTACAGTCATTGATGCTAAGATATCTTACAGAGATAGAAAGCATAAGATTCAGTGTTAGAATGTTTAACTTGTCCATTAAATTTTGTGCTTCTCTGTTATGTCTGGTGTAAAAAATTAATGGTCTGTAGAGTTCACATTGTGAATCCGTTTTTCACAATTATTATGGGCATCACACATTTATTTGATAGGTAACTTGATTTTATTTCTCTATTAAACAGTTCAATGTCTGTTAAGCGATGAACTTATTTTATTGAGATGTTTGATAAGTGTGTGATAGCTCAAGGTTAGCGACCTTGTGAAATGGGGTTATGAAACAAATATCTGTCTTGTACAGGTACCTGGCCCACAATGGCGAAATCAACACCATCCGTGGCAACGAGAACCTGATGCGGGCCCGGGAGGGGGTGATGAGGAGCGCCAAATATGGGGAGGAGCTGAAGCAGCTCTACCCGGTGGTGGAGGAGGGGCTGCCAGACTCTGGTAGGGTGGACAACGTCCTCGAATTCCTCATCATGGCTGGTGGTAGATCCCTACCTGAGGTACAGGAATCATACTACTCTAATATCAAATTAACTAATGCTTAAAAAATGAATAAACAAACAAACACAACAATGCAGAGCATGTTGTTGTTGTTGTTGTTGTTGTTGTTGTTGGAGTTGCCTCTGCCTACTGCACCCCTCTGCTCGAGGTAATATTATTCTCAAACAATCTTCCCTCTGTAAATGTCATCAAATGGAAAACGAGCAAAATAAGTGATGTCTGTGTTACTGTTTTTGTATGGTCGAGACTTCATGCTAGGGTTTGTAGTAAAGTTGTTTGTTGTTGTGACTGTTGCAGCAGACCAGTGAGGAACCTACATGAGCTATTTGCCACCTCTCTTTGATAATGCTAGCTAATCTGGCATCATTTTCTACGTGAAGGTTATGTGAAGTTTATTTGTGGGTTGAATGCCTCATTCCTTATTAACAATTATGCTTTGAATCACAATTTCAGAGTGTTCTAATGAAATCATTGGCAATCTACGTATGCAGATATTACTTCAGGAATTTTAATTCAGCCCAAATGTCTTTGTCCTTTTTTTCTGTTTATTCATGTCATAAGTAAGAGTAAGGGGGAAAAAAAGATATTTGAGAATGTCAGAGAAAATGGAGCACAAGATAGACATGAATTAAGTAGTTTGTAGCATACAACCTTTGCACTATGTTTCGGTGCCCCGCTCGAGGTAATATGAATAGTAGCCAGTGCAAAGAGGGATGAAATTACACAAAAAGAAATGGTTTGATACCACCTCCCCTCCTTCCAGGCTGTGATGACAATGGTTCCCGAGGCATGGCACAAGGACCCACTGATGAGTGATGAGAAAAGGGACTTCTACCGATGGGCAGCCTTTGCCATGGAGGCCTGGGATGGACCAGGTACCCACAGACTCCTGTGTATTCTCATTTCCTCATGTCCCTCATTAACCTGTTGCTTGTCAAAAAAATATCACACTATGTTTCCTCATCTTCTGACATCTGTTAAAACCCCTTTACCTCCATCATGTGGCACTAATAGATCCATGCCATGCCCCAAGAGTTATCACTCTCTGCTTCCCCGTTTAATGACATCCCTTATAAACTCACTGCATCTCAGCTCAGTATCTCCAATTTCCCATCCTTTGACCCTAAGTACTCTCATGTATATCAAGCAAATATCACTCTGTATTTTCTCATCTTATGACCTTTTTGTTAGAGTCCCTTTTCCTTATCTTGTGGCACTCATAACTCCGTGCCAAGCCATGGAGCTATGACTTTGTGCTTCCCCTGTTAAATGACCTCCATTCTGCATCTCAGCTGTAAATTTCCTTGTATTTTTCAGCTCTTCATACTCATTAGTCCATTATTCCATTCCATTACTGCATTGTGTGTCAAGTAAATATCACTCCATAATCCCCTTCTAATGATGTGCATCAGACCTCACCACATCCCAGATGAATACCACTTTCCATTTTCCATCTTGTCAAACTGAAATGCCTTCTCAAATCTGTACACAAGATGAAAGAATACACTGAGAACTGCTTTCATTTGACAAAAACAATGTGTACTCACTGAACCAAAACTAACTGTGATTTTGTTGTTGGCCCAGCTTTGTGAGGCAACACAACAGATTTCTTATGTCTCAGTCCAAGGATATGTCTGTGGAGTTTATGACACTTGAATAAGATTTCTTCACAGATCTGTTTTTCTCTTTCCTCTGCAGCTCTGTTCACCTTCTCCGACGGTCGGTACGTGGGCGCCATTTTGGATCGGAACGGTCTGAGGCCATCGCGCTACTACATCACCAAGTCAGGCTTCATGATCATGGCCAGCGAAGTGGGGGTTTGGGACCTGGAACCTGCTGACATCCAGCAGAAGGTAAGGAACAGACTTTTGCCAAGATTTATGTATTGGCAGAGTAAACAGTCTTCATATATTGCAGATTAAATAGTCTTCATATATTGCAGAGTAAATAATCTTCACATATTGCAGAACAAGTCTCAGCCAAATTCTATTCTGTTGGCCTTCAATCTGTATTGGCACTTTTGTTGTTTTGGTTCTGCTCATATGCAACATTATATGTCAGTAAAAAAAAAAGTGAAGTTAGCACACCATAAAGCATGTCAAGTATGCAAAGAGAGCACATTACAGGTTAATTTAACCCTTTGCAGGACCATGACATCAAAGTGGCAGAAACAATCTCAACAATGAGATTACATATGGAACTAACAGAGTTAACCCGTTGAGGACGGGCTGATTTTGCTAGAACACGCATTTCCCATAGACCCCTTTCCGAGTATACTTGTGACTCATTCTCAACGGGTTAAATGAGGATCCGCGGTTTTGAAGACGACATTTTAATCAAGACATTTTTTATCATTGCATTGCCATTAAGGACCTTGGGGTGAAAATCATTTAGAATGTTTAAGAATGAATATTTCATCAGATAAAGCCTTTGCCTCACCAGATATCGATTACAAAGACAGGCTGTCTATTCAATTCTTCATAATTATAGAATATGACAAAGACAAAGTTGCTTCTACCTTTTCCTCATCAGAAAATACAAATTTTGTTTATGATGTGTGTCACAGAGTCGACTAAAGCCGGGCAGGATGCTGCTCGTCGACACCGAGGTTGGAGCCGTGATCAAAGACGAAGATCTCAAGCACCAGGTTGCCACCCTGAGACCAGTCAAGCAGTGGCTGGAGACACAGGTATCCCACATCTTTACTTGGTTCCATCCACAGAGTATTTTTAGGGTGTGAGAGGGGTTACAATGGCAATGGCTTACTGATGCAGGCAGTGTCTCTTGATCACACAAGATGCTGTCTGCATTTGTTTGCTCAGCTGCTCATTCTTGTATGAAGTTTCATCTATGCAGATGGGTGATGGCGCTAATACTACAAACTGCACATTGACTTGCTTCCTAGCTTTACAGTAACAACACACATAGAAGTAAACTTCTAACAAAAAAGTAGCTCTTCTGGGAGACTAAAAAATTGACTGATTTCTCCTGTTTGTGATTTCATGGAAATGTTCATTACACATCAGTCAGCTTGCAAAAGCGACATAGTCACTTTTCTGACAAAATGAACAAAGCAGAGGATGCTACGGTGATAGAAAATTGGTATACACAGAGTCACCAACATTAGTCTTTGCTGTTGTTTGTCATTTGTGTCCCTCATCGGTGGTATACTAGAAACAGCATTGAGTATCAGTGTAAATGTACTGTCAATAGAGTTGAAGATCTGTCAGTTTTGTGTTTTCCTTTTATTATGCCTCTGCCATGAAGTGGTGCTGGAGGCATTATTTTTCTTTTAATACTGTGTTTGCTTCGCTTTAAACTATCAAATTTGGCAGAAATTTATAGATTTATTCTTGATGGCTTGATGTAAGGCTGTTAGGACTTGTGACGATAAGTGTGCTGGTGTAGCTGTGACGATGATGGTTTCCTTAATGTTGAGTGTCTGTTTTGTCGTGATAATGATGGGAAACAGTATTTGTGATAATGAGGCAGATTGTGAATATGTTGATGGTACAGCTTATGATTGTCATTATAGATATAACCTTTAGTATTCTATTTTTCAAAGAACTTAGAATTGAGCCTAAGGTGAAGTGAAGAAAATGTGCATGCATTTCAGTAGTTTAGTTCAAGAGGAAAAGCTTACTAGCAATGATATTGCTATTGATTTGCGCTAGGCAGTTTCATTCATTCTGCAAGTTATTCTTTGGTTTGTGCAAGAAAATGCATGTATACTCTCTTTCCTATGTTTTTGCTTTTGTTTTTCTCTATTTCCTTTCCACTTTCTCATTTCAGCATGAAATCTGTAATTAACGGCACTGTTCATGTTCCCTCCCCATTTGGCAGGCCATTACTTTAGAGGACCTACACAAGGCCCACCAGCCAGGCGGCACGGAGAGCACCCCTACTCCTCTCACTCCTATCCAGGCCGACAGTCGCCTGCCAATGTTCGGCTATAGCGTGGAGCATATCAACATGCTCCTCGTTCCGCTTGTGAAGAACAAGTAAGCTTGTGTGAAGACCCCCCCTTCCAAGTTCTGCCTACCAGATACGAATCCTTGGAAGACCCAGATGATGAAAACAAAATCTGGATTTTGCAAGAAAATACAAGAGGGCATACAGTCGTGATTCTTTTTTCTTTCTTTTTTAAAGATGTTTTTGTTTTGCCTTGCTTCTGCTTGGTATGGAAGAGTTTCAAGTGTGCTGTGTATGCCATTTGTATCAAAGCGTGATTGGTGCTTGATTTACAAGTAGAGGCCATTGACAGACAAGCAAATCAAATGGTATGACCTTGGATAGTAGTGCTTTCTTGCATAATATGGCTCATCTGTTCATCACACAGTAAAATACAGTCTTATGTGAGAGTGTTCTGAAAAAGTCAATTAAATGTCAGTACCACTCAGTGGTTCAAGACAGACCACTGGCTTTTTATTGAGGGAGAAGGAGAGAAACGTATTGGGTTTTACCTGTTTGCTTTGCTTGTTCTGCACTTGGCCTTAATGTTTGGATGTGTTCCGACCTTGCCCGAGTGTCTTCGGTGTGATTGCAGACAGTGTAGAGATGCTATGGATGGTGCTTGATGATGGCATTCCTTTCCCCTTTCGTTCCTGCTCCTTGTCTTGAGAATGACGTCCTGTCTTACACCAAAGACCAGTCCGCCTTCTGGGCGTAAAGAGACAGGGACCTTAGGCAGAGACAAGAGCCGGTGTCTGGTTGCCGGAGATGACCACTTCAAAGATGAGGCACGGCAGTGTCACGAAAGCCGACACCCTAGATCCTCAAGTGTGTCCTCTTCTGGCATAGACTCACGTACATCGTCCAAGAACAGGGTCACAGGAATGCCTGGAGAAGGTGCACTAACCAAATCAGTTTCTCTCTCAGTTATACTTGGTAGTAATCTCCTCATCTCTGGTTTGCTACCCTCTGATTTTTGCCCCCAGGAAAGAATCTCTAGGCTCGATGGGTAACGACGCACCCCTGGCCTGCCTGTCTCAGCGCAACCCGCTGGTGTTTGAATACTTCAAGCAGCTCTTCGCTCAAGTGACAAACCCTCCCATCGATCCTATCAGAGAGAGCATTGTCATGTCCCTGGTGAGTTTCCCTGCGAGCAGTCCAGGGCAGAGCTGACAAATCTCTCTGACTTTCCAAGAGGCTCCCTGAAAACTTGAATATTTGTTTCATGAACCGACAGTAGAATACAGAGCCTCTGTGATTTAGGAATTATTTTTATGCCTCTGCCACGAAGTGGTGCTGGAGGCATTATGTTTTCGGGTTGTCCGTCCGTCCGTCCTTCCGTCCGTCCTTCCTTCTGTCTGTCCGTAATGAATTTTGTGGACAGGGTAACTATCAACACCTTTTGAGGTATCCTCATGAAACTTGGCATGTATGTGTATTAGGGGGTGAAGTTATGCCTATCAACTTTTGGGTGCACATGCTCAAGGTCAAAGGTAAAAAGGTCGAGGTCAAATGTGTAAAATTTCACTATTTCCCCCATATCTATGCAATGCCTGAAGATATTTTCTTGAAACTTAGTGTATACATGTATTACCCAATTAAGATTCTCTGGCAAAAGTTTGGGGTCATGAGGTCAAAAGGTCAAAGGTCAAAAGGTCAAAGGTCAAAAGGTCAAGTAAAATGTTAAAATTTCACTTTTTTCTCTCTATCTTGGAAATTGTTCAAGGTATCTTTATGGAACAAAGTATATATGCATGTACTGACTGGCAGTGGTTATCTAGGGAATTTGGGGTTTGTGGGGTCAAAGGTCAGGGTCAAAGGTCAAGGGCAATACTTCAAAATTTTACTATCTTCCTTATATTTATGCAATGCCAGCAGGATTATTTTTTTAAAACTTGATGTATGCATGTATAACCCACTAGATATTCTCTGGGATTTTTTTTTCTTTTGCCAAGAAGGTCAAAGGTCCAAAGGTCAAAGATCAAGTGAAAGTGCTGAACTTACTTCTTTCTCCATATCTCTGAAGTGGCTCAAGTTATCTTTAAACTCAGTACATATTTATGTATGTTCTGCCTGACAGTGATTCTCTTATGAATCAAAGGCCAGATGAAAATGATAACAATTTACTGTTCAATACAGAAATTGCACTTTTACTCCATACCTTGAAAATTACTCAAGTGTGTAAACTTATGAAAGGGTCAAAGTCGAAGTTAAAGTTCTTAAATCCCCAAATACATGCTCTCCTATTCATCCAATTAAACATAGGTCAAGGAAGGTGAATATTCGATACATTTGTGACAAACATGTCATTTTAATATTTTGCCAATTTTGTGAAAATGTAATCACACATTGTCCACATGTACTATAGACCTATTAGGAGAATCATGCATTATGGCGGAGGCATACCAGTCGCCATAGCGACATTTCTAGTTGCTTACTTAGATGCAAATAGCATCAGCATTTTCCTGATTCTTATTGAAAATATCCAGATTTCAAGGTTTGCTTGTTGGTAGTCTTTGCCACAGTTGCTTACAGTATGTCATTCCAAATATTTCTGAAGTTATATTATATAAGGAGAAAATTATCCCTCACACACTATAATCTTGGATGATAGTGAAACAAAGGTAGGGGATGTACTGAGTAGAGTTTGACAAGATATAATGGACTGACAATTTAAATGTTGATATGATGATCTAATTTGGCATTGATCTCATCATACAAATTGTAGCTTTGCTATAAACGGCCTGTGATGTCCAAGGAAGAAAGTTTCTTTGTGATAGACATGAAAAGTCTTCATTTCTCCTCCTCTTAAAAAAAGCCAAACAACAACAACAACAACAATAACAACACACGACGATATTGCAAGTTTTTTTTTTTTCAACATCTCAGATTTTGTGTAGGGGATGGAAAACTTTGGTGAGGCTGTATATCACGAGGCATTGTTAACCACATCCACCTATCTCTGCCTCACCCCCTTCTCCTCAGGCGTGCCCCATAGGACCAGAAGACAACATCCTGGAGCCCAGTGAGCGCCAGTGTAGCCGCCTCTTCCTGGACTCACCCATCTTGACCCTCCACGACCTGGAGGTCGTCAAGGCCACTTCCTTCAGGAATTGGAGGGTCAGTTTTGTTTTTCCTTTTTTGAGAGATGTCGGGCAGTTTTCTGTCCGCTCCAGTTATCGCCTTGTGATGGAATAAATACATACCCATTTTAGAAGCATTGCAACCATACTGTAAAAGTGGAAATTATCATGCATTTTGCATGACATTGAAAAGAAACTGGCACAAAAAAAAATAAAAGCGCACAATTTTCTTTTTTTTGCTTGCTATATATATCACAATGTTATATATTTTGATTCCATAGAATTAGAAACATGAGAAATTCATCTTTCCCCAACAAGTGTAAAAAAAGACTTGGCAAAAGTTTCTGCTTTTACAGCAGTACTTTCGTAGGACATTAATGGAAATGTGATGATTCAAGCAAAAATGCTAACATCTATGGACTAGCAACCTTTAAGGGTGGGGGGGGGGCACTTCTTTTTTAAAGCTGATCTTGATTAGTTGATGGTGAAACGTAATGAGACAACAGTGCCAGGTGAGATGGGCCAGAGTCCATCAACAAACACTTTTTCATCACGTCAGGAAAGGAAAGTTTGTAAGCAAACATATGCAGTGAAAGGATGCAGGGAGTGATAAATTTGTGACAAAATATGTTGCCTTCGTACCGCATTCATGACTACATTATATACTGTGCACAATCTTTTATGGTCTTAGTCTTTTATGGTCTTTAATGTGTGTCACGAATCAAGTGCTGAGGAGAATTCACATTGGCACAAAACAACCATATTTCTTTTTTTCCCTCCATGCTTCATTTAATTTGTATTTTAACATCTGTTTATCCATGTTTAGTCCAAGACAATAGACACCACCTTCCCTGTCACTGATGGATGTAGTGGACTGGTGCCAGCCATTGAGCGTATCTGTGCAGAGTGTTCTGAGGCAGTAGATGAGGGCTATCCCCTCTTGGTCTTGTCTGATAGGGCAGCTGGCCCAGATCGGATCCCTGTCAGGTAAGCTAAAATATATATTTGTTCCACCTCTTGTTTGGATATAATACTGTTGTGAATGATGGAAGTGGCCTCCCTTGTCGAGGAATATACTCAGTGGTATATTTTGCCTCTGTACCTACTGATATGAATTTGGGGTCAGTTTGGATCAATTTGTGTCAAAATCTTCAATACCTAATACAGTTACATGTATGCATCTTTACCTCCGCCAAGGGAGGAGGTTATGTTTCTTCGGCCTTTGTTTTTTGGTTTGTTTGTTTGTGTGCAAAATAACTGATAACAGATTTGGATGAAACTTACAGGAAAGGTTGAGAATGATACAAGTATTTAAACAAATGATTAAATTTTGGTAGTGATCCAGCAATTAATGATGAAATTTTGGTAGTGATCCAGCAATTAATGATTAAATTTTGGTAGTGATCGAGCAATTATGGATTTTATGAGAGATTTGCGATATTTTGGCAGCTAGGGTCAATGAACCTGGGAGTTCAAGCTGCGCGTATTTGAGGTTTTCATGTGTGCACTAGAGTGCATGCTCTAGTTTCTTCTCAGGGAAGGCGTGCCGCACAGCTGGAAGTTGGCTTCTATATTGGGAAATCGGGCGACTTTCAGCACGCACACTATGGGTGGAAATCACTGATCATTATGGAAGAACACGATCAGTGGTGGCACTGAGCGCTGCTTGGCAAAGGTCTGCGCTCTCAGTGCTTCTCTAGTTCATTTTTAATTAAAACAGATAGTTCTTACAGGCTGTATGAGTAAAAGACAAGGTAGAGTGTTTTAGCAGTTGTGTTGATGATGTGTGCTGCCAAGCAACTGTCTGTGTGTGGAATATCGTCCTGGTTGTTGCTGGAGTGTGCCCGTGTTAATGCATGTGCGTCCAATCTTTTGTCTGCTGTTTCATAGTTCGCTCCTTGCGCTCGGCGCTGTGCACCACCATCTCATCAAGACCAGGCAGCGGCTGCTGGTGGGTCTCGTCGTAGAGACGGGCGAGGCTCGTGAGATGCACCATCTGTGCGTGCTGCTGGGGTACGGGGCCGACGCCATCTGTCCCTACCTCGTCTATGAGAGCCTGATCAGCCTCCAAGAGCAGAACCTGCTGGGTGTGGACATCGGGCCTGAGGAAATCCAGAGGCGGGTCCTGGCAGCCACCGAGAAGGGCATCTCCAAGGTGATGGCCAAGATGGGCATCTCTCTCCTCCAGAGCTATAAGGTTTGTTCATATGAGTGACATACATTAAAGTCCATCTTGCCTTCCTCTCATCCAATACTTATGTGTTTAATCCATCCTCCTTTCCTTCATCTTTAATTCTTTTCCCCTCTTTAATATCGCTCTGCCATTATCTCCATCCACCATCAGGCCAATCTCACTTGCCCTCTGATAGCACTTTTTCTGTACTACTGTGAATGTCAGTGTTTTTGTGCTGAGTGTCTCAAAAACATACTCGCGAGCAGTTCTTGATTTTACACTGCACAATAGTCAACCCTTTCGAAATATGCAGAGAAAATAATAAAGATATTTTCTTTGGATTTAGAATTCACACTAGCCAAAAGTAGTGCAAAGTCCACAAAAACTAATGACCACAAAAACTTCCGCGTTTACACTGTAGATGAAAAAAACTTTGATGGATCGCATACAAACGACAAGATTCATGGTAGAGCGTCCTATGCCTTGAATGTTATCTTGGCAATGCACATTTTTATACAATGGCATTCTGTTTTCAATATCATCAACAGCAAAGCTACTGTAAAACATGATATAATCGTGGCACGAAATTTTCGCAAATTGGAGCCGACGGCCTTTTTCGTGGCAAGAAATTTTCGCTATTTGCCACTTGCGTTCAATGCATACAATGTAGATAAGAAATTTCGCGTGCATTTTAATTTCGCGAATCTTGGCGCTCGCGAAATGCACGCGAACATTCCTCGTTTTACAGTATATCATGTTTGGCTACTATGATGCTATCTAGACCAATCACTGAACAGGATTTTATTACTGAGGGATGTAATGGTTATCATCCCGCATATACTTCAAGTCGCCACATACAATCGGCATCCATGTAACCAATTTTGCTTCTTGTCTATTAAAATGACTATAGCCTGTGTCGTGGCTAGTGATTCTGACGAGATTCCTCTCTTTCCTTGTTCCCAGGGTGCTCAGATCTTTGAGGCAGTGGGTCTCGCTCAGGAGGTCATCGACCGCTGCTTCGTAGGCACGGCGTCAAGGCTGGAGGGAGCAACATTTGACATCTTGGCTGAAGAGGTAAATCACTTTGACAGAGACTCCAACCCTCAAGCATCTCTTAAACTGGAGATTCTCCTCCCTAGACCCTGAGGATCTACGATCCAAGGCACCCACTTTGGAGTTATAGATGCTCTCTGGTGCTGTTGTAGCCCTATTTTTGAACACTGTAAATAAAGTTGGGTGGGAGAAGACTAAAATCTATATGGGATAAGATGTATCTTGAGTGGGAAACAAGCATCGAGAGTGGGAGAAGTTCAAACTCAAGCACAAGAGTGGGCGATTTTTATGCCTCCGCAACGAAGTGGCCGGAGGCATTATGTTTTCGGGTCGTCCGTCCGTCCGTCCGTCCGTCCGTACGTCCGTCCGTCCCGTTTTGTTTTTGTCGATATCTCAAGAAGCGTATGGTGGTTTTACATCAAACTTGGTATGAGGGTATATCCTTGGGGGATAATACTTTGTGTGGATGCATAAACTTATAAAAGGGTCAAAAGTCAAGTAAAAATCATCAGTTCCCCAAATACCTGCACTCTGACATTTTAATCATTCATCCAATTGAACCTAGTTCTAGGAAAGTGAACATTCAGCACATTTGTGTCAAACATGTCATTTTAATATTTTGCCAATTGTGTGAAACTGTCATCACACATTGTCAAGACATTGTACTATACACCTATTAGGAGAACCATGCATTATGGTGGAGGCATATCAGTCGCCGTAGCGATATATCTAGTTTAGAAATAGCCTCTAAGTGGGAGATCTTCTGCAGAAAGTTGAAAAATAAGAGTCTCTGCTTTTACAATATCTAGCCTTTTATTTTACCGTGTTGTGACAGGCAGATCATCTGATATTTCTAGTGTACTTAGTCTTTGCTTGAGCTCAGGGCGAGATAGTGAGAATGGTTCTTTTGATGAAGAGTCATTGACATTGAGTCACTGAAATAATTGATTATTTAGACATTCCTAGAATCAGCTGTATCCAACGATCAATGTATCTCTCAAACAGTGAATTCAACACCCATACTGGTACCTTACAGCATAAACAAAAAGTACATATGTTTTGAGGGAGAAAAGATTGGAGACTTTTACCCAGTATTCCAAAGGCTTTGATCATGTAACGCAGCTATCGAGCTTAAAAAATGAGCCATTAACAGGGGTCTTTGAAAAGATCAGCAGAGTACAGCTGTCATCTCATCTTGTTCAGGTTTTCCATCAAAATGTCTTTTGGGGATTTGTAAGACAATTGTACACTAGAAGTTCTTTGTGGACTGTGTGGTGCCCTTTTGATTCAAAGTGACATCAAAGCCTCTAGTTCTGAGTTGTACCCTTTTATAACCTGCACCCACCTTTCGCAATACCAAGGATCAAGGATTAGATGCATTCAAGCTTCTTGATGGCCCCAGACAGCTTTTGAAGAATCTTTAAAAAGAGTCTTTACAAATGAGGGAAGTTCTTGACTCATTAATTTTATGGGAAGATTGTCTCTGGAATGGCCAGCAGTTACCCCATATCAAATCTTCAAAGTACACCCTATTGGTCTAGCCTTTCTCTGGTTGTGCTCACTGAAACTTGCATGAGGTCATTGCGAATGAGGATTAGAGTGAGGATTAATAGTAAAGCAAACTAGCAGTAGACTAATTAAACCCTTGCAACACACTTCACTGATCAGCACCCCCACTGGTGTGCTTTGTTTAGTGGCTTGAATTCAATGGGCTCTGTCAGTGAAAAGGGATTATTGTAATCTCTGTTGTAGCTCTTTAGCCCAGTGGGCATTGTTATGTAAGAATGGGGATACCCACCTTTTCTGTTGGTCAGGTCTGAAGGTGGTGTTGGTAAATTACAAGAAGCCAATAAAATGGCCTTACACAAGGCTGCACAATGGCACTGGTTGGATGGTCCCTAACCAGTAAAAATTGTTGTTGGACCTGTAACTTTTTCTGGAACAGACCAGTGAAAAATGGAAAATCTGGGAATCTACTGGTCAGACAGACAGGTTGGACCAGTAGAATAAAATGAGTTAGTGTGCAGCCCTGCCTTACAAACTGTATAGCTGAGTTACAATGTAGTTAACATGCACAGGCACATACAATACTGTAGGTCCTGAAGGATGAAAGAGCGATGTTAAGATTTGATGATGATGATGGTGGTCCACAGCATTTCTATATCACCATGTATCATTTTTTAGAAACATTCAAAGGTGCAGACTCCTCCAAGAGAGTTAGCAATCAAATGCCTGGTGAAAAATGTGAGTCTTGAGTGAGGCTTTGAAGATGTATAAGATAAGAGACATGAGAGTTTGAATATTTAGTCTCCAATACAAGAGATGGGGCAACTGCGAAGTTCTCCATAAACTCAATCACATCCTCCCCCAAATGATTTGTATGTTGTTTGTTCCTTTTTTATTCTTACTCTTCATTGTTAATGTTTCATATGGTAGATTTTTAAAGAGCAAAAAATAAAAAATAATCAAAATTTTTGAAGCCATTTGGTGTTTATGGATGATTTTATGTCATGGTTTGGAGAATTTTCAGAAGCCTTCTGATTGCTAGACTTATGACTGTATCTTAAATTTGGAACTTTTTTTGTTTCTTTTCTCAAAGTGGCAATTTTAAAAAAATACGTTTCACAAGTAACTTTCTAAAAAGTTTGCAGCCAGACTACCTCAGTCAGACTCCCCAAAGTACGCCAAGCAAAATAACGGGCAGCGAAACTGCACGTGGTTTCCCATTGTATGACCGTGGCTAATATGTTTCCATATTCATGTATTGTTATTTTTTTTCCAAAATATTTTGACTTTTTTCCCAGGCTTTTACAAGGCATGCCATGGCCTTCACCAGTCAACAAGGTGATATGTCAAACAACCTGGAAAGTGGACTGTACCACTGGCGTGACGGGGGTGAGAAGCATGTGAACGACCCAGTTAGCATTGCCAACCTACAGGACGCTGCCAAGAACAAGAACCAGACGGCCTACCAGAAGTATTCTGAATCTCAGCGGGAATCGGTTAGAAAGCATGATACTCACTAATACCTACATGTCTTACTGCTTTCATGTTTGTCATCAATTGATACAACCTTTTTGTTGCCATCTTTTGATTTGAATAAACAATTGTTAAGTTTACTACTTTCAATCATTTGATTTTGATTTATACCTCACGTTTATGTTTGTAGTTTTTGCATGTATACTTAACTATCACTATGTGTACTTTGAAATGTGTTAAACACCTTTTCACTCTCCAATTACTAGTCCCTCGTTTGAGTAACACACTCTTCCTACCTTCTTTTATCTATTCGCAAAATATGAAGATTGAGAAAAAGTTCTTTTATGAATTGTGATATAATCATCAAAATGTTTAAAAATTTTCTTTTTAAATCTTTGGTAGATATGAATTCATCAGATGCTAATCTTTAGATTGATATGTAATTTGCCCTACTGCTTAACAAGGAAAGTATTTCTAAAAAGAGTTACAAGTTAGAACACTATAATTATTATACTGCCAAGGTTGGCTTTACACATATATTTCTTCCTTTTATGACCTCCAACTTTATTCGGGTAATGTGACGATGCAACGCAATTGTACTTTTCCACCGTGTCATGATGCTCAAAGCACCTTGCAGCATATCACTGTCCCTGCTTTGAAAGCCTCTTGCTTAGGGCAGAAGGCAAGCGAAATAAAGAAAAATGTGAATGAAGACAGGCAGTCAAGATCTGTGTTATTTAGATACAGATGCCAGCACTTCATTGAGGGAGTGGAGTTGAGATGATTAAAAAAGCTCTGGTGGTTAAACTAGACCCTCCTTTGAACCCCGGACAGGTTCGAATGTGCACCCTGAGAGGTCAGCTGGAAGTGCGGAAGAGCCCCGACCCCATGGACATCTCGCTGGTGGAGGAGGCGGCCTCCATTGTCAAACGTTTCAACACTGGCGCCATGAGCTTTGGCAGTCTCTCCATTGAGGCTCACACCACCCTGGCCAAGGCCATGAACAGGTGGGGGTTAATTGTGGCACTGTGTTCAATCTCTGTCTCACGTAATTCTGTTATGAATGTTGCTCACATGTGGCATCAATGTTAGTTCATTTGAACATTGATGGTATATATTTTGGTATTGTATTTCTACATTCGGAAGTACCTGCTGTTTTGTGCTGCCTTGAAAACAAGGTATACGGAAACCTTGCACTTGCTTGAGAGGTACTGTAAAACATGATATATTCGCGGCATGAATTTTTCGCGAATTGGAGCCGACGGCCTTTTTTGCGGCATGAAATTTTCGCGAACTGCCACTGGCATTCAGTGCATTATAGTGTAAAAAAGAACTTTCGCGTGCATTTTAATTTCACGAATCTTCTCGCTCGCGAAATTCGCGAAATTAAAATGCATGCGAACATTTCTCGTTTTACAGTACACTGTATCCGGTAGTAGCAGTGGTATAAACAGTGGTGTAAAAGTTGTGTGTTTTTTCAATATCAATAATGAACATTTCAGTCAGGTATGATCTTGCTCACTTTTTGATATAGAAATCCCCTCCTCTGCGGTGAGTCAGAGAAATTATTTCCATATATTTTCATCTGGCATACACATATAGATCTGTTCTATCAAAATGTTGCTACTTTGTTGCAGTTCCTGTCGTTTGAAAACAAGTCTCAGAATCAAATAGTGTGGAGAGGAAGTATTTGTCGTTTGGCAATCTCCAAAAATGGGCAACAAGTACAGATTCAAATATTTGAAGTTCAGTTTGACCAGCAATACTGCCAGAGACTGCCAGAATCATTCATGCTTTTTTGGGGGATGGCGTTGTATTTCCAGGATCGGAGCCAAAAGTAACACTGGAGAAGGAGGAGAGAATGAAGACCGGTACCTCAGTTCAGACCCGATGAACAACACACGCTCATCCATTAAGCAGGTGGCCTCTGGCAGGTTTGGGGTTACCAGCTCCTACCTGGCCCACTCCGATGACCTCCAGATCAAGATGGCTCAGGGGGCTAAGCCAGGCGAGGGGGGTGAGCTACCCGGATACAAGGTGATTTTTTTTTCTATGTAGCGTGATCCTTTCAGAGCTGTTATAACGTCATGCATCATTCAAGAGACCTTTCATTTATTGCTCTATTGCTTATTTAATAACTCCTGCCTTGTGACATAAATATGTGCAATATAAGATACTTTCTTTCGTAACTTCAATTGACATGTGTGTTGATATTCTTATCAAAATTTAGTTTGAGTAGGGTTATGATATTCTGATATTGGATAAATATGTAGGCAGTATTAAGATATCTTTATAACTCTAATGCCAATTTTATTGCTAAAGACAGTCTATAACCTTCCACAAATTACTAGACAAAGTTGTTTACGTGATACCCAAATTCAGGTGACGGAGCACATAGCCATGACACGCTACTCCATCCCTGGGGTGGGGCTGGTGTCTCCTCCCCCTCACCATGACATCTACTCCATTGAGGATCTGGCAGAGCTCATCTACAACCTGAAGTGCGCCAACCCCGAGGCCAGGATCAGCGTCAAACTGGTGTCGGAGGTCGGGGTGGGTGTCGTTGCGGCTGGAGTGGCTAAGGTAAGATGTGTGTGGTGAGTGGTTGATCTATCCAAGGTGGGTGTGGCTAAGTTAAGATGAGTTGGTAAGTGGTTGATCCAACCAAGGTGGGTGTGGCTAAGGTGAGATGTGTTGGTAAGTGGTTGATCCAACCAAGGTGGGTGTGGCTAAGGTTAGATGTGTTGGTGAGTGGTTGAACCAACCAAGGTGGGTGTGGCTAAGGTAGGAAATGTGTGGTGAGTGGTTGAACCAACCAAGGTAGATGTGGCTAAGATAAGATTTTGAAGTGTCTTTTAATTGCTGAGTAATTGTAAACATACTTTCTTTGCTGGTTGAAAGTCAAGCGAATATTCTGGAACACGTAAAAGCCCCCCCCCCCCCCCAAAAAAAAAGGACAAAAATGGCTATCGATAGAGCATGGTTTCACTTTCATTTAACAGTTATATGGGAAGGGAGCCAAATAATGCAACTAGGATTTGATTTGAAACCGAAAATTGCATTAGGGTTACAACTCACACAATCAAGTCAGTGACATAGATGCATTTCTTTTACAGAGTTGCCGAGCCCCTCTCATTCTGCAGGAGGCGCTTCCTGAAAACTTTCAATATCTCCTCATGTCTAGGTATTACAAGAGAATATACAAATCTCCCTGATAAAGGAATAATTTTTTGCTGATTAAGATTGATGCGACAAACAAGTATTTTCCTAAATGCTGTTTGGAATCGCCCTGAATTTGGCCTGTGAATGTTGGCAGCCCCGCTTTTCTTCATGAAACTGACCGTGTCGATAACCCACACATGTGCAGGGAAAGGCTGAACACATCACCATCTCAGGTCACGACGGGGGCACGGGGGCCAGCACGTGGACCGGGATCAAACACGCTGGGTTGCCGTGGGAGCTGGGCCTGGCGGAGACTCACCAGACCCTGGTCCTGAACAACCTGAGGTCAAGGGTTGTCCTGCAGACAGATGGTCAGCTGAGGACAGGTCAGTTAATTCCATTGGCTGGATTTTGTGTGCATCTGTTTTGACCTCTTTAACAATACATTCCTTCTTTGGAAAATTGCCATGACTCTCTGTTAGCAGATCTTTATTTTTCTAATCAGAATATGCATGGTGCAGCAAATTTGATTACAACTGCCAGTTACAAATAAAAATTGCAACTCTGCAGTCATAGATACATCAACAAATTTTGTATCTTACAGCGGACACTTTGTATACAACAATACAACAGTTTTTTTTCCTGAAGATATTGCTGAGCTGTGTCGTAACAAATCGTTTAGTGTGGAATTGGATCTTATCGGCAAATTGCTTTGTAAGTTTCTATTTTAGATATTCCTGTGTGTTTGTTTTTCCTGGTAGCATGATTTGGTATGATAATCATAAATGATATGAATGGAAAGTTTGTTGTTTCATTTTTTTGTTCACCTTATTGCTCAGTTAGAAATGTCTTTCATTTCTATGTGACTACTACTACAACTGATACTGTCCAGATGTGTCAAGTGGAACATATGTATAGAAAAACTCATTGTGAAGTGAAGACGTACTAACCAGGGAAACTTGACGGTAGATTATAGCGATCGGAAATGGAAGTGACGAAAGTTTGACCCTTGGTTTTTGTGCTGCTCTGCTGCAGGCTACGACGTGGTGACAGCTGCCCTGCTGGGGGCGGATGAGTTTGCCTTCTCCACGGCTCCCCTCATCGCCATGGGCTGCACCATGATGAGGAAGTGTCATCTCAACACTTGCCCCGTCGGTATCGCCACCCAGGTCAGTCTTCTTCCTGTCCCTGACGGACATCAAGCCCAAGTCAGAGTACAACATTCTCAGAATTAAAACAGGAGTGCTTTGCATAGCACCTTTCCAGCAATTTGTGGTGTTCAAAGCACTTTACAGCTCACCACAATCTTGATGCTATAAGCTGCTTTTTACCCCACCTTCATCATAAAATATGTGGTTCATACAGTTTCTCTTAAAAGTGGATGAGTAAGTTGGCAACGGATCTTAACTCCTCTTGCTACAGAATTCTGAATAAACGAATGATAAATAAATAACCTTATTCATTGAAACCGAGGTATGATAGTAATGGCCTAAGTGGAAGTCTTTAGGTATATATTTTGCACCTTAGCAAATGTGTATGCATGTATACATGTAGCCTTAAATATTTACTCATGGATGTATGTGAATCCAAACTGTAGATGAATCAATTGACTCATACCTGACAGAATTTATTTTTTGAATTCATTACTCTTTACTGTAAAGTTGAACAATTTCCTCCATTTCTCTTAATTGTGTAGGATCCTGAATTGCGGAAGAAGTTTGAGGGGCAGCCTGAGCATGTGGTCAACTTCTTCTTCATGCTGGCCGAAGAGATTCGGTCCCTGATGGCCCAAATGGGATTCAGGACGTTCCAGGTACCCTATGTTTTTTTTTTTCTCTGTCTGTCTGTGATTATATGTTCCCAAAAGAAGCAGCCCTCTATTGCCACATTCACTGAGTCTCTGTCAAATTTCCGGCATACAAACATTGCTTCTAGATCTCTTGGCATTTTGCTTGTCATCTAACTCATGGACCTCAAGATATGACAATTACCAATCGAATACAGTTGATATATATGGAACACTGCTTCCTGATGAAAAATGGTTGATTCAAGACTTCATATCTGTATAGTATTATAACAAAGAGGAGTAGGAACTTTGAGTAACAGTGTCAACTTTTGCAGATGCCTGGTGAGTTCATTTTCAAATATTTAGAAATAAGGCAGGATAGACAAGATTTCTGTTCTTTAGTAATGCTTCCAATAATTACATGCTGTGGAAATGTCCCCATCTCTTTATAACCTTTTGCCTCTGATGTGATTTTGATGTACGCACACAGGAGATGATTGGAAGGTGCGACATGCTTCAGCCGGTGCAGGATTGCACCAACAGCAAGAGCAAGTTGCTGAACTTTGACCTTGTCCTGACCCGGGCCAGCGACCTACGACCTGACGCCCAACTGGTTGGCGGCACCACCAAGCAGTACTTTGCCCTGGAGAAGCGGCAGGACGTGGGTCTCATCGAGGCCGCACGGGATGTTCTGAACGGCGCCACCACGTACGTCAAGATCGACATGCCTATCACCAATGAGTGCAGAGCCTTTGGGACAACTCTCAGCTTCTACATATCGAGGTACGGGAAGTTCCCACATAAATTGATATCTCAGATAGTCATGTATATTTTCTAATTCTCTGAAAATTTTCCTGATTCTGCTTGAATATGACTTTACCAGTTTCATGCCTTAGCAGCAAGAATGCCAGATATATTTCACTGCTATCATTAATTTGAAAGATTTGATGTGAAAGGTAAAGTCTCCTACTGCATGGTGACTTCAGCATAATCTCCTATCCAACTTCACACAAGTGTTGCAAATGAGTGACACATTAACAGCGAGGAGTAATGAGAATAGTGATAGTGTGACGTATGAATTTTTGTTGTGATTATGATACATCAAATTCTGTATGTACTCATGCAATATCTCTCGGATGGTAATATGTTAAAGTTGATACATTTTCATGTATTTCACTTTTATGATGGTATCTTGAATCTGATGTATTCTCATTTATTACTGGTATAATATGTATGAGCTCATAAATTTGTACCTCATTCAATTTTGTTTTACCAAATCCATAATGTTTATATGCAATACTCTTGTGTTGTGACATATCAAATCTTATGTTTTTATGCAATTTTTGTATTTTGATACAAACTCTGCTACATTCCCGTGTGATTCTCTTAAACTTTGATATTCTAAATCTCTTGTTTTGTGATATATTGCATCTGTCTTATTTTTGTGCAACTCTCCTATAATATGGTGACATATTGACTCCATCATATCTTCATGCCTTTCTCTTATAGGAAGTATCGTGAGACAGGTCTCCCAGAGAAGTCCATTGAGGTCAGTCTGAAGGGGTCTGCTGGTCAGAGCTTCTGTGCCTTCTTGGCCAAGGGTGTTCACGTGGAGCTGGAGGGAGACTCCAACGACTACGTGGGCAAGGTGAGGATGGGGTGTTTACTGTATACGCCATATATTTTGTGAGTCTAAATTTTTGCGAATCGGGAATTCCCGATGATATCGCGAGTGGTAAAATTCGTGGTCGTGGAGTCCTGTACTGAACGGAGAAGTGTACACGCGTACGTCACATTCACAGCGGGATCAGCATCAATATTTTCGTGTGTCTTTTTGTTCCTCGAGTGCCAATTGGCATAGCCTCATAGACACTGTCATTTGTCCCTGAACGCTTACAAAGTGCAGCAATATATACCTAAGTAATTAATTGATTTTTACTTATCACTTGTTGTTCAGAGTTGTAAAGCTAAGCTTATGAAGGGGCTGGATGTTTCTTTTATACAGTGGTGTCTTGTTACCAACAAGCTAAAAATTATTCATTGTTTATCCTTTCCTGTTTTCCTTCAGGGCCTCTCTGGTGGCACGGTCATCGTCTTCCCGCCTCGGGATGCATCGGAAGACTTTGAGTCCGACATGAACATCATCGTGGGCAATGTGTGCCTCTACGGCGCCACGAGCGGCATAGCGTACTTCAGGGGGCAGGCGGCAGAACGCTTCTGTGTCCGGAACTCTGGTGCCATTGCCGTGTGCGAGGTAATGCTCTAATTTGCCATTGTGACAACATCACTACACCCTGACTCAGTCATCTTACTAAGTCACTCAAAAGAAATTGTGCTTGGTATATGCATTATTCTTGACCATGTTGAGTTTTTGACACTTTGAATTTGAGATATTTACTCAATTTATCACAATTTGGAAAATACTTTATTGAAATTCTTGACAGATTTTTCAAAGCTCTTGTAATTAAGCATGATTCGCAGTGCAATTGAATCGTTTGGGTTGTAATTCAAACAAGAGGAAAAAGATGGGCTTAGTACAGGGATAATGATAATAATAATGATGATGATAATGATAATAAAAATGATGATGATAATGATAATAATGACAACAGCAACAACAACAGCACATTGCATTTGTTATGTGCTTAATGCAATATTTCTGAGCACATAAGGAAAGACAAAAGGAAAGGAAAGAAAAAATGACAGTTGAGACATAGCACACAAGTAAAAAATACAAATTAGTCTTATAAAATTCAAACATTAATTGCACGTTTTGAGCTATGTGCATTGTATAGGCCTATGTTGAATCAAATGTTGAAGTGATATATTGTACATACTAGCTGTTTGGTAGATTTTGGAAATGCCTCTTCTCAAGTGCAATTCATTCCGTGCCACTGACAGGGTGTCGGTGACCATGGATGTGAGTACATGACTGGAGGTCGAGCCATCGTCCTCGGCGCAACGGGTCGAAACTTTGCTGCTGGAATGTCAGGAGGCGTTGCCTACGTCTACAATGTGTAAGAAATCCCTGCCTTTAGTCTCCAGCGTTCTCCTACTTTCTTTGACTGATGCATACAGTTGATTTGTCCATATGAGGTCAGAGGTCAATTAAAATTGGCTGTAGTCGGTCCCGGCAAGGTTGATAACCATTTTTCCAAAGTTTGTGGAAGGTCGATCACCTTTTAAAGTTTTCCTTGATATGCCTCAAGTTTGATCTGCTTGCCTCCCCTTAACTTACTATTCATTATTTATTTGTACTTTTTTCCACTTTTTGATTTCATCTTCTTTTTTGTTTTGTTAAATTTTGTATTGAAGTGGCACAAACACTGTGTGTGTATGGCATGGACTTCTAAATCCAAAAGATATCTTTTAACACTTTGAAATGACCTGCTATGAGCACAATCAAATAGAGAACGATTGACACACTCGGAGTTAAGAGAGAGATTGACTTTATTGGAAGAGCTGCATTCAGCCAACGCTCGAGACAGACTGCCCAAAATATTGAGACTGCCTGCTCATAAATACATCGGTACATTGCTACTACCAGTATGGTGGTCCACCATGATGTGGGGACACCTGTCTCTTTAATCCCTCCGATATACAAGTGATGTGATATTAAGCCCTCCGGCCGACAGAGCTCAGACACCATGTCTGGTCCGAGTCTAGCCTGATTACATAATGTACTACGCACTTACATTCTGGAATGTGTTATTTACTGTAGAAATTGTTATCAACTGGTCATTTGAGTTTACAAACAGTTTTCTGTGCTTTGTACAGTAATATACTATCAATTTCTCAGTTTTCTGTATTTTGTGAATGCCATATAATATGTATTTCAATGTAACATGAAAAGAATACCCTTGATGTAATTTTGAAATTAGTACAGAGAAAGGTAAAAAAAAGTCAGGCTTTCATTCCTAGCTGAACTGTAACCCAGTATTGATAGTTTACTCAATTCAAGTATTTTTTTTAAATGTAGTTAACCCTATGTAGTACAACCATAGATTTGAGGAAGTTTTCTTTTTGCGTTTGGATTAATCGTGTTTACTTTGCATATGTGTTGTCTGTAGTCGAGGGGACTTTGACATGAAGTGCAACCAGGAATCCGTCGCCCTGGAGCCGGTCGTCAAGGCGATCGACGTCGACTTCATCAAGGAGCAACTGGGACAGTTTGTCTCCTACACGGGGTCAAAGGTCGCAGCGTTCGTCCTCGAGAACTGGGAGACGGAGAGGCAGAGGTTCCTGAAGGTGAGCAAAGGTCGAGGCAGCTGTTTGTGGGGTCAAAGGTGATCCGCAACAGAGATGATGAGGGATACAGCAGTATGGTGATACAGTCAAACCTGTCTATAGCGGCCACCGAAGGGATGGAAAAAGTGGCCATTGTAGACAGATGGCTGCTATAGACAGGGTCTTTTACATGGCTTTTCTCTCAGGGGAATTTCAAGAGTAGTTGAATTAACAATCAAGAACCGTAGTGACAAAATAAAATTGGTTTATGTTGACACGTTGACATGTGGCCTTCTCTGTGATTGCAAGAGCATCTTATGTGGAATTCTAATGGAATAACTGAGGCCTGTTTCATAAAGATTTATGATTGATCCTATGCTTGATTTATTGAGCATAACTCAGCGAAACGAGCATAAAATCAATACTGATCATAAGTCTGTTTCATGAAGATACTTATGCTTGATTTAGAGCACAGGTGTAATAGCAGCTACAGTATAACATTTTTGAAATCGCATCATAGGATCAATCTTATGATCAATCTTTATGAAACAGGCCCCAGGTATTACAAGTTAACCCGTTGAAGACTAGTCTTGAGGAAACTCGGGCAGGAGTCTATGGGAAATGTGTGTGTAGCAAAATCAGCCCGTCCTCAGCAACGGGTTAATACTGTAGGCGCTTTGTCACTCGATAGTTGTGTGAAATGAGTGGAATCTCTCTTGATGAGAGACAAATTGATGCTTTGCTTCTCCAATAGGTCTTCCCCCATGAGTACAGGAGGGCCCTGCGGGATACCAAGGCTAAGGCAGAGGCCTTGGAGAAGGCTAAGAAAGAGGCGGAGCTCGTCAATGGACTGCCCAATGGGGTGAATGGCCACGCCCAGAACGGCGAACTGACCAACGGCATAAATGGATGCGGGGACGGGGTGCACGTCACCAAGGAGCCCAAAGTGATTGACATCGAGTCCACTATCCCCGATGTGGAGATACAGCAGAAAACAGTTGAAAGAGTCTTGGACAAGACTAGGTACAAGTTACACTATGCTTTTTTTTTCCCCCCCAGGTGCATCCAGTGTAGTATGATTGCGCCTAGCATTTCTTACTGTATGAAGTTAAGCCTGAAAGGAGTGAATTTCATATTTTATTGACTCTGGAGCATGCAAATTCTTTTGCCCCCATGAAATTCCAGTATCTTTTTTTTTTTCTCTCTTTTATTAAGTCTTGAAATAGATCTAAATTTCAATTCTTTTCTTCCTTGAAATGAAACCGTTTTGTAACATGTTATGAATGTAAATGTATGTTGTGGAAGATAGCACACTTTGAAATTAGGAATTATCTTTTCTGTAATGATCATGCTGAGTCAGAGGTGCTTGTACGCGAACAAAACTAAAAAGAGCATATTTTCTTGAATATGTTTGCAACTTAGAAATTATGACTTTGGCTCTGAATTGCCTGTAAGAGTGTTTTGGAATAAGTTAAATGTACTTAGTACAACATTTCTCAGCTATGTAATTGATATCATCTTTGTGTGGTCTTTGTGTTGTGCTTTTGTCTGTGACAGGGGCTTTGTGAAGTATGGACGGAACAACGACCAGTATCGCAATGTGGGGGTGAGGATGAAGGACTGGGGTGAGATCTACAACCACAAGGGGGTGAAGAAACAGCTCAAGACTCAAGCTGCCAGGTAACAATGGTCTCATTGGTAGCATGGGTGGTAATGGGAAGTGGTAATGAAGACAGTAGTAATGGGGGAAGTGGTAATGGGTGGTGGTAACAAGGCTAATGGTAACAAGAGGCGGTAACAAGGTCAATGGTAACGAGAGACAGTTACAGGGAGGCGGTAATGGGGGAGATTGTAACGGGGAGGTGGTAATGGGGGAGATTGTAATGGGGAGGTGATAATGGGGGAGATTGTAACGGGGAGGTGATAATGGGGAGATTGTAACAGGAAGGTGATAATGGGGAGATTGTAACGGGGAGGTGGAAATGGGGGAGATTGTAACGGGTAGGTGATTATGGGGGAGATTGTAACGGGGAGGTGGTAATGGGGGAGATTGTAACGGGGAGGTGATAATGGGGGAGATTGTAACGGGGAGGTGATAATGGGGGAGATTGTAATGGGGAGGTGACAATGGGGGAGATTGTAACTGGAGGTGGTAATAGGGGAGATTGTAATGGGGGAAGTGATAATGGGGAGATTGTAAGGGGAGGTGATAATGGGGAGATTGTAACAGGGAGGTGATAATGGGGGAGATTGTAATGGGGAGGTGACAATGGGGGAGATTGTAACAGGAGGTGGTAATGGGGGAGATTGTAACGGGGGAAGTGATAATGGAGATTGTAAGGGGAGGTGATAATGGGGGAGATTGTAACGGGGAAGTGGTAATGGGGGAGATTGTAACGGGGAGGTGATAATGGGGGAGATTGTAACGGGGAGGCGGTGATGGGGGAGATTGTAACGGGGAGGTGGTAATGGGGGAGATTGTAACGGGGAAGTGGTAATGGGGGAGATTGTAACAGGGAGGTGATAATGGGGGGCATGGTAATGGGGATGTTGTCATAGGGGGTGATAGTAATGGGTAATGGTAACAGCTAGGGCAAGTGGTAACAAAGCCATTGCTAACGTGGCAATGGTATTACAGGAGGGCATGGTATTTGGAGATGGTAATGGGGATGTGGTAACCGTGGGCATGGCGGAAACAGAAGAGGTCAGTGGTAACACTTTTGGTGGTAATAGGGTGTGATGGCAATGGGGTTGATTGCAGCAGGGGAGGTGATAACAAAGACAGTACGAAGAGGGATAATGGTGACAGGGGGACATGGCAACAGATAGTGGTAACGGGGAGGTGGTAATGGAAGAGGTTTTAATAGGGTGTGATGGTTACAGGGGAGATGGTAAGAAAGACAGTACTAACAGGAGCAATATATAGTAACAGGTGGTGGTAACTGGACAGTAGTAATTGGGAGGTACTACACCGAGAGTGGTTGTACCAGGGGTTGTAGTAACTGGGCCAGTGGTTGGGGAAGTGCTACAAGAACTGTAGGTGGCACAAGGGGGAAAGGTTACAGGGGTGATAATTCAAGAGTGGTGATATGTATTTTCCCCAAATATTTGCCTGTTCTTATTTCAATATGCAGGTCTTCAATCTTTCACAGTTTTCGTGAAAAAGATTCCATCTTTGAAATATTCAATTTGTGCATTGTGTACTGCCTGAATGTTTATGAAAGTTCTCTCTGACTCCACCCATCATCCCCCATCCCTTCCCCCTCACTCTCCCCTCACACAGGTGCATGGACTGTGGCACGCCCTTCTGTCAGGGTCACACAGGCTGCCCCCTGGGTAACATCATCCCGTCCTGGAACGATCTCATCTTCCGCGACAGGTGGCAGGAGGCCCTCGAGCGGCTGCTGGTTACCAACAACTTCCCCGAATTCACCGGCCGCTGCTGCCCGGCTCCATGTGAGGTGTGGTAGAATTGAGTAACGGCTCTCTTCACACACTTTGTCTAAAGAGAGTTTGTGAAATAAGCAAACAAACAATGTTGTTAGATGAAAGTTTATCAAACAAGCAAACAAACAAACAAAAATAATGATAAAGAAACGAGAGACTTGTGAAGTGCGATTTGTGTATGTGCGTTTTCACTCATGAGTCAAAGATATTTGGAATTGCATACACCTAATACCACCGGGAGAGCTACTATTATGATGAGATTCTCCTTAAAGTCTTGTGTATGACCTTAAAGTCTTGGAATGACCAATGCAAACATGAAACAAATCATTCAAAATGGAAATAATTGCGATCTAACATATAAGACAAATTAATTTCTCTCTTTATCTCCCAGGGAGCATGTGTCCTCGGTATTAACGCCCCCGCCGTCACCATCAAGAACATCGAGTGTGCCATCATTGACCACGCCTTCGAGCAGGGCTGGATCCAGGCCCAGCCTCCGGAGTATCGGACGGGGAAGAAGGTGGCCGTGGTCGGGAGCGGGCCCTCTGGCCTGGCTGCGGCCGCCCAGCTGAATAAGGCTGGCCACCTGGTGACCGTCTATGAGAGGAATGACCGGTGTGGGGGTCTGCTCATGTACGGCATTCCAACGATGAAGATGGACAAGCATGTAAGAGTTCTTTCCTTTTTCTGCCACTATGCTTATACCACTCTTTGGCTTTAAACATTTACAGGTAGTTTGAAGTACTCACTGCAATACTCTCTTTGGCATTTTATGGCAATTATAATGTGTTGCTATTTTTGCCAAATCGTTCTTGATCAGTTGATATGGATATGCATGTGCAGTTTTGTACTGTTCTTGTACCAAACACTGATGAAAATGTTTTCTGCTATCAAAGTGTAAAATATGTTATTCCTGGCTGAATAATTTCAAAATAAAGATTAGTCAGATAGATTAGGATTTGAGACAGGAGCGTGATTTTATTTGAACAAAGAAACTGGAATGCTCAAGATTTTCTTCACAAACTATGATATGGTAAGTTGTGAGGCAATGATATCATCAACTCACTCATTTGCGAATTACAACCTGTACATGTCTATCGTTCCAGAGCTATTTGGCAAAAATTGGTGGCAAAATTTTACAATTTCATAATTCACCTACTTATAATCTAATGTTGATCAAATTTTCATGGATGTGGTTTTGTTTTGTGTTGTTTTGTTTTCAGACTAACTTTTAATTGGTCTGGAACTGCCCTGTAGATGTGAGAGGATTGGCTTTTTTTGTTTGTTTGTTCATGTAAAGCTCTAGCACACTTTAAACTGTAAACTTTCTTTTGTTCTGATTTTCAATAATTGAATTGAATTGAGGAGATTGTTGTATTGATGACTATAATGAGGATGAAGAGTAAATTATTTTTTGTCCCCTATCAGGCTGTGGAGCGTCGCCTGAGGTTGATGGAGGAGGAAGGGGTGACGTTCGTTACTAATGCCGCTGTCGGGAAGAATATCAATGGATGGGACCTCCTCAATAACAATGATGCAGTCGTCCTGTGTATGGGATCCACCAGGCCAAGGGACCTTCCCATACCAGGTGTGTGTGTATTTTTGTGTGTGTCTGCTGATGTGTTACTGTGTGTAGTGTTCTTCATTTGTGTGTGTGTGTATGTTGTGTGTCACAAAAGTGTGTCTATGTGAAACTATTTTATTGTGTTATCTATATATCACTGTAAGTGTGTGCATGTTTGTGTGTGAACGAGAAGAAACAGTCTTGTGGTCTTCCCATGTTTTGAAGGTTTTCTTAACATACAATTGTAGCCTCAAAGCAGTATTCACACTGTTTGTGATACCACTCTGTAGAACCCCTCCTTATTTGAGTATCCAAATACAGAGCTAATAACTAGCATGTTTTCACATTTTTAAAAATGTCTTTCTATTTTGGAAGAGTGAAAAAAAGGAGGAATATTTCTTCAATGAAAAATACACACTTTTTCTGTGATATTTGGTTTAGCATTGTTGACACATTGTTGTGGAAATTAAATAGTGCCACTGCCATTTGAATTTTTACTGTCATATGCAATAGGGAGAATTCCCTGTAGCTTACTGTGTTTCTTCACCTTCTCCTGTTTCACAATGTGCCTTGGAATAGTTTTACTACAATGTATGAGATCAGCAGCCCAGCAAGTACATTTCTACACCCACAATGAGCTTGAAATTATTTTTAACTGATGTTGTGATAATTCTGAAGCACCAGCTTCCAATATAGCATATCCAGTACCAGGGGAAATTTGTGAATTGATGAAGTAATACCTGGTATTCAATTGAAGTTGTCAAATAATGAGCAATACTTTCTGGATTTGCTGCTTCCCTCAGGTCGAAACCTGAATGGAATCAAGTACGCCATGCAGTTCCTGGAACCCTGGCAGAAGAGGCAGATGGGGAACCAGTCAGATTATGTTGACGCCAAAGGCAAGGACATCATCATCATCGGTGGAGGCGACACCGGGGTGGACTGCATCGGGACATCGCTGAGGATGGTGAGTTGTGGCAGAATTGATCTTGAGTCCAAACAAAGATGTGAATTTGATCAACTTGGATGTAAACTTATCCCACATGATGTGTGTGATTCTGCATTTTGTAATTTGTGTACATTCATGTGGGTTGTTCATGATGTCAGATAAATGAAAGATGAGATGCGATGATTGTTGAACGTGTAGAACAAGTTGTATATTGTGTACTACCATTTTCTTTTCTTCTACACCATTAAGAGTAGATCAATGATACAGCCTTCCATCTTTTCTCTCTATCTATCTATTCATCTATCTGTCTATCTATCTTCATTGTATCTATCTATCTACCTATCTATCTTCATCTATCTATCTATCTATCTATCTATCTATCTATCTATCTATCTATCTATCTATCTATCTATCTATCTCTCTATCTCTCTAACTAACTATCTATTTATCTAAATCTGTTGCTGTTATTTGCATATTATTATATTCTAACTTGAAGATGTGTTGCTTTCTGTTTGAAGGAAATGTATTGCTGAAGAAGATGGAAAACTGACACATGACTCTCTTCAAGAGAACTATTACAGAAGTATTGCAATATGGCATACTGTCAGAGAATGTTTATATTTCTCTATGTGGACGTTTTTTAAATTTGTCTTAGTTGTATTTAGGGTGCTCCGAGTGTCAATCATATATTAGGGTTTGACTAAAATCTGTGATTGTGTGATATTGGTTACATTTCGGGAATATCAATATTTCTCTCTGTCATAATGTTTTATTTTGTTCTGTTTCTGTGTTGTTCTTATAAAGGATGCTAAGAGCATTACAACATTTGAGATTCTGACAGCACCACCACCAAGCAGAGCCGGCAACAACCCCTGGCCCACGTGGCCTCGCATCATGAGGGTGGACTACGGCCACGCCGAGGTCAAGCTCAAACATGGAAATGACCCTAGGCACTTTGAGATACTCAGTGAGGTAAGACAATGCTGTTTACTCCTGTTGCATTTTTTGGTAATGTCAGAGCTACATTGTATATCTTTCTATTGCAATTGAATGATAAATTGCCCTCCATCGATAGAAATAAGCATGAATCACTCAGTGTTTTAGTAGGAGCCATGCTAAAAAAAAAATCATACTCTGGTTTTGCAAAACTGAGTATATACATTGTATGCCCATGATTTTGTCATGGCTACTACTAAAACACTGAATAATTGTTGCTTATTTATGTGGATGAAGGGCAATTTGTCAATCAGTTGCAATAAAAACAACTTGATGCAAGAATTCATTAATTTAACCTACACCTTAATGTAATATTAACAGTCCAGCTTCAGATGTCTCACTTGCATACATCCTCATGGTACATTCCTGCCTTCCTAGATTAAGGCTTTGGAGGCGAGTATAGTGAGATAAATGATCATGAAAAGTAAAAGTGTGCATTAATGACCTGGAATCTTAAGTTGAATGTTCTTCCCTTAACATGCAAGAGGTCAAAACTTCATCGTTGATATTTTTTTTTTCACGTCATGTGTGGTGGCATCAAGTGATGCAAGTACCTGGTATTTATGAATCAAAGCAAACTAACCCTTGACTTGTCGCAACTTTTCACAAAGAAGAAAACTTGTCTTACAGAAGTCATTAAGGCAAAAAAGTCCTGTTAAGTGTCTGAGACATTGAATGTTTATCCCTGAAATGCAATGACGTCAGTCTTAATTGTGCTTATGGGGGGGGGGGGGGGGGGGAGGGGAATAATTGAGTGGTAATTGACAGGGAATACTATTGCTGGAATTTGTTCAAATTGTGTTGTGCAGGAGTTCTTGGACGACGGAGCTGGCAATGTGACTGGAATCCGCACTGTGGAGATCAAGTGGACCAAGGACGCCACGGGACGATTCAAGATGGACAAGATCCCTGGCACAGAGAAGACCTTCAAGGCAGACCTGGTCCTATTGGCCATGGGCTTCCTTGGGCCAGAGCAGGACCTGATAGATGAACTTGGTCTAGACCAGGACCCAAGGTCCAACATTCAGACACCGAGTGGGAAGTACCAGACCAGCCTGAAGAAGGTGTACGCAGCAGGAGGTCAGTGTTTTTGTTTGTTTGTTTGTTTGTTTGTTTGTTATTTGTTTTTGGTAGTGGTGATAATGATAATGAAGATGATGATGATGGCAAGAATAGAAAATGACAGTGCCGATAGTGATAATGATGCTAGTGATGGTGATGGTGATGATGTGTTGATTATGATTGATGGTGATGAAGATCATTATGGAATGGCAACTGTGATAATGATATTGATGATATTTATGATGGTGGTGAGACTGAAGATAAGGACAGTGCTGAAAGTGGTCATGACGACATTGTTGATGATGATGATGATAGTGATGGTGATGATCATAATGGTAATGATGATAGTAGTAATGATGGTGATGATAATCTTTGTGATAATCTCTGGATGATCGCTGGTGATGTGAGGGTGACAGTGAACTGTGGATGTGATGTCCATAAGTATTGCGGCAATGATGATAGTGATGGTGGATAAGAACTGATAGTGGTGCTGACAAACATAGATAGCTTGGTGGTCTGGACAAGTATGATAATGATGATACTGATGACAGTGAGGTTTCCTATTAGTCTGATTGTGTTACCATGGGAGCATACCAAAAGATGTTGCTCACCAGAGTTGCAGCAAAGCATGTTCCTTGATTTGATACTTTAAATGAATGTTTGAGGGATCATCAAGGGACATCTCTGCAATCTATGTATCTCTTTCTTTCTCAATCTTGCTTTATCTTTCTCTCTGTTTCTGTTTCTTTTCCTCTTCCTCTCCAGACTGTCGCCGTGGCCAGTCTCTCGTGGTCCACGCCATCAACGAGGGTCGCCAGGCGGCCAGGCAGGTGGACCTGGACCTCATGGGCAGCACCAGCCTAGCCGGCCCTGGAGGCGTGGTGCACACCCCCGGCAACAAAGTGTATAACCCCACGGACAAGCTGTACAAGCCCATCATTGAGGCAATGGCATGAGACTGTTCCACTCTTCCAGGGGGGTGAATTAAATGCACGGAAGGTGGCGGTCACCCTCGGATGTCACTCATTAGTGCTACAGCTTGAGGAATGAGGTGCGGTCTAATTATTGATACCCCCTTCTACCATCCCTTGGGGGAGAACACATATCCTCCTTTCCATACAGGTGCTGAATTGTTTCAAATAGAGTGAAGTGGTTGGTCACACTTTCTCGGAACTACTGCATTGTATGTCCACCTGATTCTGCAAGAAGCGACCCCGAAAGTGTTAGCATCACTTGATGTGTCCTGACAAGGGAATATTCAAAGCATCTGATTTTGGAATTCACATCTTTCTGCCGATTTCAATGTGCATAACATGCAAGCATCTCCCTGTTGACTCTCTGGCACCTCCACTATTTTGGACATGGGATAGTTGGAAGTCCTGCATTTGATACAAGGAGGTTGAGTCAACTCGGCTGAGGCTCTACCTACACACAACCAGATGGCAATTAAACAAGGGGGGACTTGATGGTCTGGAAGAATCTTTTACACCTAGTCATTGGTGTGTGTGTGATCTTGAGACACTCCTTGTTTTCCTTATACATGTGAGGTCATGTATGGTTGTCATGGTAGGAACATTTATTATATGCTCATTCTATGCTGTGAGGTGCTCACTGTGTAAGATTTCTTCTTCACCTTTTGATTCTGGGTTCACAATTACAGGAATTGTGTAACTCTATTTTCATTCTGTGCTGTGAGGTGCTCACTGTGTACTCTCATTCTATGCTGTAAGGTACTCACAGTGTAAGATTTTTTCTTCACTTTTTTATTCTTTGAGTACATTGGCAGAAATTGCCGTGAACAGAACAAGTATATGAGCTTTTATATTTGTGCAGTTTGTCGTTAAACAGTCTAATTCTGTCAAGAGTTCAGATGGTAAGGCTTCATTTGCTATTACACTACCAACAATTTTTGGTTAGAGTTGGTTACATTAGACAAAACAATCACCAAAATCATTTTCATAAATGCTGTTTGCAAGCAATTCTGACATCATTAATCATGTTCTTGCCGAGCCAGTAAACTTCTGGTAATTAGAAAAGTGTATTCTGGAAAAATAAAAAATGGACATTTTGATTTAGATATTGCTTTCTCCTTCATTCAATAACTCTGAATGGATTTGCTTTTCAAAGCATTTTATATCTTAAAAGATCTATGTGAATGTTTGTAAGATTTACAGAATACTTTTGAAAGAAAGATTTGTTCTGTGTCAAGTACTTTTTTGGGTTTTTTTCATAAGAGATTATGAAGGGTATATATATATATATATATATATATATATATATATATATATATATATCCGTGCTCACCTATGAGTTTTGTGCATTTTGTATATTCTTTTAATTGCGAGTGTAGAGTGTTAACACAGTGTAAGTCTTTTATTATGCTTCTCAAGATGTATTTCCATGCGATCCATATGACCACTCGGTAGTTGCATATGATCGATGTACGGGTCACAAGGACCAATTTATGAGATTACCTATCAGTGGCTATGTTTGTTGAGTCAAGAGTGCTACAGGGTGGAAAGATTTTGGAATGAGGTTTGCGGGGATGATTGCAAGCAGGGTCAATATGCAGGACGAATTTTCTGCCGTACACTGGACATTTTTCTCATTGCTGGATGGTGAGTCTTTGGTTCTGGCTGTTGATACGGGCAGCTTCTTCACAGCGGGCGGTTAAGCACACAGACCCATGAGAGATTCGGGAGAGTTGGTTCAAAAAGCGCAAGAAGACGTATTTAATTTCAATTGTCTCACATTGTAAATACTGGATTGTATATTCATGCTTAAATGTTGTAAAGGTCAAGACAAATACGTGTATGGGCAAGTATGTCTGAAAAATACCCAGCAGCAAGATATAGGTTGGTCTGGATATTGGAATATAATTTGTAATATGTCATGAAGATGACAGCACTGGTTACTGAAATCCTGAAATTTCAGAGGAAGGGATTTTTCTTGATCAAGTTACAAAGAAGTTTGTAAAGACTTCAAGGAGACGATGTGTTTTAAAACAAAAGGAAAAGAAGACAAATAAATGTAACTAGTTAAATTGTGTAAAGTGATGTACATTTTGTAAATGTCTTTTATGTGCCTGTTGTGCATGCATAAATCAAGTCCAGTATTTCATGATATTCTTTTTGTGTCAAAATTGATAGGATATTAGAGCCAGATACATGGACATGTGTGTGCCCATCACAGCAATACTGCACAAAGCCAAATGAGGAGTTTTGGATGTCTATTATGCACTTTCTGCAAGTGATGAAGTGTAATGAGTTTACCCAGTCTAATTGCATTTTGTGTAAAAAGCAGTAAATTTTTGCAGGGAACAGAACTCTGTGATTCATCAAAACTGGCAATAATCCATAATTACTGTTGTCGCAGTATTATGTTTCGTCTATTGAGAAGTACAATGCATTAAGTCCATATTCTACATAAAACATAACAGCATTAAATTTACAGTATTGCTTGTGAAAGTGCTCAGGTCTTGACTGGTTTGACTGTAAACTTATAAGGAAAAAAAAGTGTCAGTGTCAAGTAGCCCAGGGTTCTGGCAAATATTTGAATACTTTGATGACCACTTATTTTATGACCTTCTGCTGCTGAGAGGAGGATGATGACTTGCATCCCTTTGCGGATTCCTCCTTTACAATGTATGTGCTTTCATGATATGTATCCATGGTAGGGTTGATGTCAGGAGTCAAGCCCATGTGATTACATGTACTGTTGACAAATACTGACAGTTGAAGATGAACGAAGAACTGAATTTTAGGCATTGTTTCAGTAAAGAGTAATTGAAACAATGAATAGCTATTTGTATACTTCGAAACATGCACATGAGTCATCATTTTTTTTGGGGGGGGGTCCTTTTTTGTGATGTCCATGAAAGTAATTTTTCTGAAAGGTACTAGTAAATCTATAGATAATCAAAATGTTGTAAAGAAGCAATCTTTTCAGTGAAATTTCCATAAAAACAGTGAATAGCTATGTTTTGAAACTTTCTCATACGAGCCATCATTATCAGCACTTGTTATGCCTCCGTCCCCATAATGGTGCCAGCAGCACCACTTGGTGCGATGTTAATGATGCAACATTTGTGAGAACTGTGGCAGCATGTCATCTGTGTCTTGTCCATAAGTTATTTTCAAGCCTTATTTCAGCGAAGCAGCCATCAAATGGTGAAATGCTCACTTGTTTTGGAGCATGCTGGTGTTGGAGACATTATATTAAATGATGTTTAAATCAGTTAATGTTTGTTAGAGCTATGGAGGATCATCATTATCTTATAAAGTCACATGACTTACAAATTTTGTTCCATTATGTATTGAATTCAGTGGTAATTTGCATTTTTAAGAGCGTGCAAAGAGTAAGCTTTTTGACTGTACAAAATGTATGCATCAGGGTCTCTTAACCCTTCACAGCACCAACTGAGAACTACACTGTAAGACATTTCTTCTGGAGCTGTATGAAGGGATTTTGTCTTCAGATCTGTCAATCAAAATGAAGGAATGTCTAAATGATAGCATCAGAGGAGTGTCAGGGTTGCCCCTTCAAACAGTTTGTCGTGGGAGTCGCTGCTATCTTCATTCACAGGTTGTAGAGTTCAATGTTACAAATTGACACGACTGATGATGGGACTGCAGTGCTTTGAGGCTGGGAGGATGCACGAACAAGCAAACGTAAACTTGAGTGGAATGAGAAAAATGTGGATGATGAATTAGAGTGGTGCAAAAGTGGCAGTTATAAAATGATATTTGTGCTTTGATATGCAGCATTAAAATTCATAATAAGGAAGCATTTTTTTTAAATGATAACTTTTCCGCATTCTTTTTGTTGTGAAATCCTATCCATGGTAATGATTTAACAAGTTCAGCGTCATGTCTTTTATGTCCCAACAAATGCGCATTTTCTGACTTACTACATATTGATTGATATTTCTGTATGCCTTGGTGTCTTCTGTGTACAGTTCATTTTATCAATCTATTGAGAATCTTTGTTCATGCATGTCCACCAGAGGTTAACAGAAATGGCAGCCCTGAGATTTTAAACTCAGTTGGTGGTAAGGAATACTTTGAAATGAATTCAGAAACATGCTTGTCTTGTTTTCTTTTTTCTTCCATGGTTACTTTTCAGACATTCTTTTCATTTTTGTAAAAAATCTTCCCATGGTTGTGATATTCTTAAACATTTCCTAATTGTCCTTTACAGTTCTTCTGCTTTTCATTTCCTTGACTGATGAAGTATTAAATCGTCTCCTAATCATCATCTTAAATTGCATAGTATGCATGGAAAGGTACCTTATTATTTTTAGTGTCTCAGTACCTACATTGTACACATGATGGCATGTCTGTAAGTTTAGAATATGAATTGTTGTTTAAAAGTAGCACGAAGTGTGGATATTATTATGCAGCTTTTTTTTTATTTTCTCAGCTGCAAGTTGTGTTGACCTTCAAAACTTAATTGCCCTCTGTGATAGGATGAGAATGTTTACACTGTACAATAAACATAAGTTTTGTGTTCCGCTTATGGTATGAATTCAATCATTCAGTTGTAAATGGTGATGCTTGTAAAATGCATCCAAGGGTCCGTCGGTTTTAAGATGTTTTATGAAATGATATACTTGTGTCATGTGACAATACAATGTACATTGTATATGTGGGTCAGTTGCAGTTGTACCCCAGTTCAAAATCCTGCCCTATTTATCGAATGTACTCCAAACAGTGAAGTGCGCACTGGTACAGTCATAGCCTACACCCTATCTTGAATATGCTACAATTGTACCTTCTAGCAATGTCATTATACATACGGTGCTACATGTATAGTGGTGTCTACTTGTATTTTTTTTAGTACACTAGCTTTGCTGGGTTAGTCAGATCACCCCAGCTGATGGATTCAGATCACTCCTATCCCCTTGTGAGGTGCATTTTGTCACATTTTGTCTCAGTGCTGAAACTGAACTTAAAGTTGTGAAAACATTTTGAAGTTTGTGAAAAGAGTATTATTTAACCATTCATAATATATCTGCCATTGTATGATCTTGTGCTTACCAGTATGTGTTTGTTAACTACATTGTAGGTGAAAATTTGAGCTATTTGAGGGATGGGGTAGGGGGTGGGGAAAGAGACTGTTTATGTGCTAATGTGGAAAAATGATCTTTAGTCGGTTATTGTTTTCTGTAGTGTCCAATTAGAAGGTCAAAACAGAGTCATTAAACTCACTTGGTGCCAGTTTTTACCACTTTTCTACAGTATTTTCATTTTTTGTTTTCAAGTATTTCGAAATAAGTGCAGCAGTAATGATTTCGAGCATTAGAGTGTTTGATATCTAGAAACCGTTGTGATAGGATAATAATATGTTGCAAAGAATAAGGAAATCATTGGTTTTTATTGCTGCAACAAATGTAGATCATTAGAGATGAAAGGAAAGTCAACAGTAAATACCTGTTGGCAGTGTTGGTCCTACTTTAACTCTGCTTCATGCTTGTGGAATTCCTACAAAGATTCATCTCCGAAGAATCACCATGTTAATAGGCTGTCTTTTTCAGGAAAATGGTGGGTTTTGCTGGATTTGTTGCGGAATATTGAATAGCATTTTGAATTATACTTGACAAAGGCTGTCTTGAAATAGATGTCTTGGTTTTATCACATGTGATGTTTTGAATGTACTCATTTCCCTATCTGTAATACATTTTAAATTGTTTACTCCCTGTGTAGTCACTATTGATAACATTCTTCCTTTCTTTTTTTAATTCAGATTTTACTTGATATTTCACCTTGCATTGGTCATAAAAAGTATCATTTATGTATTGTGTGTTGAATTAATTGTGTGGGTAAAGTAACACTGTGCAGGAACCTACAAAATGATTGCAATAAATCATGCATTGTGCTGTTTATTCATCATAGATGTGACTTCAAGATGGATTTCTAATTTGTCAGTGTGTGTCCAATGTTGGCAAGTGTTTGACAGGATATTGTAGACTGTTGCATGAGGATTAACTTACTGTATACATGTATGTCATTCATTTTGCGGGATCTGGTGCTGTTTGTGTATTTTAAACATGTGAAAATATCAACTCCGGTCTGGACATGAATGACACATGCACACATACAATGTACATTTCTCTATTCTGTACTCCATGATTGCGAATGTAAAAGACAAGTTCACCTTCATATACATGTTGATTGAGTGAATGCAGCAATACACTATGTCAGTAGAACACATCAGTAGAAGTTTGAGGAAAATCAGACAATCTGTTCAAAAGTTAAAAATTTTTGAAGTTTCAGTGTCACCATCAATTGGATGAAAAGACTAGGACCCTACAATTTGTACTACAGTTTCTGATTTCAGATGCATAGAACAATGTAAAGAAAGCAATAACATAATTAAAAGAAAATGTAACTTATTTTTTCACTTTTCTTGCATAGTCATATAGCGCTGGACTTGCCTATTTCAGAAGGCAGAGGTAAAAATATTATCCTTACCACAGGTCACGGTAACAAGTCGAGGGAATGTGTTGTACTTTTCAAAAAATGGAAATGTTGTTCAATTTTCTTTATCATTTTACACATGTGACATCACAAACTGTAGCAGTCTTCTCATCCAGCAATGGTGCCACTGAAACTTCACAAATTCATAACTTTTGAACAGACTGTTTGATTTTCCTCAAACTTTCATGGATGTCTGCTACTGATATTGTTGCATTTACTCAATTCACATGTATATGAAGGTGAGAAGGTGAACTTAATGTCCTTTAATCACTCACAAAATTGTTAGGAAGTCCCCATTTTGAAAAAAAAAGAATCAATACTCCCTAAATATATTAGTACACAGTACTCAATGCTCTGTTTAGCACTAAGCTAAAAAAAAAGCTACATTGCATGGTGTAGCAACTGTATGATGTTTTCAGCATTGCAAACCCTGCTTGTTGAGTGTTACGGTATGTTGGTTACCAGTATACATGTATATCATTTTGTTGTGGTCTTTGTGTGATTCTAAGTGTATGGCTCGTCAAGTGATAACAGATCACAGGGAAATCCCGTTACGAGGAGCTTGCTTACAAGGTACCTCTTTTAACCCGTTGAGGATGAGTCCCGAATATACTCGGGCAGGAGTCTTTGATGGGAAATGCATGTTGTAGCAAAATCAGTCCGTCCTCAATGGGATAACAAGGTGAATTCAGTGGTCCTTATTTTCTATCGCTCCGTTTAGCTAGTCTCTTATTAAGTATGTGCATGAGGGACTGGTTAAAATGAGGTAACATCGGTGGGTCCGGCAACCTCGTTTAAACAGGGTTTCCCTGTGTAGAATTGCAATCAGTCATTCCTCAAATATGACACTGACAAATATGCTCCAATCTATGTAAGAAAGTTCACACAGTGAGTGCTGTGTATTATACTAGAATCAACTCGGCACTTTATTTACACTTTCATACATTCACATTGCATAGAAGTGCATCCTGAAAATAAATACAGTTGACTCAAAAGCTTCCAAACAGGATAGAAAATGGGATTTAATTCTCTATCAAGCCAAGTGAATTAAGGTGAAATTCTCATCTTCTTCATTGCTTAAAACAATGACCTGTATTCTGTCTTGTCCCTGAATACACAGGTATAACTTCTAATATCAATCACCCGTTTGACATGTATTGTCAATAAGTCCTGCACAGTAATTCTGGCTTCACTCAACAGTCTAAGGGAAATTTGTCATCATGCTACAAAAAATCCATGAATACTGCTATAGTTTCTTGATTCCTGTATTGGTCCTGGTTTACAGGAATCGGCGTGCATCTAGCTCGGTTTTGCTTTGTTTTTTTCCTTGAGCAATGTGTTGCCAAACCCTTTAAAGAAGATAACTTTAGGAAGGCACGGATGAATAAAGCAACTAATATGATTTCACATACATTGTAATATCCACATATTAGCATCTTTGGAAAGAGATAAATTGATGACACCGCATTTGCTGCTGGACGGAAATTGATATCTACTAGTACGAACATGAAACTCTATCTCTTTACACTCGACACCAAACTGTACAGAGTCCTGCATCATTGCTCTATGCACAGAGGATCAAATTTTAAAAAAAGAATACAGAATATTTACAATATATACGTATATTATGTACTGCACATAGGTTAGATACAATAAACTGTAGATATGTACATCAGTTTTTGTCACAGCAAAGTTGCATCAGCTGATGAAAGAATCTTTGGAGCAGAAGAAAAAGGGTCTGATCATACATCAAGCATCCTGCATGCAGGGAAAAGTAGATTGGGACCAAAAGTAATTCTCCTTGCACTCTAGCCCTCCTTCTCCCAACTTCATCACCATGAGTCATGTGACAAGGTCATGCGGCGAGTCATGTGATGTTATTTGGGCATCGCGATTGGTCCGCTCTCGTCACTGGGCCAGCGTGTCGTCAATGCTGTGTTGCATCTCTGAAACAAGTGAAACGAGAGCAAGAGAGAGAAAATATTTAATTCCAAATCATACTACAGATTGGTGCAAACTCTGGTTTGCATACATCTTGCATCTGTGTGCATCTATATTCAGTAACCCATTACCTTTAGTTCAAGTGTAGCATCAACAAGAGCAGAGTTTTTAATGCATATACCGCCGCCAGGGAAAGTCTGTTTTTGCCAGTGTTGGTTGGCTTGTCAGTTTGTTTGTTTGTTTGTCTGTCTTGTTTTCTAAATAACTTAACAAGTTATGGATGTATTTGGATGAAATTTTCTAGGGAGAGTTGATAATGACACAAGGAATAGATAATTAAAGTTTGGTAGTGGTCTGGACCACTGGATGGATCCAGGAATTGTTTTGATCTTTTTTCTTTTGAAATCACAATCTGGGTGGAAATGAGCTGCTTGGAGGAGGTCTGTGCTCTCTGAGTGCTATTCTAGTTCACAGAATGTTCTACCTTGCGAGATTATTTCTGAATGATACTGAATTAACTAAAATAGTAGTTATCTTCTACTCTTCCTCCTCCTCTCCTTCTTCTCTCCTCCTCCATCTCTTTCATTCTTTTTGTTTTGTAAACTAAACAAGGTTTCATACAATTTTACATCTTTGGAGGCTTTTAGTGGACAAGAAATATTTCTGGCAAAGAATCTAAACAAAATGATACTAAACAAGGAAAAGTAGAAATTACGCGGTGCGTAATATATGTCCCCGCCAGAAGTAGCATTTTGTAGCAAAATGTACAATATAGGTCAAAAATCAAGGTCAAAGGTCTAAATTCTGTGTAGAAGTTTTGAAGCCCTCATCTAGTGCCATCACATAAAGCAAACGGAATCAAAATCGGGTTAGAAGTGGCGAAGGAGTAGCATTTTGTAGCCAATGTACAATAAAATGTCGGTCAAAAATCAAGGTCAAAGGTCAAAGAAGTCAAAGGTAAAAAATTCTGTGTAGAAGTTTTGAAGCCCTCACCTAGTGCCATCACATAAAGCAAACGGAATCAAAATCGGGTTATAAATTTCGAAGGAGTAGCATTTTGTAGCAAAATGTACAATACAGGTCAAAAATCAAGGTCAAAGGTCAAAGAAGTCAAAGGTCTAAATTCTGTGTAGAAGTTTTGAAGCCCTCACCTAGTGCCATCACATAAAGCAAACGGAATCGAAATCGGGTTAGAAATGGCGAAGGATTAGCATTTTGTAGCCAATGTACAATATGGGTCAAAAATCAAGGTCAAAGGTCAAAGAAGTCAAAGGTCAAAATTCTGTGTAGAAACTTTGAAGCCCTCACCTAGTGCCATCACCTAAAGCAAACGGAATCAAAATCGGATTAGAAATGGCGAAGGAGAAGCATTTTGTAGCAAAATGTACAATACAGGTCAAAAATCAAGGTCAAAGGTCAAAGAAGTCAAAGGTCAAAATTCTGTGTAGAAGTTTTGAAGCCCTCGCCTAGTGCCATCACATAAAGCAAACAGAATCGAAATCGGGTTAGAAACGGCGAAGGAGTAGCATTTGAAGCAAAATGTAAAATATAGGTCACAAATCAAGGTCAAAGGTCAAAGAAGTCAAAGGTCAAAATTCTGTGTAGAAGTTTTGAAGCCCTCACCTAGTGCCATCACATAAAGCAAACGGAATCGAAATCAGGTGAGAAATGGCGAACATGACGCAAATCTCTCGTTTGAAGAGGCTACACCCCAGTAAATAATGCCAGTGCATATCTTGGCAATCAATGACTTAAAGTCAAAGATATAAAACACCTGTTTCTTGACCCTGGCCTAATCTAAGCATCAGTCATCGCCACAGTGCCACAGGAGGGGGGGGGGGCACCGCGAGAGGAGGAGATTGTTTTGGTTTTGGCATGGGCCATGTAGCTCCATGGTGCGTGTGTGTGTGTATGTGTGTGTGTGTGAGTGTAGACATTCAGCGTATGCAGACAGAGCATGCCTGTACTGTAGTGACCGGAACTACTGTCATTCCATTTTGCTCTCCCCTTCTCCCTCCCCCATCTCTCCCCCCTCTCCCTCCCTCTCTCCCCCTCGCTCTCCCTCTCCCTCTCTCTCTCTCTCTCTCTCCCTCTCTCTCTCTTTCTCAATGATCCAGTCAGCAGGCTGATTGTAACCAGGGAGGTAGTCTCACCTCCCCGTTGTAACTCACTGCCAAATAGCACATTGTCAGCACCGGCAAACTGGCAATGCTCTCCTTCTTATTCCTGTATTTTCGTTATTTACGGGTCGATTTTTTTCGTTCGAAATGTAAAATGGATGACCATAGAATTTCTCAATAGAATATAAAATTGAAAACTTTCGAAAGGATAGAGAAAATTGAGTTCACTTTGAATGGTCTGCCACAGGCAGATATCCTTATCATGCTCTTACGTAATACGACAGCTGCTTTCTCAACGATCCAGTCAGCATGAGGCTGATTGTAACCAGGGAGGTAGTCTCACCTCCCCGTTGTAACTCACTGCCAAATAGCACATTGTCAGCACCGGCAACTGGCAATGCTCTCCTTCTTATTCCTGTATTTTCGTTATTTACGGGTCAATTTTTTTCGTTCGAAATGTAAAATGGATGACCATAGAATTTCTCAATAGAATATAAAATTGAAAACTTTAGAAAGGATAGAGAAAATTGAGTTCACTTTGAATGGTCTGCCACAGGCAGATATCCTTATCATGCTCTTACGTAATACGACAGCTGCTTTCTCAACGATCCAGTCAGCAGGCTGATTGTAACCAGGGAGTAGTCTCACCTCCCCGTTGTAACTCACTGCCAAATAGCACCGGCAAACTGGCAATGCTCTCCTTCTTATTCCTGTATTTTCGTTATTTACGGGTCAATTTTTTTCGTTCGAAATGTAAAATGAGGCCCATTTACACTTGCTTGGAAAAATCGCGATTTTTCTAAAATCGCGACATTTGGGTGTAAGTTGCTAAGCAACTACACCCAAACGCCCTCGAAACATCGCCAGAAAAATCGCCAGCCGGAGTGCGATTTTTTGAAACTTCGCGAAGTTTGAGGCGAAGTTAGCGAGTGTAAACCCAAGCCGCAGAAATATCACGATTTTTCATCACGTGACTTTCGGTATCGGATTGCACCGGGAGTTTACGCGCGCTCCCCTCTTTGGAACGTGTAGAGAGTACGTCGGTCACTGGCCAGAGTACTACACACACGGTATAGACAGCTGTGTACAGGTCTAAACGGCCGATCCTCGATCGGCTCGTGGTCTCTCACCTCCCTCTCCCTGATGAAACTAGTACGTGAAAACTACTACATAGCAAACTTGAAGTTCTCCAACCACGTATCATCACCCCATGACGAGTTAACAAAATTATGTTCTCCCAGAAAATGCGTTGATTCAGATTGTGGGAGTGCCCGTACTGCTCTCGATATACATTGTTTGTGGAGTACAGGAGTACGTAACAAGTGTGAGTTCTTGCTGTCGCCTGATAAAATACCAGTCCTAACTTCCAAGTCCTACTTCTCACTTTCGTCATATCGGCAAAATTTCATGATCCTCCTGAATGCTGCTGTAGATGAAGTTTTACACACCTACTACGTATGTGATCTAATATAGCAAGCTCTATAGTTTTACCGTAAGTAAACAGTCGCGAGAAGCACAAATTTATGTGTGCATTGTACTGATAAAAAGCCCTGCTCAACATTCCAACCAGCTGGCTGTGATCAAAATACATGTATACTGTATACTGCACTGCAGTGAAAACGAACAGAATAGCGCGCGCTTCCACTCAGCTGCCGTGTTGAAAAGAGGTAAATTACGCATGCGCACTACCGACCAAAAAATCGCGATGTTTCGTGTGAAGCTCAAACTTCGCATGCTTTTGCGCAAGTGTAAACGGTGGACGAAAATATCGCGATTTTAAAAATCGCGATGTTAGTAAGTGTAAATGCGGCTATGGATGACCATAGAATTTCTCAATAGAATATAAAATTGAAAACTTTAAAAAGGATAGAGAAAATTGAGTTCACTTTGAATGGTCTGCCACAGGCAGATATCCTTATCATGCTCTTACGTAATACGACAGCTGCTGGAGTCATCAAACCCTGGCTTGGCCTCCAGGTTTGTCACGCCTGAGCAGAAAGTTTATTTGCAATGGACAAGTACTTCGACTCCCAACTCCCAAACGACAAATATACGCACCCCACTTTGGGTAACCTCAGTTGAGGACTCGCCTCAAACAAGGGATTGACGGCATGAAGGAGTAGCATTTTGTAGCAAAATGTACAATATAGGTCAAAGGTCAAGGTCAAAGGTCACAACTGAAATTCTGTGTAGAAGTTTCAGAGCTCCCATGTAGTGCTATCATATAAAGCAAACAGAATCAAAATTGGTTCATAAATGACAGAGAAGTAGCAAATTGAAGATTTTGATCACACACGGACGGACACACGGACGGACACACGGACGGACACACGGACGGACACACGGACACACACACGTACGGAGCCCGTTTCATAGTCCCCTGCTCGAACTCGTTCGGCGGAAACAAAACAAAGCCATATATAAACAAGACAAGACAGTACGCCTCAAGCTCTACGTATGGAAATTACACAAAACATGCAAAATGCTATCTTCCTAAGATCTGAAAACATTCATACACTAGAAATGTCGCTATGGCGACTGGTATGCCTCCGCCATAATGCATGATTCTCCTAATAGGTCTAGATAGTCCATGTGGACAATGTGTGATTACATTTTCACAAAACTGGCAAAATATTGAAATGACAAGTTTGTCAGAAATGTGTTGAATGTTCACCTTCCTTGAACTTGGTTTAATTGGATGAATAGGAGAGCATGTATTTGGGGATTTAAGGACTTTAACTTGACTTTGACCCATTCATACATTTATGCATTGAGTAATTTTCATGGTACCGGTATGGAGAAAAAGTGCAATTTCTGTACTGAATAGTAAATTGTTACCATGTTCATCTGGCCTTAGACCCTAAAATTCATAAGATAATCACTTTCAGGTAGAACATGCATAGATATGCAGTAGGTTTCACGATAAATTGAGCCACTTCCGAGATATGGAGGAAAAAGTTAGTTCAGCACTTTCACTTGATCTTTGACATTTTGACCTTTGAGGCAATAAAAAAAGAAAAAGAAAAAAAAAAACTCTCCAGAGAATTTCTATTAGGTTACACATGCATACACCAAGTGTAAAAAAAAAAATACTAATCCTGCTGGCATTGCATGAACATGAGGGAAATAGTAAAATTTTGAAGTGTTGCACTTGACCTTTGACCCCTGACCTTTGACCCCATGAACCCTACATTCTCTAGATAATCACTGCCAGTCAGTACATGTATATATACTATGTTCCATGAAGATACCTTGAACAATTTTCCAATTTACAGAGAAAAAAAAGAAGTTTTAATACTTTTACTCGACCTTTTGACCTTTGACCTTTGACCTCATGACCCAAACTTTCACCAGAGAATCTAAATTGGGTAATACATGTATACACTAAGTTTCAAGAAAATATCTTCAGGCATTGCATAGATATGGTGGAAATAGTGAAATTTTATGTATTTGACCTTGACCTTTTGACCTTTGACCTTGAGCACGTGCACCCAAAAGTTGATAGGCACAACTTCACCCCCTAATACACATACATGCCAAGTTTCATCAGGATACCTCAACAGCTTTTGATAGTTACCTTGTCCACAAAATTCATTACGGACGGACGAAAGGACGGACGGACGGACGGACGGACGGAAGGACGGACGGACGGACGGACAACCCGAAAACATAATGCCTCCGGCACCACTTCGTGGCGGAGGCATAAAAACGAACAAACAGATATATTAAAGGCAATGAGTGAGCTTAGAAACATCCGTATTAAGCGCCTTATAAATGTATTGTACTATCATTATTATTGTATTATCATCATTATTATTATTGTATTATTATCATTATTATTATAATGACATAACACCATCCTCACCTTGGGGGATTTCCCTGCGGGGGCGAAGGATGCCCTCTCTTGACGGTGGCCTGGTAGCAATCAGCCGCACCCCTGCTGCCGACTTCGGCTGGAAGCCAGCGTGGGTCTTGTCATCATACTCTGTCGCAGTTAGAATATGTGCACAGGGAGTTAAGGGATAAAACCACAAGGACTTGACTTCCACGGTTAGTGGGGGAAAAACAGTGACAGTTGGAAATTTGCAGAGAGAATTCCACTGTAGATTGGTCGATTGATGGCTATGTTATGCTGCAAAGACCATATACTAGTATCATATTTCCCCTCATTTCATGCTTTCACACAGGTACATGTACCTACTCAACATTTCACTCCTTGCATAATCATGATCTCTTTTGGGTTGGACTAGCCAGGAGAAGTTTAATATCTTTCTGTCTGAGTTTTCTTTAGTGTTCCATTTTGTTGGCCATGCCTGTGGAATGGTAGTCACATGATTAGTTGCAGATTCACCATCATTTGAACGACTTACCCGCAATTTGGCTCCCCCTCCCCCTCCCCTCCCCCCAGAAAAAACTAAAAAAACTATAACAGAGATTAAACACAGTCTAAGTCCCATTAATGTAATTCATCCATTAACAGGATTTACATGATTACAATCGCAGGCTTGAAAATAGCTGTCTCCTCCAAATTTCATATCATTTTTATATGGATATTCAATATACAAACCACTAACTGAAATAGACTAAGCATATATAACATCATGTGAAATAAGAACACGTAGTTAGAAATTTTCTGACAGAGCAACTGCACAAAAGTAACACAAATGTTGAATTTATTACTCCTTGTGGTTTATAATTGCATTATCATATGATCATGCATTGCTGAGTGGCCAGTAACTTGCGATTTTTCGCAGATGTTGTTTTTTGAAAGGATATCAGCTGAGACCGGAAGATAGAGGACCTCCATCTCCGTGGTGATCTCCAGATGGTGGTCGATGGTGCCCCGCCCACTTTCTCCCTCCACACCCACGGCAATGGCGTAGAGAACCAGCTCCAGCTTGGCTTTCATGCCTGCTGCCACCTATTGACAAGAAACAAAAATTTTGTTTTGTTTAATCTACCATTTCACATCAGTTTGTGAGATGAATCAAATCAACATCGTCATCTTTGAGGAGAGATGCAGCAGATATAGAGTCTATCTGATATTGTAGGAGCATTTCCTTCACTTGAAATTTATGTTTCTTGACATTGGTAACGTTAAAAAATCATATAACATTATTCTTTACAATGTACAAATATTACAGCAGTGAAGATAGTGATAATATAACAAATGGACTGGACTATGTACATGTGTATACATCATTCACACTGGCAACACACAAAGCTTTGTGTATTATCTATAAATGCTTTGTTGCAACAGCTCAAATGGAACATACAATCTCATTCCCTGTTGGCAAGCTAACAATAATCATCATAGATTCACTCATGGCATTCGTGAATGTTTGGCCCTGAGACTATATTCGAACAGTTGTGTTTTGTTTTCTTACAACCTGTAATTGACTTAGTGTTATATTTTTGTGACAGAGCTGACAACACATTTTGAGCATATTCTTTGATGATATAAAGAGCATCTGTTATTACACTCTTTATATTAAGCCTTAAACTGTGGGAATGCGCATCAGAATTCATCTAGTCCCTGTTACTCACTGGTCCTGGAGTGTAGACCACCTGCAGTCCCGTTCCTGGGGGCGGCTGCTTGATCTTGTAGCGACAGCTGTCGACGCCGACGTTCTTGAGGTGGACCTGGAAGGCGTAGGTGCACCCTTCCCGCAGCGTGCCGAAGTTGACCTCTCCCGGCACAAGTTCGAAACCTCTCATGCGCAACAGGTCGGCCGTCCCCTTGACCTTTGCCCCGGCAATGGAAGAGGTGAAGACTTTTCGGCGCACAGGATCTTCCAGCTCATCAAACTAGAACAGAGAGAGAGGAGGAAAAAAATAGAAAGCAATGTCATATTTAAAAATTATCTTACCATCTTTTTATCTGGATGACATAAAATTTTGTCTAACAAGTTGGTTGAGCTGACATGGAATTGGCACAACAGACAATTTTTGGTCACAACCATCCTGCCTCGCATTCAAATTTAAGACCTGGAAATCGGAGCATTCTTTGGGAGCAGAGGCTCCTACTCGTAGCTCAAGTGGTAGCACCCTCTAAACATTTAACATGATATTATTTTATGGAGAAACATAGGGAGACCCAGCTTCGTAGACAGCAGGAAAATGTAAACTGTAAGACTTAACCAGTTGAGGACGGGCCAATTTTGCTACAACACGCATTTCCCATAGACACTTGTGCGAGTATACTTGGGAATCATTTTCAACGGATTAAAGAAGGCAATTGGGTTGGTACTAGAATTGTACTGAGAAATATTATTTTTCATGTGATCTCTCCTCCCCAGGTTTGGGAGCTTACTGCTCTGCTTCATTATCAAAATCTCATCGAATTATTGTGACAGAGTGGACATAGCTGACTACACCATCCACTCTCTTTACTCACCCTGTCATTGGGCAGTGCTCCAGGTTTCTGGCCCAGGATGGCCGCGGGCAGTCTGACCGTGTCCTGGCGCGGCTCGCCATTCACGTCCACCACGAGGCTCTTGGTCAGAACGATCTCACTACCGGCCGACGGGATGATGTTTGGCCGGGACTCCATGGGTACCTCGCTGAAGCGGGCCTGGGTGTTGGGCTTGGCTACGCCCGGTGTGATGCTCCCTGTGGGAGGGGGGGAAAGGAACCAAGTACAAAATGCATCATGAGCTGTTTGAGGCCTTGCAAACCCTGAGTGTTTTTTTTTCTTTCTTTCTTTTTAATCTCCTAGGTTCTGTCTCTTTAAGATTCATATTCCGACAAATCCATTCTATAATTTTATTGTTGTTTATGTGAGTACATAATTAATCCTTGCTGATCACAAAAATGGCACCAGCATCATCACTTCTACTCAGGTGTAAATGAAACACTGTGTACCATGAAAATTCACGCTCATAAAGGAACCAATTAGATGATATACCACTAACACCAACTGGATGTTATGTTCTTAACCCGTTGAGTACCAGTCCTGAGTATACTTGGGCAAGCGTCTATGGGAAATGCGTGTTGTAGCAAAATCAAACCGTCCTCAACAGGTTAAAAGAGCCATTTGAGTTTTGTGTAACAACTTCTACACACCAAGTTATCTAAAAAGTGCAAAAAGTATTGTAGTGTACATGACACCCTGTTATAAAGAATTAATGATAGCTCACTTGAGCACAAGCATGGTATGGATGACATTTCATACAGAAACACTGTTATATACAATGTAGCATAAAGACTATGATACCAAAGACACTGGTGAAGCAATTATACTTTATTGTAACCAATTGGAATACACCACACAATGCATTTGGCTCTTTCACCACGCTGTGTATTCTCATGGTCGGACATCCGGGTATTTTGCGTGTCACGGGGTCATGGATAGCGGTGGAGTGAAAACAAACAGTCGCGTGAGCCTAGAGTGGTAACGCTGTACGTGTTTTTTGCCGGGGCGCCCCGCGAGCATAGCGCTAGCGCAAGCTGTACTACTGTAGCTGTGCGGGCGGCAGGATTAGGCCCTAGGCCTACCCTAAATTAGGCCCTACCCTAAGCCTACTACAGTACTAACGTTACGCCTGTAGACCTACCTGAAGTTTCTATGAGGTACTAAGTAAGCGTAGATATCGGGGTAGGGCCTACTCAAAGAGGTTCTACTGCACATCTGGCCATTTTGTCGGGTCGTTGATCCAGAGTCCTGCCGCGATTTCATACGGGCACAGGTCCAGTCCGACTGCCTTCAACTTGGCAAAATACCGGGACCGATCGATCGACAGGATCCAGATTATTAGAATATTGCTGGCAAGACATGATGCATGTATCTCATGAATGATGGCACAAATGACAAAATGAATAATGAAAAACAGTCCCCATGTCTGCGTAGAGTTGCACATAAATTATACGCGTCGCACATGCACAGCATGCAGTATGCGCATTATGCAGGCTTAGCGCTTGCAAGTTGTTTGTTTTCACTCCAGTCAACCGGAAGTGACGTGTAGCCGACCGCAAGAATATTCTGACATAAATTCAGAGCTAAATGTGATGGCCACCTTTTTTGGCTTGATAAAGCCCACTCACCAATGAAGTCGGATCTTCCCGTTGGGGGCCCCTCCTCCACCTGTTCTGGGATGGTGGAGGGGTGCATGGGGAAGGAGGTGTGGCTGGATGGGGTCTCACTGGGGAGGTTGGGGTGGGCGTGGCTGCCCTGGTCTGAGGCCCCTTGGGGAGTTGGGTTAACTGAGGTGTTTAGAGAACAATGCAACAATGAACATGAACACAGGTAAGAAAAAAACAAACCATATTAGTGAAATGAATATTAACTTATACTAAATATATTCATGCAAGCATTAGTAATGGGATTATTCATGTGCAAGGTAATTGGCACATACATTTGACATACATTAAACCATAGATTTTTTAACAGTGAAAAATTACAAAAGCAACTTTTAAGTCATTTTTCAAGGAATAACTTCCATTTAACACGAGGTCTAACAATAGATTCAACAAGAACTATAATTTTTGAAATCATGCAGCATAATTCCAGCAAATTGCTTGCTCAATCATTGAAAAAACAAAACAAAACAAGAATATTCAAAACGAACTTTTAAACAGAACCAACATTCTTTCTTAGATCAAAGAAGATATGGAACTTCAAAACAACATGAGAATATAAAACAATGTAGTAAAAAAAACCACACACACACTGTTGGGTGAAAAAAAAGGAAGTTTAAGTTCATGAACATTAACTTATACTAAATATATTCATAGGACTCTTACCTGGTCTTGTGGGTCCATGTGGCTGAGAGGCATGGGCTGGGGTGGGGTTGGTTGGTCTCAGTGGGGTCGGTGTCCCCTGCCCTGTGGCATGCCCTGGGGTAGGGTTGGTGGGTCTGATGTCAGATGGACTAGCAGATGCCATTCCCCCTGATCCAATGAAATAGATAGGTAAGCCTTTAGCAATCTTTTGGTCATAGATTTCCACAAGAATTGCTATAAAAGAGATTGAACAATGTTCAACTGAGTTGGGTGCTAAATACATGTAGATGAAAATCTAAGTGTTGAAATGGATAAGTGTACATTTAACTTCAGGTTTGACTCTTATTTTTCAAATACCCGTAAAACATCAGATACCATACGTACGTAGTGAAAGTCACGATCTATGATCATTCATTGATTTCATAGAAGCCTATCAGATTACGCATTCCACAGGCAAGTACAGTGCAAATATAAAAGTGGTAAAATGATAAAATTGCAATATACCAGTAGTCTTTTGATGATGGCTCATATTGGATGCAGCTCTAAAGGACAGCTCACTGTAATCTTTGACAATAAATACACCTCCCTTACAAAGTAAAAAAGACATATATACTTTTGAAACACACTGTATTTTTAAATTTTCGTGGATATCTTGATTACAAGTTATGATTTAAAAAAAAATGAAATAACATTGTAAACATTGCTCTTTCAATACCATCTGTAACTGGGTCAATCATTACAGAATCCTTATCTATAAAACATGAGAGTAAATGAAAACAACATCATTGCCACACCCACCCTGATGAGCGGGAGTGGTGGATAGGTCCCTGGGAGCATTGGGTCCAGTCACTGCCTTCATGGGTGACACACTCTCGGATGGATCGCTTGGCTGGGAAGACGAGGCTGTTTGACCTGAAATTGATGGACACACCCAAGACACTCATTATTTGCAGCCTATAACTTGGGAATGTAACAGGGAAGGTAGTGCATGTAAAAACACAGAAGAAGGACAACTGAACTTAGTTCTGTCCCTTGTTTGAAGGGCAGACGGATTGTCTTTCTTCTGCCTTGCAAATATTTATGTGGAGATATATTCTTGAGGGTAAAAAATCATAAATCAAGACTGACCTAGACAAGACTGATTTTCAGTCATACAAGTTTCCTGTCTCTGGTGGTTATAATTGATTGATTGCATACTCTGGAAGGAAGTGATGTTGCGCTGTACTGTGTGTAAATGTTGGAGTGCAAGCTGTACATGCTATGTGTTGTAAAACCAGAAACATTCGCAGCATGAATCTTTTGCAAATTGTCACTGGCATTCAATGCATGGTGTAGACTAAACTTTTCGGACAAAACCTTTTGCATGTATTCTACTTTCCCAAGTCTTGGCTTCCTCACTGAATTTGTAATAGTTTCATGCTTGCACTAATGCAAAGATTTCTGGTTTTACAGTATCATATCAAAGTCAAATACACAGGGGATTAATTACAGCAACGATACAATCAAAGCTGTGCCTTGTGCCTACCTGGCTGGGCGGACGGGGCGGCCGGAGAGTCTGAAGGGGTGCTGGGCAGACTCATGGCGGTGTTGACCCCCGGACGGGCCGTGGTGGTTGGTGGCAGGTCTTTGGTCAGCGCGTCCATGTCTGGGGCCGGTTCTCCGCTGGCCGCTGCCTCCTCGGCCCTGAGGAAGGCACGCCCCCAGTCACTGCTGAAGTAGGGCGGGACGGTGCGGTTGATGAGCGCCTGGCGACAGGCTTCCTCCTCCCGCTTCTCCCTCCTGCAGTGGTGCATGGAAGCACAGAAGATAGACTGGACTCAATTCTCAAGAATCACTGATGCAAAGACATACATGTCATTACTGAGGCTTCCACATGCGAAGAAGTGAGCAAGCATCCTCAGAGACCAGGACGACAAGCACAAACATGCAATATGCTAGGAACAGTGTATATTGACAGTATAAACATACAGCAAGTGCAAAAACCAAGAGAGTCCAGTCTGATTCTGTGACCATCATCAACAGATTTCATTGTTCCAAATATTGGGTAAAATAGCACCCTTGTGATTTTGATTCTAAACATTTTACTGAAAATGGAAATAATGTAGAATTAACATCACAATGTAGAGGAGATCGAGCTCATCAATGTGATACCAATATTTCAATACCCCTCCCCCCCAAAAAAAAAAAATTAAAAAAAATTGCAATAACGCCCTTCTGGTTCTCAGCCGATAATTTGTCTCAGGGTACACACCTGACCCTCTCCCAGTCCTCTTGGGAGTACTTGTTCTTGGGTCTCAGGGTGGGAGGCAATGGGGGCGGGGCTGTGGAGGTCTCGTAGAGCTCCTTGGCATTCCCCGCTGCCTGGATGTCCACTGGTTTGACGGGCTCCAGGGTGGCTGCTATGCCGGCGGATGGGGCTCCATCAGCAGCGGCAGCCGTGGTCTGCTCGCCGCCTTTGGACCGAGAGCTATCTTCATCAACCTGCCAATATCAACACCAATGTACACGGCTTAGGTAAGACATTGATCATTCCGGACCAGATTTGGATTAAATTAAAAGTAGAGCAGAGCACAAAGTAAACAGACCCTACGAACATAAACACACATGTTGAAAAAAAAAAAACAAACAAATAGCAAATCAAAACAAAAAGGACCACGATGAAATATTATTGCAACATGTTAATAAACATGGGTATTCAGATCCTATGGAACACACACATACACATATGACTTCGGGAATCTCAGTTTTGTAATTTGAGCTTAGAAATACAATATGTGATCAAATAGCTGAGGGCAAAAGTGGATCCAGACAGGAAAATGCAAGGAAGACAAGAACTCGAGCAGAAATGCATTGTAGGACTACGAGAGAACATGACATTACAAAACACAAGGCTTACTGACAGATTGACAGATGTGAAATGAAAATGCAGTTTGATATTGTATAAGCTGTTAAATTTGCGAGGGTTTAATTTTCACAAATTTCACTTCTCACTGTTGGACTGCCAAATTTTGCAACACATGGAAATATCTCCAACTGACGGGTCTAGGGCAATTACCCCCCTGGGCAATTACCCCGCACCCTTCCCCTGGCCCTAATCCTAATCCTGAACCTAATCCTATCCCTAACCCAAACTCCTAACCCTAACCCTAACCCTAACCCTAATCGTTACTCTAAGCTTACCACTAACCAGTATTTAGCCGGGGGGTAATTGCCCTCTCGGGGTAATTGCCCGGATACGCCAACTGACAGGCATAAGTGCACTTTTGATAGCCTCAATGTCAAAATCGCGGAAACAACATCTCGCAAAAATGTCCGTGGCCCCCCCACACAAACATATCCGTACGTGAACATATCAGTTCATGCAGTAGCAAAGATTGGAAAGGGGAGTCAGACCTATAATTGGTAATTACGGCATGAGTGGTAAAGATATCCAATCTCACCTGAGCCAGGATGTGAGCCAAGAGATCACCAGACTTAACCCTCTCCTGCTGGGATCGTGGCTCCTTGATGGCCTTATCTCTCAGCTCTCTCTCCTTCTCCTTCATCTCCTTGGCGTAGGCCTCCAGCCCCTCCCTCATCTTGGCCCGCAGCTCCCGGTCCGTGGGCTTGTACTCCACGAACTGCCTCAGCTGGAGCTGCTTGGGGCACTTCGGCACCGGCCCCCTCTGGGGCGGCTGCGGCGCCGACTTCACGGCAACGCCCCGGCCGACTTTGGTCCCAAATCGCGGGCCCGGCGTCTTCTGCTCCACGGCGGGGATCTTGGCGAAGTCACGCGAGCGGAGGTTGCGAGGGATGATGTTGGCCTCTTCGAATGGCATCAGCCACCTGTCGCTGATGGTGGAAGAGTGCGGCTGCATGACGGTGACTCCGTGAATCTCCGGGTGGTCTGGGATTGCATCACGGAGGACAGCCACATTGGGGTCCAGCCCCGCCTGGTGGATAAATGGGAAGATGTCGCGCTGACGGAGCAGCTCTGTACCGCTTCCGTCGGGATGGAGGATGAAGAAGCGAGGCATGAAAGCCATATTGGGAGGTTTCTCCTCCTCCTCCTCTTCTCCTACTCCTCCTCCAACAAATTTCTCCGCATCACTGGGAACGATGGAAGCGTCGATGTCCCCATTCCACTTCACGCAGAACTGGTTCCCGTCGATGTCGCATGTCTCCACGGCGATTCGCTCCCGGTGTTTCATGGTGTAGGCCCCCACTATGCTTGGCTCCCCGCTCTCACCCTCTTTGGGGGTGTAGCGTGCCGTCCCGTCCACACCCACGGCGAGCCTGGATCCTTCGCAGTGCAGAATCTCATAGGAGCCGTCGGGGATGGCGACGATTTCCGAGCCATTGCCGAAGATGGTGGTGGCGATGCTATCCTCACAGTTGAAGATGATGGTGGCATAGCCAGCACACTCCACCTTCACATGCTTGACTTCTCTTGTGCCCGCAACTGGGGATTCCCCTGATGATCAAAAGAAAAGTAAATCCTAACCACAGTGATTACATGCAGTGAGTCCATGCAATAAGAGTTTTCCACTGGATCTTTGCAAGCTTTCAAACTCACTGTCTTCAGCAATTCAGGAGGCAATTATCTGTTGGACCATTGGGGCTTCTAACACATTCTCTGGGCCTGCATTGCACAAAAATGCTAAATTCAAACTGACTTGAAATTATTGAAACTACCAGAAAATCAGTTCTTATCTTCTCAAATATTTACATAATTTTGGATGGAATTTTCAATTGCTTGAAATCAATGTGAGGGTAAATATCTCAATTTCACATACTGTAAAACATAATATTTTTACGGCATGAAGTTTTTGCGAATTGGAGCCAACAGCCTTCTTCATGGCATGAAATTTTTGTGAGTTGCCTTTGGCATTTAATGAGTATAGTGTAGACAAGAACTTTCACATGCATTTTAATTTCACAAATCTTGGCTCTCGTGAAATTCGTGAAAATTGAAATACATAAGGACATTCCACATTTTACAGTATATAACGCAAAGAGTTTGGTGGATGGTCTCTCACCATAAGGTGCTCTATCACAAGTGTTGAAATCTGCTACAAGAATTTTACCTACTGCACATCAAATCCTCACTTCTAAAAACATCAACAGCATGCAGTTGTATATTTACAGTTTTGTTTTCTCACAATGTCATAAATTTCTAAGAATTGAAGAACTATTATCCAGTCTATCTTATCTGCATCACTTGCAACATCATTTATTTTGTGAACTAGATACACCAGTGCCTCTCAATATTAAAGCGCACCGCCCTCAATATAAGACAGTCAACATCCAAGCTCACCTGTTTCATTGGCCTCATCACAGCCCTGCCTGAAGAGAACCTTCTTGTAGTACGTGGTGATACGGGTGCCCTCGCTATGGTCCACGACGCGCACGCCATTCGGCCGCTCCACGGTGATGGTGCGGTCTTCTCGCGTGGTCAGAACCTGGTGCGGGGAGGAGAATATTAAAGAGAGGATGACATACTCAAACACCCATCATTTTTTATGCTAGCAATAGCATTTGAAATGACGTCGTTCCTACACAAAATGAGCATGATACCAGACATTACAAATGCCAAGAAACCCTGTTTCTTAATTTCTTGTCGAATATCACTGAAAGAAAACTCTGTGGAGTCACATGAAGAAATGCGGCACATAAATCCACACTGGTTCATTTAGCCTTAAAGCACATGCTGTTGTCAATTGAAATGAATTCATCAAATCAATTACTGATACTTTTTGATAAGTTCCTGTGATAAGACCAACAAAATGTCTATTAAATACTGATGTTAATAGATTTTGAATGAAAATGTGGGGATGCTCCAGCAATGTATTCCTTGATAACAGATTCATAGTGCACTGGTCTGCCCTTCTCTCCTTTTCTCTTACTCACTCTTTATATTTACCATCTATTTGCTAATTATCCATTCATCTATAACTGAACTATCCATTCATCCATCCATCTTTCAACCTACAGGTGTACATACATGTCTATCTATCTGTCCATCTATCTATATATCTATCCATCTATCCATCCATCCATCCATCTATCTATCTATCTATCTATCCACACTGTATCTAATCTATCTTTCAATCTATCTATCATCTCTATCTCTCTATCTGTGTATCGAATTTAAACATGTGGATAGGCAGATTGATGAAAAGAGTGACAGAAGACTAACAAAAAGAGAATAGAGAGTGTGAGACAGATAGACAATATAATATCTCACCTCTTCAGAGACAGGGTCAGTGGCACTGTACAGCATGCACTCTTTAGGCTGGAAGGTGGTGCCGTCGGGCCTGGTACCAATCCTCTGGCCACTGGGCGTGGTTGTGACCCACTCCTGGCTGGGGAATGAGGCGGACGAGGTCAGTTCTGGAATCGCCTGGTCTTGGTCGATGGGCTCCAGCAGCTTGCTGCTTGGTCCTTTTGAGGCACCTAGTGGGAGAGGGCAAAGGTCATGCTAGTCTTAACTCTCACAGACCATCTTTAAGCCTGACTGTGTTTTGCATTTGCCAACTGACATGTACACTGCAAACAATTTGTATCATGTGATACGATGTTCTTTTGTTTTTATCTTTTTCTTGCCTTTTTAAGACCCTTTCAAAATAGAACCTGAACATTTGATTACCTGGTATATGAAAAGAGTGACAGAATGAACATATGAATGAATGTTGACTGAAACGAAGTAAAGTGAATGGAGGATGGTATGAAGACAGAAACAAAAGAATAAATGAAAGAAGAAGGAAAAGAAAGACTGGTATGTGAATAAACTCACTCTTCTTGGAGGGACTATCACTCCTCTGACTGACGGCACTACTCCCCCTGGGGACCTGCGGGGAGGGCTCCCTAGGGCTGGGGCTCGAGGGGTGGGGAGCGGCAGATGGGGTAGTGGGGCTGTAGCTTACGGCTCCATCAGCAAACAGCACCTGGGATGGTTAGCAAGTAACATGAATGTAAGTACTTTGACAATACAAGATATTTTTGTTGATCTATGTAGAATGCAAGTCTCTGTCCTAAAAGTGGAAACCCTTCTCCAGCATTGCAAAGCCCTCTAAATTTTGACAAGCTTTCTTCTGGAGAAAATGAAACGGACACAGCAACGACTTTCAGAATGGCCCCTATCATTTCCCTATCATTCTGTAGGGCTTGACTAGAAATATATTGGGACAAGAAAAGTGTCTTGTGATCCTAACTCTCTACCTTCTAACTTTATATCTTTCGTACACACACACACACACACACACACACACACAAACACATATACTAAAATCAATGTCGCAATTTTTATCTTCATTATATTTACCACAACAAAGGTCTAAGTGCTTGTTTAAGTCCTCATCCTTACATCATTATCAGGAAAATCATCTTGTATGGTTTCATAGTCACAGTCAAAACCACTGTCTAACACATCATTACCACCATGATTACATCAATGTCCTAAAACCCTGTTAACACTAAGCATATTGGCACAATTAGTAACATTATTATCATTATCATCATCATCATAATTATCAACACCATCTAGCTTGGAACCAACATCATCATTCATATAATAATAATCATCATCACCACAATGATTAATTGTCATCATCAGACCATCCTTATCATCATCATCTTCATCTTCATCATCAAGAACAGCGCATCATCGATCACCACCTTGGTAGTTACAAGTAATTTCCTCACATACAACAACTCTCTGTGCAATTTTGGTACCTGCGTGGTGCCATCCTTCATCAGTTTGATGACACTGCCCTCGCTCGTCACGAGACGGGAGAGCTCCTGCATGGCCGGGTTCTGCCTGGGGGCCTCGCAGGGCTGCTGGCTGCTGGTCTTGGTCAGGTAACTCTGTCTGATCAGCAGACGTCCCGGGATGTTGGGGTCTCTCGCTGCTTCATCTTGGGTCAAAGTTCAGAGGAAAATGCCATAGTAACACATTTTTTAATCTTTTTTTAAATCTAAGAAAATGTCAGTTTGGAACCAGCAGTGTACAAACATCCTATCAACTTAGTATAATGTTTATGCTGTTCTCATTTTCAACTGACAGCTATCATAGCATGATGTCATCACAATGCCCCTAAAAATTTTAGAGTTTATACTATAGGATACATCCATCAGAAGCATTTCAAGAAGTATGGTATGCTGAACTGTAGACATTCTACCGGGTACTTGGCCTTTTTATTCGATAAAATCATCTTTGAGGGACCTGGCAATAGCGTGGTTTAGGAACTTGCATATGAGCATACATGTCCATGTGAATTGAACAAACAAGCAATAGAGATTGCTTTAAAACATTCACTCAATTTGTTAAAATAGAGTGTTGTATACGAAGTTATCTGTGAAGGCCATCAGCATCGTATCTCAAGTTATGTGGAACTCGTTGTATGTGTACCGGCATCACATTCTATCATCATTATCATCTAGCTACATATGTACTTTGAGATGAAAAGTTGATGTCAACTGATGAACGCTGCAGTACATTCACATTATTAAACTCTACCTGAAGATGAAAAAAATATATATATACATTTCTATTTCAAATCTTTGCTAAGCTCTATAAAGCTGTGCTGCAATGAGCCAATCATATGAATTCATATTCATCAAGAATACTATAATTTATTTGCATAAAAATATCATCAATCAAAAATGCAGATCGCAAGGACACTCTTGCTGGCACCAACCTTCTGTGGGTTCCAGTAGGTAGGTGACGTGGAGTCCGTCAGGGCAGGAGACAAAGAGCTGCTGGAAGGGCGGTATCTCTGGCTCCTCCTCCGCTTCCTCCGCCTCCTTCAGCTTCCTCAACCTCTCTTCCTCCTGGGGGTGGAGATTGATGAGATGGTGAATCATAGAGGTTACATTACTCACTATACCTCTAGAAGGCAGGCCATGGAAAATTTCTGTGATCACAAGGAGCGCTGTCAACCATTACTGAGAGGGGCAATTAGATCACTGGGCAACATTGACGGGATACAAAGTAAGTGTATAACCTCTTTGACGAAACCAAAGTTTGCCAGATGCAGATGTGCATGCAGAAAAGACTGAATAATGCATTAATACAACGCTTGTTCACCCAGAGCTCTGACAATTGTAAGTATGTAACTTCTTTGTACCCCTCTTAGTAATGGCAAGCCTTTCATTCATTTCATTCATTCACCTTCATCTCCAACGAAAATGTAAGTACAATATCACATGTACACAGTCACACATTTATATATTATGACATTGTAATAAAGGAAAATATCATGCTGTGACTTTTAAGACTGTTCCGAAATAGAGTTGTTGAAAATGGAGGGGCTCCTCGCAATCAAAGATGTACGGCTTATTGCAAGTCAGCACTCTAGTGCCTACCAAAATATGTAATCTCTTTGGTTTGAACTCATTTAACCCATCCAGTCCAAGAAACAACTCGTCTGTGGTTTGGTGTCTTTGCTTTTAATCATAATTCTTTTTTTCTTTATTGATGGCTAGCATTTCATAGGGTGATGTGAAAACTTCTATTATACTGGAGCCCTTTATCTTTCATATATAGCATTGATTTGTTTTAGATGCAGAATTTTCAAATGAATCTTAACTGCTTAACATAACTGCTCTTTAAATTGGCAACATATTTTAGAATATTAAAGTCAATGTTTCCAGTTGTTTGAAATGAGCCAACTCTTGTCTAACTCTAGTTTCAGTTTGCTTGTTTATTTGCTTTTTCAGCTCATATCGATTGGGACTCTGAGATATCCTCCCCCCCCCCCAAAAAAAAAAAAAAAAAAAGAGAAGAAAAAGCAACTGAGTTGTACACACACCTCTCTCTGCTGTTGCTCGGCCAGGAGTTGTGCCTGTCTCTCAGCCTCTGCCTGCTGCTGCTGCTGCTGCTGGTTCTTCTTGCCCTTCTTACCGGAGCCTCCGCGGCCCCCCTTGGGTGAGGGGGCAGCAGGGGGTGGGGTAGGGGTGGGTGCCGGTGGGATGACGACCTCAATGACAGGCTTCTCAGCTGTGGTGGGTTACAGTGTTGAGTCAGAATTAGATTTTGATGAAATTTAATGAATCTTTGGGAACTGCGAAAAAAGCAGCATCCATTGAGAAGTCAGCTTATACTGTAATCTGGCATTTCCCCCAGTTTTCCTCTGTTTTGAAAGAGAATATAGCAATAAGTGACAATGCCGGTTCGATATAATCACATTTGAATTACAACGAAAAGAAAAATGTTCACTATCCTATTGTTACATATCTGCAGAGGAACTTTGTTATCTACTTTAATAAAAACTGGGGGGTGTTTCATAAAGCTGCTCGTAAAGTTACGAACAACTTACGAGTGACTGGTAATCAGTTCTTGTGCTGAATTATGGAAATTCTGATAAGTACAGCACATCAGAACTGATCACCAGTCGCTCGTAAGTCGTTCGTAACTTTATGAACAGCTTTATGGAACACCCCCCAAAACGGAGTCAGTAACATTACTGCATTAGGGCGACATGAATTTCACTTTGTTTGCTGAGAATGAGATTGACAGGAACACAGCTAGAGCCCTTCTGGTTCTACAGCAATGACTTATTCTCTTGCTGTTTTGTTTTGTTTTTCAGCAAACACTGCCATCTGTCTAAGGAACATAATGCAAGCTGTATTCACAAGAAATTTAAGCTATAGATTTCTGAATAAATTCAATGTCTCTGCATCTCTACTCCCCATTTTTACTCCACACACATCCATGTGCATTGGCTAGAATTACAGTCTGCAGCTTTAGCATTTACATCAAGGTGGATGATTTTGTATACACAATAGAATCAGGACCACCATCCCCCCCCCCCCACCAGCAAAGACACCGATGACATATTGAGTCGGTCCTGACCTGCTTTCTTGGTGACCCCCTCTGACCCATAGTTGCTGAAGGAGAGGGTCATCCCATCGTTCAGGTTGGCTGTGAAGGATCCAAAGCTGGAGAGTGGCTTGTCCTTCTTCTTCTTCTTCTTTGGCTCCTTCTCTCCCTCTGTGCCACCTGTAGATCAGACGGAGCATGACAAATTGTTACTAATCATCATCATCATCATCATCATCATCATCATTACTATCATTATTGCTATCATCATTATCATAATTATCATTATCATTCAGGGGGCATTTCATGAAGCATATTCTGGTCGGATATTTTTCTGACAAAGCTATCAAAATCCTTGCATTTGATTGGCTGAGAGCAAATTTGTCTGACCAATTTGTCAGACAAAACGCTTCATGAAATGCCTCCCTCATCATCACTATCGTTATCATCATCACTATCACCATCATCACTGTCATATCATCACCATCAGCAGCAGCATTTTAATTCTGATCATCATTGTCATCGTTATCATCATCACTATCGCCATCACCATCACAATCATCATCATCACTATCATCATCATCAGCAGCAGCAGCAGCAGCAACAGCAAAATTATAATCATCATCATCATCATAATCACCAATCATCATTTTTCTCATTACCATCATCAACATCATCATCATCACAGTCACCACCATCATCATTTACAAGGAAATGCCCTGACAAATCATTCCATCACTATTCATATCGCTTTGATTTACTGGTAGAGCCTGTCTCGCAATCATTGTAAACTACCACCTTTGAAACTCATATTCAATCATGTCAAAGCCCTCGATGGTCAACACCTCACCCTCTTCTTTCTGATCTTTCTCCTGCTTCTCCTCGTCTGCCTTCTCCTTCACATTCTCCTCCTTGGTGGTCTCCATGGTAACGGGCGTGGCATCTGCAGCACCATCCCCCTCAACCTCTTCCTTGTCCCTCGGGTCCATGATGTGGATCACAAACACATGGCCATCCTTCAGCACAGAGGTCTTCACAAACTTTGCACCTGGGTGTCAGAACATTGAAGAGAATACTCGATCATCACAACCCGTGCCATGGAGAGTGAGCACACAACATTTATCAACACATCTGTTCATTTATTAACTAATCCATTTATTCTTTCATTTATTCAGATGTGTACAATGTTTGCTTTTTGTGGTTGTCATTTTGCCTTTGATAAAGATTCTGCTAGTATCAAGGCTCAGCCCCTTCTCATTTAATTCATGTATTCATTTATTCTTTTATTCATTGATTCATTCATTCACCCATGTATATTTATTCACTCATTCATTCATTCATTCATTCATTCATTCATTCATTCATTCATTCATTCATTCATTCATCTACTTATTCAATGATTCATTCATCCTGCCATCTATCCATTCCTTCATTATGTCAGTCAACAGCCATAGGAGGAAGCTCTTCATGTTTATCACTGATCTTAGTGGATACTGTAAAACATGATATATTCGCGGCATGAAATTTTCGCGAATTGGAGCCGACAGCCTTTTTCGTGGCATGAAATTTTCGCGAATTGCTACTGGCATTCAATGCATGTAGTGTAGACAAAAGCTTTCGCGTGCATCTTAATTTCGCGAATTTTGGCGCTCGCGAAATTCGTGAAATTAAAATGCACGCGAAAATTCCTCGTTTTACAGTATTTCATTGCACATGGAAGGAAATATTTTTGGCTGCATTATCCAACAATCACAGACCAAGTGATGGGGCTTTCATTTGGTAGCCATGACTATCCATGCTTCCCTGTTATGACTATTGGTTCATGAAGAGCATGCTGCCTCGCACACTTCATCATTTCATGTCACTTTGGTCTCATTACTTTGATATCTGTCAAGCAAGAGAATGAATATACACTTGCTAAATGAAAACAGTGACGGACAAGGGGAAATGGGCATGAAGATCTTGATAAGTATAAGCAATACAAAACAATGGCAAAAAAAAAATCCTTCCCCCCTCACCTCCCCCCCCCCCAATTAAAAAAAACATACAAATAAACAAACACACACACACAAACATAACCAACTCCAACTATCAACAAAGAGACTGGTAGTCAAGCAACACATGGAGTAACAAAAAGCAAATACAATTCAAAAAAAAAGAAGAAAACAAACACCAAACATTAGCATACAAACACACGCAGACACACACACAAAGCGAGAGACTCACCATTGATAAACTGGGTGTGCTCAGTTCGTATCTGTCCTCCATCGTTGGGGAAGAGAGTGGTGGTGTTTCCTTGGGCTTGGATGATATTATTTCCCATGTCGTATCCAACAAACTGGCCCAATAAAAACAAAAAATAGCAAACAGATATTCCAAATATGACAAATCATGAACATTTCCCTTTTATTGAAAAGTCATCTATTGGATCTACTCTTGTTTGCAATGAGAGCCTTCATTAACAATTGCAGCCTTTTGCACACAACTTTTGGCATCGACAAAACACGAACAAATACACTTTATCTTATGAGAAATGGCTCGTTGGATGGAACGTGAATAAAAAAAAAACAACATCCTTAAAACAATAACAAATAGTAAGAAGGAATGAATTATGATATACCAAGGTTAAAACACCAACAAATTTGTTTCCTACTAAGATCTTACCATAGCTTTCACAGTCTGAGAATAACATGAGGATACTGTATGCCGCAAGTTAATTCAGCACTATGGGTGTGACTCCAGGTTAGTCTAATACCTCTCTTACAGAGTTTTTTGCTCATCAGACACTCGTTTTACGCAAGTTTCTTTGTTGTTTTTTTTCTTCAGATCACCCACTGATGTGTATCGGATTACAGTCCCATGAGTCTGATTTGTGATGGTTGGCTATCAGGTCAGTGCCAGATGTGTCCAGGTTCTAGCTAGGGCTCTTCTGGCATTGGTATCACCCTTGGTGAGCCTTGGTGCGCAAGCCTCTGGAGCTTGGCTGCTTAAGGAACTCATATGGGAACACTGAAATTTTTGCATTTTGGGGATCAGATGAGCCTCTGATGGTCAGTTGAAGGGAGATCTAGCTCTGTGGGTATAACCAGGGCTCGACACTAACGGTGGCCCGGTGGCCCGGGGCCACCAAAAATGAAAGTCGGGCCACCAAATTTCAAAAAAGGGCAAATTTGGTGGCCCGCCTCGGGCCACCAAAAATGTTTGAAAAGTATGTCAATAAATTCGTAACTTTTTGCGCCAGAAATTAGCAGTTAAATTTATTTAAATGATGGATGAAAAGGACTGAATGTGTGCCTGAGAATGAGTGTTGCGAGTTTTTTGAGGTTTATTTATGAGTAGATATGTCCAGCTTCCAATTCTTACTATGATAAAACTTAAATATTTGACTTACTTTAAAAAAAAAAAGGACTTTTAATGTTTTTTATTGGGTTTTTTTTCGGGCCACCAAATTTTTCTCTCGGGCCACCAAAAATGTGAAATTGATGATTTTGGTGGCCCCATCGGGCCACCAAAAAAAAAAAATTAGTGTGGAGTCCTGGTATAACTCACCGGGTAGACCTTCTCCGGTTCCTTGGGCTCCTCTGGCTGTGATGCCTCGGTGGCTGGCTCCGGTGTCCCTGACCCATCCTTTTTGTCCTTGTCTCCCTTTCTGCTGCCACGCCCGCTCCCATCCTTACCGGGAGACCCGGGTTTCTTGCCCTTCTTCTCATCACTGTCCGTCTACGGTGGTAGAAGATTGGGATAAGGAGAGATAGGAGGTATTAGTCTATTTAGTAGATGGGAGGGATTATTGGTTTGAAGCAAAAGGGATGGTGTATTTTTTGTTGAGACGGGGATTCAGATTTTAACTTTAATTAGAAACCACTTTATGAAACATTAAAGAGCATACAATTCTAAGAGGTGTTTCAAGGTTTATTTGATGAAGATAGGTTTTGAAATGGCTGAGATATCAAAAATCAAAGTAAAACAAAGTGGTCCTAAATAAAGACCCACATCTTATTAGGACCTCTTCGTTTCTGGATATCTCAGCAATATCAAACCCAATTTTCATCAGTACCTCTTACAATTGTATGCTCTTTCATATTTCATAACAGGTTTCTAATTATTTCACCAAAAAAAGTTCAAAACCTGAAGCCCCATCTCAACCAAAACTATACCATCCCTTTAATCTGCAAAGTCAAATTCACAGGCATTCTCAGTTTTCTAATCCCCTTCACTCTGTTCATTCTCTTTATGATTTTGACTTCAAACGTGTATTCCATGGAGATCCTTCACTGTATTTCATGTTTGCTACAATGAGCCTCCAGTCAATACCTTGTTTCATCATCTGAGAGACAGTAAACTAGCATACAGTGAACAATTTAATGCAGAAAGGAATTCATCTGTCGCACACTTATAAGTATGCATAACTATCTTTGCCAATAACCTGCAATGATGAATTCTTGATCTCTATCACTACCCATGCCAATCACATCACTTCAATCACTATGATTTCGTTTCTCTGACAACATTTTCTGTCTGAGTCTCTCTTTGGATTGGGAATAAAGTGCAAATGTTAACAAGTCTCAATAACGGAAGGCTCCATCACTTTCTAAATTTGATATGCATTCAAGGGAATAACTAGCGAGAATCTACTGATTAATATGAATCATGAATTACATTTTGATATAGTGTCAAAGTTTGGAATAATTTCGTGGCTAAACAAAGGTTGCTGACAATAAACTGCAACCACGCTGCCCATGTCCCCTTGGTCGGGCACCCGTCTACCGATACCTTCTTGGGTGAGGCCGACCGTGACCGGGACCGGGCCGACTTGCGCCCCTTCTTGTCCTTCTCTGCCCGCTTCTTCTCCTCCTCCTCCCGCAGTTTGTCCTGCTCCACCTTCCAGGCCTTCATGGAGTTGGGCCGCATGAATTGCTTGCTGTTTGGGTCCAGGTGGTCCACAACGGGCTGGGCCGGACTGGCACTTCGACGGCCTGTGAATGAGGGTGGGGTGGGAAGGGGGAACATCACGACCTCAATCTCACTTTATTTTCACAAGATTTCTCTTAGTTCCATAAGTGGGGGGATGTTAGAATATCATTCCCATCATTTCCGCTTGTACATTGTACCTTGAGTTTCTCAAATTCCCTTTAATTCAAAATCATGGAGGACATCTAAATACCGGTAATTGGTTATCATTTCTTGAAATTGGCTCCATGCTCATTCATTTGACAGATATATCCTTTCTCTGTCAAACAGTTGCAAATATGTTTTTGCATTAAAAAAACAAACAAACTCTGAAGGATACATGGTCAATTCAATGCCTCTCAGTGACTGCAGATGATAAATAATACATGTACATATCAAACTAGTAAAAGAGAAAGAAAGAAAACAAATTTGAATGGGAACCTATAGGTTGGTATATTGTAGCTCGGACAATAATATTGTCAATATCTGTTGTTCTCTTTCTCTCTATTCAAGCACAAATTCTTCCATCTTAACTGTAAAATTCACAACTACAACAAGATGTACCATAGGTCCCTGACTATTTGTGAAAATGTTAAAGACTCTTGGTTACCTTTTGGCGACTTGGACCTGGACTTCTTTGGTGACCCGGACCTGCGTCCCTTGGAGGAGGCCGGTCTGGACTGGGCGGCCGATGAGGCCCGGGACAGCGCCAACTCTCGCTGTCGGATCAGCTCTTTCTCTCGCATCTCGGCCTGGTACTTGGCCTCCTCGACCTCGGTAAACTCTCTGATGTTGTCTGCGACGTGTTCCATGTAGTTTCTGGAAGTATGATACAAAACATATTGGTCTTATCAGTTGTTTTTTTTTTATACTACAGCATATTCATCAGTCTCCTACATTGGCTTCATATAAACCCTCTCTGAACACTATCCATTTGTAAGGTAAGCTTCTTTTCTTTTTTAAAGGGGCATAGTCCCGGTAGTGTAGATGGCGCTGTTGATGATACTGCCGAAGATTACCGAAGTAGAGCTGTCATCAAGAGTAAAGTGCGTAGGTGTTGCTAAGTAACGTTGCCTTTGTTGTCTTCTCTGCGCATCGCGCAGTCTGTAGTAATGCCAGGGTGCGTGCATATGTGCTTGTTATTATGACATCACAAAAGAAGTTTGCTAAAGCTGTCATCCCCCTCAGCCGAATCATGAGCCGAAGTGTGATCGGACCACTGACTACAGTGAATCGGTCTTCTTCGGACTCGGGAAAGTGGGCCAAAGCGTAAGCGCCAAAAGAAGTCGATAGCGTAGGTCTCTATAGGAAACTTGCGCCGTGCGCCCGCGTACGCATTTGACTAAAACACGGGGACCATGCACCTTTAAGTTACATTAATGTATACAGCATACAAGATGTTGTATGCTGCATATTCAATATACTATTTCTTCATAATTATACTGTTTCTTTATTGTTATTTGAATGAATATAATTTGTCAATATGTCTTTGTGTTAATAAGTGTGTATGTAAAATGGATAAAAACACATAGGGAACACTGATTTGCTATATATGTGCTATACAAGCTCAACTATCATTATCATTATTATTTCAAACATTTTTGTTTTGTTTTTAACACAGTGTAATATGAATTTTAAAGCTCATGATGTTTTAAAAGACATCTTCAGTCATTTCTTAAAGAACTGCATGAGATGAATATTCAGCCACAAATGGTCTCTCTTTTAGACTGTAGTGATTCTTTGGTGTTGGGATTTCATACACTGTGGTGTTATGGTGTCTCTACATGTGTCAATAGTTGGCAGTAGAGTCGATATGTACGTGTATAGAGTAGATGTTTTACACTGATGAATGCTTTGGTGTCAGTGTTATAGTTGTACGTATTTATAACACCATGCCTCACCTGAAGCCCACATCTGAGTGTAGCTTGGTGTCCCATGGTTGGGTGTTCTGCAGGTTGGGCCCCACTGGGTTGTGCATGACCACCAGTAGGGTGTGGTCCCTCTTGTGGTAGTAGGTGTCCATAAAGGGGTACATCTCACGTGCCTCTTCAAGGATCTATAGTAAAAAGAATAATTCAAATATCTTTCTGAAAAACTTCCTGCATTACACTCATGGCATCTATTCATTAACTATAAAGAGAGAGGTAAGTTCAATTTTACTTTAAGACTAAAAGCAAATTTGCGAGCACAACATCACAATGGGTGATCACAACCCATGATTCTCAGACGATTTCTTCACCATGGATGATGTCCTTTTTTTTATCAACCATGAAGGTGTAGATTTTTCACTCTCACACCTAGTAGATGCTCAAAGATCGTATTTCATGTTTAAGTGACAGGATTGTTGAAATCCATGTTGTGCTTGCTGCCATATATTTCACACATGATACATACATCAACGATACAGCAAGGCAGAGTCAAGCACAGGCTTGTTCAGGATCAGGATACATTCCAAAAGACCACTGGGTTCGGTTCATGTGACTTCTCTTCATTCCAATGCAATTTACATCTTTCTCAATATCTGCCCGTACTGAAATGTGCAATTATCTTTTTGCCTTCAGCACTACAATGATGAACTCTAGTACACCTGTAAAACCAGAAATGTCTGCGTGCGTGAAAGTTTTGCAAACTTTGTGAGGAGCCAAGATTTACAACAAAGTAAATGACATGCAAAGGTACAATGCTGTACACCATACAAGTGCTCGCACCAGTACGCTTACTAGTCATGAGCATTTTAATTGTTCAGTTTTTTGAACTGTGTTTCATAGTAGTATGCATTTAGTTTTGTTGTGTGTTTTATATTGATCAGCAGTGTGTGTTCAACAAACCCCTGTATACCTATTATAGAACAACATTAACATGTAGTACACTTGTAATTTTTTCGTGGTTGGCATATCACAAATGTTTCATACTGCGAATGTGTCTGGTTTTTCCCCCTGACCTGGATAAGAACATGAGGGTCAAAGTGTTCCGCATAGCACCACTCATCAAGGTTCCTCAGCTTCCTGTCACCGATGAAGTCATGCACGCTGATGTTGCTCCGGCTGGACCCCGGTCTGGCGTCCTTCGCATCTTCCATCTCCTTGTCCTTCTCCCCCTGGGTCCGGTGGGTGGGGTCCAAGGATGGAGGCTGGTCTTTTGCAGGCAGAATGGGTTGCCCTGTGGCATCTTTCTCAAAGTGAACTGAGACACACCAGGAAAAAAAAAGAAGAGAAAGATATATGGGTCATAATGAGATGACAGCCATTCAATTTCTGATGCATGATACAGACAACAAGGTTTGTTCAAAACCAACTTGCTCCCCATATTCGTAACTTGCATTTGACGGTTTCTTCAATTTTTGCTCCCAAGAAGATTCTACACATAAAACCGAGAAGCCTATAGCTTACATCACTGAAGGAGCAAGTGCTGTGTACAGCATATATCTTTTGAGTACAATAAGTATTTCACAAAATGGTACTCATAAGGCAATTTCGTAAGTGGTTAAAACTGCAGTGATGAAAGGAGGAAGTTATTATCATCCCTTCTCCAGGATAAACGTGAGAGATGTCCCATCTTGGAGACCAAATACAATGGGTTTGTGTTATGGGAGGCAATATTCTGAAGTCGACTCACGAAATTTGAGAAAAATAAAACATGTCTAAAAATTATACTGCGTACTGGTACATAGCATCCTGTTAGAGTCTAAAGTTACCTGTATGCAGTTGTATATATATCATACTAAAACATCTTAAAAATGCCTCATGAGAATGATGACAACATACCTAGTCAACCCTCTTTCCACAAACAGAAGAATAAAGACATTGAGCATGAGTTTTTAATGACTAAAGTATTTCTTGATTACATCTTTCAAAGGCTAAAACTATGTTTTCAGAGTACATGACATGCTGATCATCACTGGAAATAGAAGGAAAAATAAAAATAAATCTTCCATAACTGTTACAATCCTTGAAATGCACCAAGTGAGGTGGTTATAATAGTTTTTATACACAAAGGTACAAGTCACTACTCCCACTACACCACAGAGCTATGCAATCACATAAATACAGCACTTGAAGCTGAATACACAATACATGCAAGCAGAAACAGGCCAACGAACACATGGACAAAAATATTCATGACGAGACCTATATATATAACACATACTCAAGATTTAAAACAAAGAGCAATTCACAGTTGTAGAACACAGATATCCTGATTAACCGTCAGATTCTCAGATATTAGTCTTCAATAGACTTGAAACTTGGTACAACTGCCTCCTGTAAGCAACAGGTTAACGTGTCACCATTTGTGATATTTATCTTTCAACCTCCACTGACTAAAAAAATGGGGCTCACATCTATATAAGCACTTCTACATGAACACAATGGAAGCATGCTGAACAGGGTTTTCTACTACACTGCTTGTAATTAACAAATCAGACAACTTTTAATACACTAAACATTTCCAAAAACATACAAATCCAATTTTCTTTGCTATTTCTGGTTTCCCTTCTCAATCTTCATAGAAATAATGCAAAGTTTGCTCCAGTCAATGAAACCCAAAATAGATTTTGCAAAGGTTTCACAGATCATTATCAATAAACACATCCAGGTGTACCTGCTAGCATAATTTCTGCTTGTACAGTGCACTCCCATTGCAATGAACACGGTTATAATGAAATTCTGGTTACAACAAATTAAAAATTCAGGCCCTAACATTATTCGCTCTATGTTCTTCATTGTTTATTTGTTCAGTTATAACGAAATTTTGATATAATGAAAGAAAACTGCTGGTCCTTAGAACTTTGTTATAATGGATGTCGACTGTTGGTCCTTAGAACTTTGTTAAAATGGATGTCGACTGTATCAGTCGACAGTATCACACGTTGTTATCAGAATGACCATGTGTATAGGAGTACCGCAGTGGCAGACAAGGCATACTACAAAGCACAAACTATAGTATATTCATATTTACCACATACACATGTCATGCAAAACATAGACATTATTGTCAGATTGGATCTGAATGGCTTTGTTTACACCATGGATTACAGTCACCATTCCTCGTGCATTTAACATTCAACGGAAAACAAATATCCACTACGGATGGACGGGTACAGTAGATCTTTACAGGAGCATGCGAGAGAAGAATGAAACATTGACCAGCGCTAGCTCTTGCTTCTACGACTACAGAATGTTTTAGACACATATACTGTACATAGTGGGGGATGTACAGGGTTGGTACTGAGCTGTACCACATGACATACTGTACATTTTTGTACCTTCATCTGCAGGTTTCACTTGGTGAACTGAACAAGAATGAAGAAATGAACATGAACGGGAAAAAATAAATGGTAAAAGTCAGTCTGCAGATGTTATGAATTTTTTCCTCTGCACAGTCCTCCTGGCCGACTTTTGTTAGTAGCTCTGAAGTATTTCCATCAAATATTTGGTCTGGCACTGATTTCCTCATTATCTCATTCAAATAGACAGCAAATTACATCAAGCTGATTCCCCTCCCCCCACCACCACCAATAAGTCTCCATGTTTCCGGTAGTTTCGAATGTTGAGACAAAAATGAACACAGTTCAATGTTGCCTTGAGTAGAATCAGTGATCTATAGACATGTTTAAAGTCAAAAGAATCAGTCAAGCTTTTTCATGAGCTCTGACAGTGAACAAGAAAGAAAATCGCCAAAAGAAGGTAAGTTATTCAAGGTGGTGCCACATAAGCGACTTTTTTTTCTTTTTTCTTTTTTTTTTAGTGTGTGTGTGTTGTCACGTTACTGTGATACTGGTCAGAACACATTGGACTCTCTTTGAATTATAGTCCACAGGTGTCTTACTCCTAATTTAAAATGACTGTGGTCTCCTGCAATAACCATCGGTCGCAAAGCCAGAAAATGGAAATGAACAAAATAGCATGTTCTCTTCTAGCGCTAACACCTATACAGTTTTGAAAAATGCCAAGGAAGGTGAATCTCGTCTCTAAGAGGTTTACTCACCTGAGCTCTTTGCAGATCGCAGGCTACTGGCAGATCCCTGCCTGGATTTCTTGCCCTCCACTTTCAGGATGCCAGCGTTGTTGGGTTGGGCAAGTAGCCCTGCCTCATTGGCTGCCTTGGCCTCCAGTTCTTCTGTAGATGACAGTCAGAGAAAGGTTAAGTTAGAAAGTGGTAAGGTACAGTAATAGCTTGTCAAGTTTTGTCATACATATCTATTTTGCCTTTGTTCAATGCAATCATTATCATCTTTTTTGTTTTGGTGGAGAGTCACAACATCATTTGAATCATTATTTATGCAAAAATATGCAGGTGTTTCACCAACTTGATGTAATTTAAAAGGAGAAAAAAAGCTGCAAATATATGTATTCAACATTTCCTCTTTTCAAACTGCAAATGTTCTATGATTTCTAATACAATAGCATACACTTTTGGCAGCAGTTGTGAATTGACTTTTCTAAGGGGCTTGTCATATTAGAATATTGCATTTGAGAATTTCTACATTTGAACAGTAACTTTTCTTAAACAGCAGATATTAGTGTTCACTGTTACAGTAAGCGCATAGTTTCCTGCAGTAGTTATTATTATTATTATTATTATTATTATTATTATTATTATTATTATTATTATTATTATTATTATTATTATCATCATTATTATTATCATTATTATTATTATTATTGTTATCATCATAATTATTATCTTTTGCATTTTGGCATTCTAATATTGGGGGTCTATAATGCTAGAATAGAACCAGGATGAGTTGTAAAAAAAAAAAATCATCATGTCTGCTATGACACTGCAATGAAAAAAAGAGTAGGAAAAACACATTGGAATGCTATCAACACAATTACTTAAGTAAAATTAATGATTCTTACATCAAGTTGTTTTCCATAATAACTGATTGACAAATTGCCCTTCATCAATGTATATAAACACTGATTATTCAGCATTTGAGTAAATAGCCATGATAAAAATCATTGGCATACATACTCACTATTACAAATGTATGTCATATTCTAGTGGTTATGATCATGAATAGCTATACAGGCATCAAAAGTAGAAAAGTATGGAAGATGTGAGTGATCATTACCTTCAACTTTCTGGAGATTCTCTGTCGTCAGTTCCGTTATTCCTTCAGTCTGCTTTTCTGCATTCTTCTCCTCCTCCTTCTCCTTCTCCCCCTCCTCCACGCCCTTCTCCCTCTTGGCAAAGAGTGGGTAGGGGTCGTCCCAGACGATGCCCTCCGAGATGACCTCGGGGGCGACCCGCCCGTCCTCCCCGGTACCCCTCAGGGCCAGGCTCTCAAAGACAAACTGCTTGAAGGCGCGGTCCACCTCGGCCTGGTCCAGAACACCGTTGCCGCAGTGGTGGAGGAGCTCCTGGAGACGGGCCGCCCGCTGCTTGACGACGCCCGAGGAGGGGCGGGGGAACTCGCGCAGCTTGGCGACGGGGATGTAGTCCATCATCGCGAGCTCCGCCTCCAGGGCGTTGAAGCCGTGCAAGCTCTTGAGGTGCTTGAGGCGGAGGGAGATGTTGTCCCCGTACTGGAGGAACTCTGGCTTGGTGAGGGAGAGCTTGTCGGATGGAGGCCCACCTTGTGGCTGATCTTGTGATGCCTGCTTGAAAGAAACAGTGGAGTAGACTAGTATTGTATACATACCAGTACATAACCATGTTCAGTATATTTTTACGCACTGGAATAATTTCACTCTATGCATGGTACATATTGAATGATGAATCAAAATGTCACCAGATTGAGAAGCCTGCTTTTAAAAGAAATTGGCACATGGACTACACGAGCTATACATACCCATACATGACAATGTTCAGTATATTTTTGTGCACTGGAATAATTTCACTCAATACAGCACACATTGAATCATGAATCAAAATGTCATCAGATTTAGCAACAAAAACATGAGGAATGCTGTGTAATTTGTTAGCATATCTTTGAATTTTTAAACTTTGGAAAGATGACAGTACTTCAGGATGAAATCTTGAACAATTATGAAACAAATTTTTTGTATATGGTTGTATTTTGAGGTGTGCAGTAGAAGCTGGATATTTTCTGAGATACTGTAAACGTTATTTTTGCACTACCAAATTTTCAAGCTGAACAAGAGTGGCTCAGAAACATGTTTGCGATTTTTAAATTCTTGCTGCGCAATGTCTTATCCATACACCCTTGTATGTTTGCTACCAATGCACAAAGAAGACAAAACTGTATTGAAACATTTCCATGCATGAAAATCTATATTAATTTAGTACTACTTTACAGCGCAACATGCAAAGCAATGGGCGCATATCATGCGTCACTCTAGATAAGTATGCATTTATACTGAAGCACACACATTTGCTTACACTATACACTAGACAAATGATTCTTCTGAATACAGCTTGCACAGAAGGCTACTAGCATACACACACACAGTTTACTATTAATCAGCTGACACAACGCATTACCGGCATTCAAAATGTGCATAGAAAATTGTAAAGATATTTTCACCGCTTATAGAATTTGTGGTAGCCAAAAGAAGCGCAAAATCTGCAAAATATTACCACAGATATTTCTGCATTTGCAGTATCATTTGCAGCAATACTGCTATATTGCCATGCCAGACTCCCTCACAGTCATCACATCACTGATGACCACTGAATCCATGCAACAGACAGTGGTCTTAGTTAACCTAACTAACCCCTCCATCTGCTTCCTTGGAGCTGATGTGCAGTTTGTCGGCCATCTTGTCGATGTGGGCCGCCAGGCTGTGCTCCAGCCCGTCCTCTCGGGGGATCTTGGTCCAGTCGCTGGGAGGGCCGCGGTCCTCAGACGTGGCCACGATCTGAGGGAAAACGCAAGAACATCAAAAAATTTAACAGATTGTAAAATAAATCTATTAATGGTAAGACTGCAAGAAAAATGGAAGCAATTTTGTTTATTCCTTTTAGTTTGTTACATTCATTTCTTTCTCTGTCACTTTCTCTCTCTCTCTCTCTAAGCTCTCTCTCCATAGACTGATAGATACCAATTCAAAAGCTACAGGTAGATATATAGATAAATATATGTATGCACACATAAATATAATACATGTACATATTCACTTATACACTTGCTTACACATTATTTTGTAATACTTACAAGCATACACTGTGCTTACAGCTGTACTTTGATACATTTTACATACATACATAATACATACTCCTCAAGGTTAGCATAAGTATTAATTACATTACTTGGGTGTAACTGAAAGTTTGATCTAATCAAAAAAAAAAAAAAAAAATCAACACTGCAGTATCATACACACATGATATGGCTATGGACTCCCTTTTCCATGAATTCTTGAATAAATTGTGAGTTTCTGCGACTGAGTACCTGTTCCAGCATACAATGCATGATGAGAGGAACGCTAACACTCTCCTGTGGTATGCTGTCCATCAGCTCTGTGTAGTAGCGTGTGTCCACGTCGGCGGACACCACGATGGGTTTCAGCTCGGGCGGGGCGGCCGCGTCGGTCGGGGGCTGCTGCTGGCCGGCGGCTTGGGCGGCTGCTGCCTGGGCGGTGACCGGCACGTTGGCAGAGATCATGGACTGGTTGTCACCAACTGTAGGGGGAGTGGGGGAGGGGAAAAAGAGAAAATTTGATTACTGTTCATACAACAAAATCAAAAAGGACTTTGTTATTCTGATGAACTCAGTTGCAATTTTGACTTTGCAAACCACATATTAAAAAAATAGACAAATTGCCAACCCGCTGAGGACAAGCTGATTTTGCTACAACACACATTTCCATAGACACCTGCCTGAGTACTCAGGACTGGTCTTGAACAGGTTAAGGAAACTCAGTGTGAGTTGTTTGAATCATTAATGCCATATTCGTTATACAGGACCAGTTTTTTTTTAATGCAATAAACCCAGATAATTATAATAAGCAAAATAATAATTTATTTAAGAAGCAGTATAAAAGACATATTTTGTCTTTTTATTAAAATGACATTGATGTATTTAACCATTTTTTTATGTTTGTTTTTGTTGTTTGTTTTATGTTATTTTGTGTATCTTCTGTATAAAACTGATTTATGATTTTTGAAAATAACTTAGATTCCAATTCTACATGATTTTTAATGATGGTGTACGCGCGCCTACAGGCCTTATTGGCTTTTTATGTGTAAACCATTTTCCATTTTACTTTTTGCCTGTTGTAATCTGGAATAATTTATGACTGCAATTCTGATGTCGTTGTTGTGGTTTTTTATATGTGATTGCTTTTATGTTTCATCTGTAACACTGAATGCTTAATGTTGTCTTTTGTGATTTGAAATGGAAATAAACGAATTGAATTCAAATATTAAAGCTCTCCTGGTTCCACTGAGTTTGTACATTCCAATTCTGCCAATGCTGACATTTATTAAACACGAAAAAAATTGGAGAAAAATTGCGCCAATGTGAAGTTTTATTCTTCTCCAATACACCCTTATTAACAGGTTTTCACAATGATAGGGATACAATGTTGAATTTTACTTGTTCCCTATTAATCAAAACAGAGGGTACTCCTATTACACAGGAATAGTTGGCAGGTTGTAATATTCTTGTGAAAACAGCATGTTGCCTTACACTACCAATAGTATTTACATTACAATCATTTCTAAGCCATCAATATTTCATGATATTTTTTTTTTAATACATTGCAATTTGATGTCAGCACAGTCATCTTTCCACAGTTACATTCTCTGGCATGACCGACATAAGGTACCCACCTTGTGAAGCGTCTTGGACCATAGGGATCTGGATGAGCTTCATGTTGGCTAGGAAATTGCGGTACTGCCTCTCAGCATCCAGGAGGTCGTACATCATACAGGCCACGTCCTCGAACATGTCTGTCCCAAACTGGGTCTGGCATCGGGAATGAAATGATATAATTATTATGGTCGTATTTGTAAGATATGATAGTTGGATAAATGAGATATCGTGATAGACAAAATGGTTGGATATATAAGATTTAATGGATATACAAGATATAACGGTTAGAAACGCATGTGATATAGTTCACACAGCGGATATGTGGTTTAATGAGGGATCGGGAGTACCAAAGCAATAATATTACGGGTTAATGAAAACATATACGGTATTCACATGTATCTATATTTACAGGCTATGCCATATACTCCAACTCAAGATTTGTCCATGGTTGATACTACTTCAAATCATAAGCCCATGTGATGACATGGACACACCATACTTAATCTTCTTGAAGATAGATGATATATCTATGTGACATGAAGACACAATACATGTTAGAAGTTACCTGCATTTACTCTTCAAGTATTGATTGTATGTTTAATTTGAACAATCCTCATCTATATTCAAGACTATAAACTCTCATTTATTACTGATAAAATCTTGGCTGCCATAGACACTTACTCTCTTCTCATTGTCCTTCATGTCGTCCGGAACGATGTGATTCTTGACAACGTATGTGAGCCGAGCGATGTCCTGGAGCTTGGATCCCTTGGGGGCGCTCTTCAGGAGAGGTTCGTGCTGGAGCCAGAACTTCTCCAGGCTCGCCTTCTGTTTCTCCTTCTTCTTCTTCTCCTCCTCAATGACTAGTAACAGTGATAAAAGATGAAAAGAGGAAAAATTGTAAGTATACATGATAGATCAGTTTAGTTTCAGTTTAGTTTATTTGCATCAAGCATTAAAAATATACAGAACACACAATAAAACAAGAAGGTAGAAGATGGAATACAATATTCAAAGTTTTTAAATCATACAACATACACGTCAAAGTAATGCTACAGTATGAAAATAAGCAAAGACATTTGTGGGGCAACTGCGAGAAAGGAAAAAGCACTTGTGAGTAGCTGATCCATGTGCTATAAGATCAATTCAGAATAACTCTGCTATACCTCACTGGTATCATAATTGAATCTAGATCAAAGCCACACTTTTCTTTTATCTATTCAAATGTCTTGATAACTATCCCGACAACATCTTCTCACCACCTCAAACCATATCAGACCTTTGGACTTTACTCTCTCCTCCTTAGCTCCACAATTGACTACCAACATCATCGATCCTTCCCATGACAAAGGCCAGACATCTGCTACACACTCTTGTCACATGACTGCGTCCAGCCAATCAGCGATGCTGGTCAGATGAGCCCCACTTAAGTGCTGCCCATCATACATCCATCCTCTACCGACACTTAGACCTGAGACACGAAACCCCCTTGCCAGCATGCTTTTCTACCAGTGACCCGAAGGCCCCGCCCTACCTTCCGGTGGCCTGTCGTCCTCGTCCATCTCCTCCTCCTCCTCCCTGCGTCGCTTCTCGAAGAGGGAGTAGTCCTCCGCCTGCAGCCGGATGATGCAGTTGATGTGGATGCCGAGGTCGACCAGGAGGGAGAGCAGGGGCGCCTGGTCGAAGCCCTCGATGATCACGTAGTGCTGGGGTCCATCATCGGGTTCATCGTCTGGGCAAGATTTGGTGAAAGCATCATTAGGAAATAATCTCATGAAAGTTATCTGTCAGCACACAAATACAATAAAGACGTAACTAAGAATGGCAAAAACTTGAGCACTTAAGTTTAGCTTTTTGCTTGTGCAGAAAATCCCAAATTGCTCTAAAGACAAATGAACAGCATTTAATATGTATCATTGCATACAAGCCCAAACATATCAAAGGCATATTTGACTCATGTTCCTGTTTCATATTACAACATTTAAATGTTACATAATCTGGCACTTATCAATGAAAATGCTAAAAAGCAAGACAAATTACTAATTTGTCTGGAGCAAAACGTGCAAGCAGGTAAACTTTATTCCGCTTTTGACATTTGTAGAGCAAAGATCCATCTCAAGAGTGAATGCAGGGGACAATGAAAGTCTATCACATTCAATTCAACCCTCTTCATGCCCAGGCACTCAATAACATACAACACTGTGTAACTTGCCAAGCTTTTGTCATCAGCATTCAGCGACCAAGCATCCAAACTTGACCTAGCTGTCAAGTTTATAGGGAAGCCAACTCAGGTGTAGCAATGTTCATCAGTCAATCATGAATGGCCATGGTGACATAATCAAGATTACATAAATCTCTACTCAATGACAATTAGTTTCCAGACATCTGTGCCAAACGACATAGCAAGCACTCCAGCGTGCAAGTCAATCAGCAAACAAAGCGCAGAAAGGGTCAATGACATGTCGACACGTCTCACCTATGTACTTGTTGTCATCGTCCTCCTCTCCCCTCTTCTTCAGCTTGGACTCCTTCTTGGGCGACGGCACCTCCGGGGACTTCTTGCCCTTCCCCTTGGCGGGAGACTTGCTCCGGGCTCGCTTTCCTCCGCCCGTTTCTTTTCCCTTCTTGCCGTCCTTGGCGCTGCCGTCAGCAGCCTGGGAAAAGGGGATCAACATACACAGTCACCTCTAACAATCCTTACATATTTTTCCCTATCAAGCATTCCTTTTGCCAGGCTCCATTTGTGGAAGGATGGGTTTGGTCTCTTTCTACTTATGTCCACCTTCAGGTCAACTATTTTTTATTCAATTCCTGCATTCATTGTATCTCCACTTCTTTTAATCTCCAAAGCCACTTTTTTTTTTCAGCCTAAAATTAGTCTGATAATTCTGAGCTGCAACCAGTTACTTTATATATTACTAATCAACCCTTGAATGATGAAAGGAGATTTTTTTTTTTTATTACTTCAAGATGCATAAGGGTTGTAAAACAATTTTATTACATGGGATTACTTTATTACATCTTGCTACCGGGTAATAGTTCTTCACACATCACATTGCAACATTTCCTACATGTGTATGCTTCACGTAGACAGTCATGTTAAAGATACACAATACCACATGTAATCTGAAAACACACTCTCACTGAAAGAATAAGTCTTATTGCATCCCAGTGATAAATCTAAGCCTTAATTTTGGGCTAACTAGTGTCCCAAGTGTCTAGCTAGCATGGCAAATTAAATAGGATACATGACTAAATGATGCGTTTCCACTCATTTTTCAATGTAAATTGTTCTTTAGAGTTAACAATACAGAGATAAGAGTTTAGTATCTCAATCTAAGTCAGGGAGGTTACAAATGTAGGAGAAAAAAACCCACAAACAAACAAATGATGACTTTATTTGTTCCACTTTGTGTCTACCTGACACAATTCCTGTCACAAATGACATCACAAAAAAAGACACAATTTGCCCACCTTCTTCTCATCCTCTCTCCTCTTCAGGTCAGCTTCCTTGATGGCCAGCAGCTTCCACTTGAGGAGTTTGGCCAGGAGCGGCTGGGGGACCTCTTCCCCCTTGTCCAGGTACTCTGCCTTCACCGTCTCACAGATTTCAGAGAACTGTGGCACATCCTTTGGCTTCTTGACTTTGGCATTCCCAAGTTCGATGACCTTCAAAGACAAAAAAAAAGTGGATGAAGTTATTGCAGCTTTTTCTTTTCTTCATATGTGCCTCTGAGATTCAAAATTAGCTGTGAATGTACTATGCACTGTCATCTTCCATGAATACTTCAGACTACTACAGGCGTGGAAACTATTGTGCAATCATTTATTTTCTTAATCTAATTTTATTCATTTTATTTCAAGGACAAGTTCACCTTCATAAACATAAGGATTGAGAGAATGCAGCAATATTAGTAGAACACATCAGTGAAAGTTTGAGGAAAATTGGACAATCGATGCAAAAGTTATGAATTTTTAACATTTTTGTGTTGGAACCGCTGGACGAGGAGACTACTACAGCTTGTGAGTCATATGCGTACAACAGTATAAAGAAAATGTAAAGAAAATTCAACATATTTTCACTTTTTTTCGCATAATAAAAGAGCACTTGACTTGCCTCTTTCTAAAGGCAGGGGGAATAATATTACCCATAACATTTGTCGACAACGAGTCGGGGGAATGTGTACTTTTTTCAAAAGATGAAATTTTGTGAAATTCTCTTTATATTTTCCTTACATTGTTGCACGCATGTGACATCTCAGTTATTCACACACTGCAGTAGTCTTCTCATCCAGCGGTTACTGCACAAAAACTTCAAAAATTCATAACTTTTGAACGGATTGTCCGATTTTCGTCAAACTTTCAATGATGTATTCTACTAATATTGCTACATTCTCTCAATCCTTATGTTAATGAAGGTGAACTTGTCCTTTCACTTTATTCACTTGTTTATTATCATTATTATTTTTTTTTTTCACAGGGCCAATTTCAGTGGACTGTACCTGTTGATATCATGGAAAAAGGGTGTTTAAAATAATCTAACACCTGTCCATATACTTGCATAGTCATTTTTTTTTTTCAATGGTTCTGCAAGCAAAATTCAGGAACATTTCCCCACTGCAAAATGTGTCACAGTCTATATCATAATTTCAGCTTCTGATGTGAATAGGTAGACAGAGATTCCAAACAGCATGTAAAAAAAAAAAACCTGTTATTAATTATTGATTATTTTAAAGTCCAATGACATCAGTATACAATGAAATGGCATACCTCCTCTATCAGGGTTTCTCTGTAGATGACGCTAAAGAGTCTTCTCAGCTTTGAGTTGACAGCACTGGAGAGGATACCAGCGTACTCCTTGTCATCAAGCTGGTTTCCTATGACAAACGAGACGCAGGCCTTCCAGCTCTCCTGCAGACCAAGAGATGATTGTCGAGACAGGAATAATTAAACAAAACAAATAAAATGCACAGTGAGGATTCAGAATAAGAGCCATCCCAATGGCCAAATGATCACAGAAAATCCCGAGTAAATTACAGGAAACAATTCATTCAGAAACTTGCAGCCACCTGTTGGACCTTGGTTCCTGCAAATCAAACTGAGCAGCCTTGTTTTTACTTGCACCTTTCACTTTTTATTGTAAATATTCCCAAACGTCACTGTCGGCCATAGACGGCACATACATGCACCCCATCCATGGGTGTATGCAAGGGGGGGGGGGGGGGGGGGGGTCGGGAGGGTCGTACGACACCCCCCCCCCCAAATTTTCAAAAGGTCCACTTTTTGTAAAAGACATTTTTTGTTTTTTGAGGGCTTTTTACCCTATATACAACAGGAAAAAAAGTGACCAGGTGGTGTTCCAGCAAATTATCAAAAACCTCGTAAATTTCGTAACTTACAGTGTAGTTTTAATATGCCATACCTTATTTCTAAGCCGCACTGCTGTGCCGAAACGGTCACTTTTGTATGCACAAAATGGCCCCATTTTAAGATATAAAATTCAAAAACTCCCTACCGTGGGAGGGGGGACACCCCCCCCCCCCCCACACCCTCCCCCCGCTCGGTCGCTCCGCTCCCTCACAAAGGTAAACTATAAGGTCCAAAAATTTTGATTACGACCCCCCCAGAAAAGATCCTGGATACACCCCTGGGGCCCTGCCATCCCAGCCCAGTTTAGCTTCCAGAATGAGCTGCTAGCTGCAAAAGAGGTTACTTCTAGACCTCTACTAGTCTAGATCTATTTGTCTCTCTGTCATCAGTGTTCTGTTTCCGTGCTTGTACTCGAGTCTATTACTGCTAGACTAGTAAATCTTAGAATGGGTTAGCATTAGATCTATTGATCTAAACTGTTGTGTAATAGTTGAGTTAAATTCTTGAATCTTTGGCTATGCCGTTAATGTTATGTAGATTCTAACGTTAGATAGATCCAGAAGAAAAAGTAGACACGTGACTCAAGGAAGACAAAGGCAACATGTATATCATATTATCAACATAATAGCCGTAGTGGAACCAACGCAGTTTACATAGTAATATTACAGATTTGCCACGCTGGGCATACGAGTCGTCCATTTTTACTTGCAGCTTGCAGCTGCTTTACAACACAACGGGCATAACACCAGCCAGCCGGCCCGGTCGGTCGCGGGCAGGCCGGGCGAAGGCCAGCGTCTTCCTGCAGATCAGTGACTGCCGCCGCTGAGCTGCGCTAATAAATTTCATCCACTTGGACTTACCTCCTCAAAAGGAGTCGCTAGGAGGCCAGATTCCCACCTCGACACTCCTGCCGATCCTGCACCACTCTTTGCTCGTTTCTTTGACATTGTTGAAGGTGAATTTATCACTCCATTTCAGAAATATTGCAAATATTTAATCACTTTTTCTACGAGATTTATGTCTTGATCGTCGACTGTCGTTGCCAAGGTACACACTGCATGCGAGTGGGTCACATGAGGGCGACATTTCAAATGTGTGTGCTTGCTGCTTGTCAAAGAAAGAATTTGAGAGCGAACAATACAATGCAATGGTTGTGACAGAAAAGCCCTTCCTAAATTAATGTCTCTGAAAATGCAACCGCAACATACGGTAAATTTCTTATAAAGGGAAAGCCCCTTACACATTTTCATCTCAAGTTTGCAGCAGTTTAAGATGGTTCTCATTCTTAAGCCTACACAACTGTTAAAAAGGAAATCCACCCAAAAAATAAATTAATACACTCCTAAAGAAAGAGAAAAAAAGGTTAGGAACATTATGAAGAGTTTGTTCGCAAAAACCGATAAGTCCACATTTGCCAAATGGAGATATTTGCGATTAAAGGTCAAGAAAAATAGAGAGAAAAATAAGAAAATTGTTGCTTCTTTTGACCATAACTTCAAAAATGTACCTTTGTGTGTAGTGACCAATATATCATTTAAAAGGTATTATTTTGTACTTTATGACAGAGACCGTACTTCAAAATCTTCAAAAATGGACTTATCGGTTTTTGCGAACAAAATCTTCATATGACATTTTGAAATTTCACATTTTATCATTTTTTTTTAACATTGCTTGGCCAGTCCTTATGAATATTCAAATGAGCGTGTTGGTGATGTTGCACCCTCACTTATTTTTTCATGCATAATTCATTATATGAAATTCGGAAATATTGTTATTTTTAGCTGATAGGGCCTATAGGTAAAAGGATATGCCCATACCAAAATACATCACAGGTAACATTTGTTATTTTTAACTTTGGGTAGTTTTAAAGCAAGCTCCATATTTTTACAGCGGAAATATGAGATTTTTGTCATTTCTATATATGATTTTGGTAAGAAATAATGTGAGAGCATGAGATAATCAACTTACTGATTTTAATATTCATAATGACTGATTTTGAAGATAAGTGCTTTTCGAACATTTTTCGAAAAATGCTGCAATTTCAGAATGACATGACTATTTCTTATCCGGTTGATAATTTTTTCCACTGTTCTGCAGGGATTTTTCTCTGTTATGAAATTGATGCCATTTTGGCCTAATGTCAGAGAAATTCACTGCGACAACCAAAGGTACGCACAACATTAGCCCTGAACATATTCCAAGTAAAATTCTCCAAATTATGGAATGCTCTCCCAGAAGACATAAAGCATAGTTCTACCTTATCATGATTTAAAGAGATTGTCATTTAACATGCTCCTCTCGAGGGAAAGTTGACAAATATATTGTTATCATGCTCACATCACTTTGTATTCACATGATGAATGAATCACTGCTTGCAACCATTATGTTTCAAATACAACTCTCCCGTATAGTCTCACCTTTCCTATACTCGCCTTGTTTTCTATTCTTTTCTCATCTCTCCCGGATTTCCCGGTTGTTTGCCAAGTTATACACACACACACACACACACACACACACACACACACACACACACATATATATATATATATATATATATATATATATATATATATATATATATATCAGGGCTCGACACTAACGGTGGCCCGGTGGCCCAGGGCCACCAAAAATGAAGGTCGGACCACCAAATTTCAAAAAAGGGCAAATTTGGTGTTTTTTATTGTTTTTTTTGGGGGGGCCACCAAATTTTTCTCTCGGGCCACCAAAAATTTGAAATTGATGATTTTGGTGGCCTCATCGGGCCACCAAAAAAAAAAAGTTAGTGTGGAGCCCTGTATATATATATATATATATATATATATATATATATATATATATATTCTCTCTCTCTCTTTCCCACCAAACCATACGAATAGACAAACCTGAAATGCATATTGACTATTTTGTTTGTTTGTTTAACGTGTATATCAACATTTAAGCATTTTTAATATTAAGGCCCCTATCTATATATAAGCACCGCTTCTCCTGGGATTCCCGTCATCAAGTTTAATTGTTTTTGTTTTGCTCATGTTTACTTTGTATATAGTTATGTATCTTTGGGTGTCATTTTATTGTATACTCCTGATGATGGATAAATGACGATGAATAAAACTGAACTAAACTGAACTGAATGTGCCCTTTAGCCCCACCCTAAAAAAGGAACAAAAAAAAAAAAAAGAACCCAAGCACATCATCAAAGAGAGAGAGAAAAAAAAAGCAAAAAAGCCAATCAAAATCTTGATGGGTCATGGGTAAAGAGAAGGAAACCGACGGCTCAAAGTGATCTTTACTTATTGCCTAATTTTGCTGACCGTGGACATGTTTGAACCAGACCAGTTTTATCAATAAGACAAACCTGAAGGAAAAAGCAAAACTTTTGGGTCTCCGAAACAACCTTTGATGTTTATGATTCGGATGATAAGTTCATAAAACATGTCTTTTTCACAGATTACACCATTACGTATAAACGTGATAATCAAACCGTTGGGTCAGTGGAGAGAGAGAGGGAGCTGTTATTTCTGCTTTATTTATTTCAAAAGGGAGGAGATTACGATCGGGATTTTCTTTTGTATTCATGTTCTATTCCTTTCTAACCATCAGTAGATCTAATATCTATATCCATTCATCCATAACTATCGACTACTATCTATCTATCTGTCTATCTATCTATCTATCTATCTATCTATCTATCTATCTATCTATCTATCTCTATCTATCTATCCATCTGTCTGTCTATCTATCTATCTATCTATCTATCTATCTCTATCTATCTATCCATCTGTCTGTCTATCTATCTATCTATCTATCTATCTATCTAGATTATCTATCTATCTATCTATCTATCTATCTATCTATCTGTATTCAATTCAATCATTTTTCCAATCATCGAAAATCAAAAACATAGTACAAAGTATACATGCGATGAAATAATATTGTTCAAACGTTTGCAAAAGATTCATGAAATATATATACGAGACAAATTATAGAACAACATATGTGTACAATAATTAGAAAAAAAACACTGTATAAATACTTCGTGGGCGAGCGGAAAATAAATTCGATTATGGAAAATAGTGATCCACTAAAAAGCAAAGCTTGTAGGACGTGGATCGCTAGATAAATAATGAGTAAATGATATACTATTCTGTAACAATATACATGTAATTATTTTGAGATACACCGGTTGGGAAAAAAAATATATAGATTACCAATGCTAGTGCCCGGACCCTGTTCACTGAACCACGTGTACCAGGAAAATATGACAAGGACAACACACATTCTTCTTCTAAGGGAGTAGTATCAAAATGTTATATTGCCTGGGAGGCTATCTAAAGAATTACTAAAAAGCATAACTTTTGTTTTTTTTTTTTGAATATTTAATGACAATTTATTTGCGTATATCCATTGTATAACCTTTTTCAGTTCTTCATTGACTGTTCTTATTAAAATGTTTGGGTCAGGGTGGGAAAAAAAAAGGTTAGAGTCATCCGCAAATAATATGAATGATAGTTTCTCCGAGGATCTATGAAAATCATTAACATAAATAATGAATAACAATGGGCCTAATAAACTCCCTTGTGGAACACCACATGCAATTGTTTTACTTTGAGAGTCAAAGCCGTTGACATGTACAAATTGATGTATAATGAAGAGCTTGCTTCCAAAAGGTGCTAAATCCATTTAAAATGATGGATGTAGCGCCTTTTGGAAGCAATCTCTTCATATATATCTATCTTTCCACCCATCATATCTATCCATTTAGAGTCCATCCATCCATCTATCTATCTATCTATCTATCTATCTATCTATCTATCTATCTTTGTTTCTACCCACCATATCTATCCATTTATCCATTCATCCATCTATCATCTATCTATCTATCTATCTATCTATCTATCTATCTATCTATCTATCTATCATTCTATCTATCTATCCTGTCAACTGTCTGTCCCTCTGTCCGTTTGTCTGTCTTGTCTATCTATCTATTTATTTATCTATACACCTATATATACCTATCTGCATTATAATCATTATCTAAATAATTATTTGTAGCTGTTTATTTCCTTGGTATTATCTCGGTAACAAGTGACAGGCATAGTACACCAGTAAAGTTTACCCAGCATCCCATATATGTACATGTAAGGGACCTATACGCAAAAGAGGGAGATCTAGCTATGAAAGACTATAGTAAAGAGTCAAAAGAACTCAGTTACCACTGAAGTGGGCAGTAGTCCCAAACTAATTATGTTAATTCATTCAGAATGATGTGGAAGCATGCTCCCTAGAGGAGCACTCAGCAGTATGAGATATAACAATGAAATCCCTTTGAGTGATGATGATGATTACAATGGTGCAACAGCAACGACGACTACGACGACGACGATTACGACAACAACAACAACATGGCCGAAAAGAAATATTTTGTCGAGTTAGGCATATAAGGTAGGCCTACGAGATTCATATTAGTTGTGCATGCATTTTTTTTTTGTCTCTGGATAAAATTGTACTTTTAAGTTTAGCTACGAGTAACTGTACCTTCACTCACTTATATATCAAAACTATGAGTATCAAACCATCTACAGTTTGTATTGGAAAATGCGGGAATAAATCAAACAACACAGAGCAAACGATGAAAAAAAAAATACAAGTAATGGTCATAACTGCAATGACTTTCTAGGAATAAAAACGAAATAGTTGTAAAACAATGGTGCTTTTTTATGAGCCCCCCCCCCCCCATCCATTTCAAGCTCAGTCTCTCATGATGATGGTCTCCTGCATACTAGTATGCAATAATTATCTCAGTTATCTACCGGAAAATACTATGCATCTTGATTGCAAATTTCATTATGCTATACTCACTACTGCACAATATTCCATTTCTTATGCTTATTTTGTGTAATGTTATGTTATCATCTTAAATCACTGCACTTATTATTTGTCTTTGTGCTTTTGAAACGTATATTTAATTTGTACTTGATAGAGTGCAGGAATAAATCCAACCAAACAAACATTGATTAATATTATGATCCTTGTTCATTCGTACACTATGGCCTTCCTTCATGGTATCGGATCACGAATCGTGTTGTGAGTATAAGTAGGTACATGTAATAAAGGATCGCCATTGGTAATCTACTCGAGTATCAGAAGCCCGACGTAATACTGTACCACCAGTAGATATGAGATTGTGGTTTACGCATGATAGTAGACCAGCCAAACCTCAAAAAAGGCTCTAGATAAGGATTCGACGGCATTTTTTGTTAATGCTCCGTTCTCATACTGAAAGTCATGCAAAAATACTAAGGAATAGCGTACGGCCGGATGTCACGCGCATTTTTGCCGAAAAATTTCATTTTTAGCACAAAATTCAGAAGCATGTCAAAAATCACGATTTTTATTTTTTGCTTGCATTCAATTGATATTTGAAAGATCATGAGTTTCAATTGTCCCTTTTAATGAAATTGCAATTTAAATGTGTTTCCTTAGCAATCTAAAAAGTCATTTTGTACAGCCATATATGGGGCTCTCAAATGTTTGGGTGTTGTTTTCTCGAAATAATATTCACAGATTAATCAACGTTCTGCAAAGTTTGTTTTTCCAAGCTAATTAGATGATCTTCCAAAAGTAATTTAATGTTTTATAAAACTACAAGTGCTTCTTTAATTGAATGTGTCAATATTATTTCTAGTTTTCTTGAAGAAATCTTTACTTTTGATCAAAACTCTGAACTTGCAGGAACTCAGAAAATGCATTTTCGAGCATTTTCCAGTAGCCCCGCGCAGCTTGTGTGCGTGCGAATACTTAATACGTGTGCGTACGTCTACCCCTACGACCTACGAGCTAGCTACAGGTAAAATCTCTCGCGCGAGAGCTGCATGTTTCGGTCGTTGAGTTGGAAACGTGGTGACTGAAAAAGGGACTATTTCCTTCGAATGTAAGTAACTTAGTAAATAAATACATAGTTCTTTATTGCACTGCATAACGGAACTTAAAAAACTGTTTTGATCTAACAGTTAGATATACAACTTTGATCTGAGACTTGGTTAATATCAAGGTTCAAGCGCTAGTACTACTGTAGCGCGAGAGTGTATCAAAACAAAATAAAATATACAAATACATCCAATCTCTCATCACACTATCTTGGCTGCTGCCACCACATGATTTAAGGAGACATGACCTCCAGGACTAAACGACCAACTTTGTCATTCAGCCCTAATTCACCAACGACACTTACCAGCTACGAGACAGAGTAGGAGGAGGGGGGGGGGGGGGGATACCGACTTCCTATTCATTCGCAGATCTAGTTTGCACTTGAGCTGTAGCGGTCTGTTGTAAGCACGTGTTTGAGTTTCTGCAATACACTACTGTCTGTGACGTGCACTACTTATCACGAGCGAGCCATGGCCTCGACTAGTTTTACGTGTGAATTGAGGTAAGCTTTGTAAATGCAAATGATTGTGTAATGGATGTGATATTAGCTGTACAGCATATTTATTTGCAGTAAGACTCTAACTACATATTCTGTATGTAATTTACCGGTATTGCCATGCTCAACTCGATAACTGCACACACGCAGTCACGTAAACAGTCATAGCCAAACTGTCAGCTTCATAACATTCCACACACTAACGTTAGCACGTGCACAACACAACCTCCACACTACTGGCCCTGCACTCCTACAAATAACTGTTCTCGTTAATGTAAACTGGTAGCACACTACACTCTCATATTAAGCCGAGTTTTCGATGGACGTGAGCCTGTCTGGATTACGCCTAGACATCTTGCCACACCTAATATAAAATGTTGTTATTAAGAATAATTAGGAGAATTAAGTTACACTACCGTAGTCTACATTACCTCTTGTGCTACTTTCAGATCAATCAGTGGTATCACCAACAAACATCACTATGAGCACAGACACAAACATGTCCAATAACATCGCTGTCATTCGCTCAACGACATACACAAGTCACATGCTAGCCTTTGCAAAACCATCAGCTTGCAACCATGCCACTCGTGTAGACCAACTAACAATAATTCTAAGTTACTCAAGTATGTAACATTCAACTGGAACTTTAATAACAGAGTACCAACTCGGACTCTGATCTCAACAATATGTACATAACTAGAACAATTTGGTCGTCACCAAGAAAGCCATAAATCAGCAATCAACATGAAAATTGCCTAAGTCTGTGACAGTGTCTGCCACAGTGTGTGTCTGTGACAGTGTGTGACCCCACAACAAAATACTAAGTGTCAGCACTTCATACAACACTGCCATGTTCATACTAATCATTGTTGGCAATGTCCACACCATATCTGATTCTGAGTTGAAGTCCTCACAATTTGGACCACACTACCACGTAGGGAATTTCTAAGTGTCACTCATATCACAGAATGACTAAGTTGTCTCAATTTGTCCCATACTTTAGAATATCAGTCTATCAGTACTACTGCCCTCAAAAATTCTAAGTCAGTGCAGTTTGTACTTCACTATCAAATATCAAATTGCTAAGTATCACTTCAAATGTCCCAAAAAGAAATGTCTAAGTTGGGAGAATTTGTACCCTGCTCTCAGGTAGCAAATTTCTTAAGTGTCAATACACGCATCTCTGGAAAACATCTAAGTGGTGGGAGTTCGTACCTCACTATAAAATATTGAAGTCCTAAGTATCGCTTCACATGACCCTCAAAAATTTCTAAGTTGGTGCAACTTGCACCTCACTATAAAATATTGAAGTCCTAAGTATCACTTCACATGACCCTCAAAAATTTGTAAGTTGGTGCAACTTGTACCTCACTATCAAATGCCCAAATTCTAAGTGTCAGTACACTCACATCATAAAATATCTATCTAAGTCAGGTGCAATTTGTACCTCACTATCAAATGTTCAGTTTCTAAGTGTCGGTTCACTCACAACTTGAAAATGTTTAAGTCAGCGCAATTTGTACTGCACTACCATGTTTCAAATTTCAAAGTGTCAATTCTCATACTATCAGTATCAACTCCTGAGTGTTGATACACCCATCTCTAGAAAACTTCTAAGTTGGATAAATTTATACCTCACTATGTATTAGGTTTCAAATATCCTAGTACAGCTCTATATGTATGGTACTACTCATCGGTGTTACACAAAGTGTCTTGGAATATTCAACACTGTTCGTGTCTTATCTCTCAGAATTCTGAGTACCTTCAACTCGTACTGTACAACCTTAAGTGTCACTTCCCTCTCAGAATCCTAAGTGGCTTCAATTTGTACCACACTTCCTTGAGTAACCTCAGAACTTCACTGCACTATAGATTTACAAGATGAGTGGGGGGGGGGGGGGGGGGGGGGGTAGGGAAGGGTAAGGGATTGGGATAAAGTAGATTATAGGGCAATGATTCACTTGTGTGTGTTTCGTTAGACTTCTATTCCACATAAGTCTAAGCTTATGGACCTTTTCTTTCCTACAGCTTTATAAAGATTGACCCGTACCAGGCATCTCCTTTGCCTATCCTACTCACTCTTCTTAATATACACGTCAACCGACCCAGTAACTGGCCAAGTTACTTTCCTCTTTCTTCCTAATAATTCCTAAACCATCCTCCTCTCAGGGAAACAAGCAAAACACGGAACCACCCCAGGCTGCTCACATCACTCACTGTGTCGGTGACTGTGGCCCCTACTCAACCCACGTCTATGTGCATACTCTGGCCTCGAGCATAAACTCCCAGGTATCACTACCAAGGTAAACTTTATAAGCTACTGTCTTCAGGTCTTGGGTAGCCGACATTCCCAAGCCTCGGCCCTTGCCGTCTGTAAGTCTATTAACTATCACAGCACATCTCTACCTTCGACGGTTAGAGACTCAAAATAAAAAAAATATCCTTGGATATTCAGAATTATAATAACTTTCAATATTCTCACTCTTATACTCTGTATATTAGGGAATTCCTTATTCACTCTAACAACCAATAAATATCACCTTGGAGTACACCATTACCTGGGGACCAAGCCTAGTCAGGCTATTTCTACAAAGTATCAATAAGTAAACGCCAATATTTCTCGACTTAGAAATTTTCCCCATCAACCAGCCTTGACACACTCTTTTGTTTGTTGCTTATGAGACACACTCTGATTCTCCTGAAAATATACCTTCAGCTTACATTTTAACCACAAGTTTTACCAACCTATGTCATAATCCATAAATCTGTGAACTACCCAAAGTTCAAATTTAACATTTTCCTCAGAATGTACTTCATCCAAATTCATATCATAAACCGATAATCAAACAAATTGCCATCCATGTTTTTCCCACATTTAAGCAATTGATCAATTTCGTAAGCCAGTAGTCGAACAAATCTAGTCGTTTTCCCTCATTTTGTCAGTCCTACAAAAATATTAGACCAAAATCCCCGGATCCCAAATGTAATTTTGTTTTGTCATTTTCTCGTTGCTGGGCTGCATGGTGCCTGTAAAGTATTTAATAAAAGTTACACAAACAAATGAAATACATCGTGTTCTCATACTTTTCCTTGTAATCCAATTAGATGGTATCAAACCAATGACATGACACTTTCAACTTCATATCAGTTATTCTGCCGTATGCATTCTAATCATGGATTTCTGCTTAACAACTTACCACATCAAACATTCTGAATGTGATATAAATACAATGTACTCATATGATTTTAACATCCTTCCAAATATTATTACCCTCACTTTCTAATAGATAAACGTTTAAATCTCATTCTATATTCTAACCTCTATCTAATCTATCAGCGGTTGAGAGAGAGAGAGAAAGATAGAGAGAGAGAAGAAAAAGAAAATCAGCACATCGTATATCACTACTGGTCGGAGAGACAAATTGGTGCAGGCTAGACTGAAAACTTGGCCGCAGTATCTAAAGTCGCGCTACAGACATGACCGAAACCATGTCTTTATTTGAACCAGAAGCTAAAAAAAAAAAAAGGTTTCACCGAAACATTTAAAAAAAAGATTTCACCTCAACCAACATTGCCTCTGAACACCGACAAAGAGAGAGAAAGAGAAAGAGAGCAGTGTCTACACAGACACTTTTGACAATTGCAAAAATATAACCATCTATTCTATCCCTAGAGTCTACTCACTCTGAGAAGATGCGTTGAACTATTTAGGAGCTGGAAGCTAGGATGGGAGAGGAGCTGAAACTGCAATATATGGCTGTTGAGAAGGATCAGGTCAAAGTGCAAGTGAAAGTTTTGACCCTTCACTTTTGTCAAGCTTACCCGACGGCAAGTTCCTTTCCGTCAGCCTTACTAATGCTGAAAGCTTATTGGTTGAAATGCATTGCTATAATGAGCTTTGATTGGTTAATATTTTTTACACTTTCACTTCAGCTGCAGAACTGACCAATAAGAGTTCAATAATTAGGCGGGTGATTCAATCCAGTGGATCCTGCAATTGCCGTTTCACTCCTCAAAATACACATTTTTAAAACCTTTCTAGCGTATAAATGTCCTCATTTGACACCACATTCACTAGACATTTCTGGATTCTTGATGCTCGTAACAAAAACATCTTCCATAACATTGCCGTGGCAATGATTATAAGCCTACAAGGCAAAACATCCAGGGTACGCTCTATGCAAATGAGCTCTAACGGGGGCAGGGTTATGTTCCAACATCAGTACCCCTTAGCTCACCCTTGCCTCAAGTCACTCATCCCTTCTCTACTAAATGTGATTGGCTGAGAGTTTTTGCGGACAGAGCAGCGATTGGTTAGTAGTAAAGTAGCATGCCGCCAAAAAGAGACTTAGTTAACCAATCAGATTCTGAAGAAGGGATTGACATTTGGATCCCTCTGAAGTTCAATTTGCGACAAAAGAACCTACTTTACGTCCACTTCAGTAATGCAATCTGCAATTCTGTGCATTTCATGCAATTGCCAGAGATATATTCTCGCTCTACACAGAAATATATGCTACGTACGCATTGTGATACAAAGATTATACGCGTACAAGTCCAATTCTCCTGGGTGAGCTATATGCAAATGAGCTCAATGCGTGTGTGAAACTGGCTGAAAATCACGCACGTGTTAAACAATGCTGTGTGTATGCGATGCGCGTACCCAGGGGCCTTGCCATCGGCATCAATCACGTGCTAGTGTGTGAAGGTGACCTTGACCCTTTCTACTCACATTATTTGTAAACAATCATTCTACTATGATGGAACCTAGCAGCCTAATTTTCATCAGCTAAAGTCAATACACTTGTACATTGTTTACCGTATACATGTGCCTCAACATTCTCGCATCGTAATGACATTGCCATGCATGGGTAATGCACTGTACTTATGAATATAGCCTATTTCAACACTCAGTCTTACAATTGCCAGTAAACCTCTTTATATGGCATGTATTTAACTGTATATCCTGTAAATGGAATAAAGAAAAAAAAATATGGGGGGGGGGTACCACTGTCACACTGCCCCCTTTCTTTTAATTCGCCGTCCCGGCGACTTTCTATACACTCGTTCGAATAAACTTCTCAATCGATTTGAATTGAAAATGTACAGTCATTCACTAATTCACCGAATGCTAGTATTTGCATCTGCTAACTCATTTACATCAATGTCTCTCCATTTATTCTTCCACAGATTCATGGAGGTAGAAATACCGCTGGCTGCGCTCTTGGACCCTATCCTCTCCGTCCTTCACACGCTGGTGAGTTGTGGAGTGGATACAAAGCTTCTCAATGGTGAGGTAGCCTGTCGGGGGACTCCTCAACAGGATTACCAGCTTGACGCGGCCACCTTCGGTTGTCAGCTCTACCGTGTCCATGGCAGCTGCGTTGTTGGGGACGATGGGTGTCTCACTGTCGTCAGCATGGACATCGATGGAAGCGGGACTTCCCTCCGCCATGGCCTCATCCGCCTTGTCAGCTGCCGTTTGAGCAGGGAGGGGATCCTCATCCCCAGACTCACTCGAGGTTTCCCAGCTGCAGTGGGGCCGATCCAGACTGCGAGTTGGAGACTGGAGACTTGGAGACTTATCAGCCTTCCTGGGAGTTGGCTCAGGGGTCGCCTCTTTTTCCTCCAGCACTGGTACGTCTTTCTTGGATGCTCGCCTCCTCTTCTCTGCTTCCTCCCCTATTCTCTTACTTATTCTTCGGGCCATTTCCTTCCGCTTCTTCCTCTCCTCTGCCTCCTGCCTCCTCATGAAGCGGGCAGAGGCCGCCGCGTGAGTAATGTAGTGGGCCTCGTCACGCCTGGTGGGATGTTGTCGTGCATAGTGACGGGCGAGGTCGCCACGGTTGAGACTCTCGTAATCACATCTGTTGCAGGTGAAAGTTAGCTCTGTATGATGCGCCAATTGTACGTGATCTCTGAGCTTCTCAATAGAAGACCGCGCATAGGTACACACTGGACACTTGAAAAGCATCTGTATTACATGAACAAACAAAGACAAGGAGGGAAAATGGTAAATTCACTTGATTAGGATCTTTACTTGTCTTGATACCGTCGTGGCTTAACTCTCTTTCTTGGGGGATTTCTGCGGGCCCTCAGCTCTTGTAGCCAGTTCTTCATAGGGGGACCAAGGTAGGTCTTAAGACGATCGAGATGCACAATCTTAGGTTTACTACGACTAGATTCTTGGATGCGGTACACTACATCAGATAGTCTGTGTGTAACAAGGTAAGGCCCAGTCCACTTGAACATTAACTTAGGGCAAACACCTCGCCTCCTGTATGTACCATGCAGCCACACCCAGTCCCCTTCATTATAGCTTCTTAGCTGTGTATTTCTGTCATATGTACGTGCTTGTTTTTGGGCAGCTAGTTTCAGCTTATGTCTTGCATTGTCATGTACATCATGAAGTGTCTGTCGCAACTCAAGCGCATAGTCTGATTGTTCTTTCTCTTCTCTTTCAGGATGAGGGGTTGCAGTCATGACGTCGATCGGAAGTGTAATCTCCCTGCCCATCATCATCATGGTCGGTGTTTCACCTGTAGACTCTTGGACTGCAGTGCGATACGCTAACATTGCGAAAGGAACTTTCTCATCCCAGTCACGTTGATTTTCTTCTGGATTGAGGATGGACGCTACCATACTGATGAGGGTACGATTGAATCTTTCCACGAATCCATCTCCCCTTGGATGGAATGGGCATGTTCTAGTCTTTTTAATGCCAAGCAACTTACACACTTGTGCCATAAGATTAGACTCAAAGTTCCGTCCTTGGTCACTGTGTAATTCTTTAGGCACTCCATACCTGCAGACAAACTCTTGCACAAATATTCTTGCTATTGTACTTGCTTCCTGGTCCGGCAGTGGATAGGCTTCTACCCATTTGGTGAAGTAGTCTCCCACTACAAGTATGTACTTGTTTCCATTCTCAGTCTCGGGTAGTGGTCCCAAAATGTCAGCTGCCACTCTTTCAAGGGGGGCTCCCACTTGATACTGCTGGAGGGGTGCTTTATTCTTTTTCGGGGGATTCTTCAGTCGTGCACACACTGTGCATTCTCTAACTGTTGATCTGACATCAGCAGCCAAGCCAACCCAGTAGTACCTTTGTTGCGCCTTGTGCATCAATTTATTAACTCCAAGATGACAGGCTGTTTTGGCACTGTGTAGTTCAGTCAACACTCTGTGTCGAAGAGAACGTGGTAAGACAGTTTTCCAGCTGATTTCCCTCCCATCAGCTGATTCCCATCTCTTCATTAGGACTCCATCTTTGACTTCTAATAGATCCCAATTTATCCAGTAAGTCTTGACGGAGGAAGAAAGAGCAGAGATATCTTTCCATTCAGGCCTGTGTGCATTTTCTTCTTTCCAACAAAGTACATGCTTGATATCAGGATCACTTAATTGTCCACGGCGTATGTCTGTCGTCGTGATGGATGGTGACAAGCTGATTGCTTGTATTCTTTCTGTGATTTCTGACTCCATAGCTGTGAATATACCATCCAGTGCTTGTGTAAATCACTCCATTCAATCTACGCATAGAAAATAGTAACAGGCAACCGTTATGAATAACAATTATTTACAACATTCACTTCACTGTCATATCTACTCCTTATTACAGACATCTGCCAGCTGACCACACTGTGCACAGGGGCGACGTGAAAGTCCATCTGCATTGGAATGCACTCGACCAGCTCGATGCACAAGGGTGAGTTTGTATTGACTTATTACTTCAAGCCAGCGAGCTAGTTGTCCCTCAGGGTTCTTGAAGTTGAGCAGCCATCGCAGTGCTCCATGGTCTGTTCGCACAGTGACTCTCTGTCCATACAAGTAAGGTCTGAATTGCTTCAGAAAGGTGACTACAGCAAGGAGCTCCCTCCTCGTGACGCAGTAATTCTGTTCTGCCTGTGAGAGTGTCCTGCTCGCATATGCAATGACTCTTTCTCTTCCATCATGCTCCTGTGACAGAACAGCTCCGATAGCATACTTGCTTGCGTCAGTGTCTAGAATGAAATCTCGCCCCATTACTGGATAAGTGAGAACTGGTGCTGTGACGAGTTTCTCCTTCAGTGTTTGAAATGCAGTCTCACATTCGGATGTCCAGATGAAGGGATTTTCTTTCTTGGTGAGTGCTGTGAGGGGTTTTGCAACATCAGCAAACTTGGCGATGAAACGACGATAGTATGATGCCAGCCCCAAAAAGCTCCTCACATCTGTTGCATTGCTAGGCGTTGGCCAGTTTGCCACTGACTCTACCTTGGCTGGATCAGTACTCACTCCTTCCTCTCCTACCACATGGCCAAGATACAACACTTGTGTTTGGAATAGCTGACACTTCTTTGGCTTCAGCTTGAGCTTAGCCTCTCGTAGCCTTGTGAAGACAACTTGCATCCTTGCTACAACTTCATCAACTGTTGGTCCAAAAACAATGATGTCGTCTAGATATATGAGAAGTATTCTCCACTGAAGACCAGCAAACACATTCTCCATCAAACGTTCAAACGTAGAGGGGGCATTGCAAAGCCCAAATGGCATTACCTCAAATTGAAATAATCCACCTGGCACAACAAATGCAGACTTGAGTTTTGCATCCTCATCGAGGGGAACCTGCCAATATCCAGCAGCTAAATCCAGTGTGCAGAAATATTTGGCACCCGACAGATAGTCTATGGATTCGTCTATTCTTGGTAGGGGGTATGAATCTTTCACCGTGTGTTGATTTAACATCCTGTAGTCGATGCAGAAACGTTTCGAGCCGTCTTTCTTGTCAACTAACACCACCGGTGATGACCACGGGCTTGCAGAGGGAGTGATGATGCCTCGGTCGAGCATGCTCTGTACTTGCTCTTCAATTTCTTGTCTTTGTCCCATGGGGGGTCGCCTTGGTCGTTGACGAATCGGGGCTGCACTCGTTGTGTGGATGGAGTGTTTGACTTTATCTGTCCTGCCAAGATCATGATCTCCTTCACTGAATACATCTCTGTTTTGGGAAAGAAGACTTGCAAGTTTGGCATGGTCAGTTTCATCAATGTTTGTCAATGATCTGTGATACAAGTCATGCAAAAACTCTGGTACTGTAGGGGGAGCTGTGACTTCAACTCGTCTGGTCAGAAAGGATGCATCTCCTCCCATTGTACATGGTATGCGAGCACCATTACAGTACATCTCACAATGATGACAGTCAATAAGGCTTCCAGTTTTGCTAAGAAAGTCCATTCCCAAGATGCCTTCATTCTGTATGTCTGCAACTACAAACTCTGTTCTCAGCATAGATTTTCCCAGCTTCACATCAGTAGTCAATGTTCCATAAGCTTTGATTTCTGCCCCACTAGCTTGTTGCAGTCTAACGTCAACATGCTGCAACTTTTCACTTCGATCATTCTTCAACTTGCTACATACATTATAATTCAAAATAGAAACTGTAGCTCCAGTGTCAATAAGAAATCGAACTCTAACACCAAAAATCTCAACAACAACAAACATGCCATCCTCTTCTTCGTTGATGGTGCAAACAGTCTGTGAACTTGTAACTTGTGTTCCTTGTAATTCTACACCTGCTGGCCATGCTTTTGAGTTGGCCGTCCCCTGGCCCACTGGGAAGGCCTCCTGTCGTTTCCCTGTGCTGCTTGGGCTGGGCACTGTCGACTGATATGACCTTCTTGGTTGCAATAGTAACACACAATTGTTGGCTTGACCTGTTTTGGCTTCACTGTCAAATTCTCCACAAGTGTAGTAAGTCTCTGAAGACCAGATTTCAACTCTTCAATCTCCCTTTTTGTCTCACTTGCAGGCTCTGGTTGGATATTGGAGCTCATCTGACGGACATAACGAGCTGGCTTGTATCTGTCCCGTACCTTCTCCGACTTCATAAAGGACTCGGTGGCGAGAGCTGCCTGGATTGCGCCATCGAGTGTGACAGGGTGGGCACGGAAGATAGCTGCACGAATTTCTGCCTCGTCAATCGCCTCCGAGAAGTGACCCTTAGCAAGCCGCTCTCTCGCATCGTCATCCAGCTCAGGATATGCAAGCTTTGACAGGTCGCGAATAGCCTGGCCGAGTTCTTGCAGAGATTCATCCTTGTATCGTCGCCTGGTTCTGAGTTCAATAAGGAAGTTTTCTGCCTGTTCGCCTGGGCCAAACCGCCTGCCCAAACGAGTTACCAGCTGACTGTATGTGATGGGCACTCCTGCCGGTAGATTACTCAGAACTTTCAAAGCTGGCCCTTGCAACCTCGTCGCTAAGTACTGACCGGCTTCCATGTCACTCCAGCCGTTTAGCTGCATACAGGCGTCGAAGTGACGGCGATAATCCATCCACGGTGTCTTGCCTGCAAATCGCTCGGGCAAAACGTCTTTACGGCCTTGTGTGCTCTGTACTTGTCTCCCCATCGCCTCTGTCACATCTTGACTTGAAATATAACTTGGATTTCCGCGGAACTCTGTCGCAGTGTACACCTGACGCCTCTCTTGCGGGACAGCGTCCCCGAACTCTCCAACTTTAACCGCAACTTCGGGATCCGCGGAGTCAATAGCCCATCTCTTTGAACTGTCGTCTTGGATGCTTCCATCTGCACCAACTCCAGACAATGCACTGGCAGCCCTATTTTGTGTTTCTATGTCCATTATAACCCTGGACTGAGGAAAATGTATTATTTATTTATTTTTTTTACTACTATATTTTGCATTTATATTAAACCAGATTTCCTGTTATGAATTTCATTTAACCCATATTCGTTTTCACTTTTGTTTTTCTTTCAGAGTGTGTCTCTTGCAGCAGTAATAATTTTTTTTTTTCCTTTTTATTAATTTTCTAATATTTGTACTACTAAACATAATTATCATAGCTAGAGGCCAGAGTACAGTCCACAGTAACTCACACCTAACCTCACTATTCCTACATTACACTAGTGACTATTACTTCCTGTTCTACCAGTACTCCTTTCTCACTACACAGCAATTCCACCGATTCTCTTACGTTAACTAGGTGCACGGCAATCCCACCGCTGCCACCAAAAATATGTAGCGCGAGAGTGTATCAAAACAAAATAAAATATACAAATACATCCAATCTCTCATCACACTATCTTGGCTGCTGCCACCACATGATTTAAGGAGACATGACCTCCAGGACTAAACGACCAACTTTGTCATTCAGCCCTAATTCACCAACGACACTTACCAGCTACGAGACAGAGTAGGAGGAGGGGGGGGGGGGGGGGGGGATACCGACTTCCTATTCATTCGCAGATCTAGTTTGCACTTGAGCTGTAGCGGTCTGTTGTAAGCACGTGTTTGAGTTTCTGCAATACACTACTGTCTGTGACGTGCACTACTTATCACGAGCGAGCCATGGCCTCGACTAGTTTTACGTGTGAATTGAGGTAAGCTTTGTAAATGCAAATGATTGTGTAATGGATGTGATATTAGCTGTACAGCATATTTATTTGCAGTAAGACTCTAACTACATATTCTGTATGTAATTTACCGGTATTGCCATGCTCAACTCGATAACTGCACACACGCAGTCACGTAAACAGTCATAGCCAAACTGTCAGCTTCATAACATTCCACACACTAACGTTAGCACGTGCACAACACAACCTCCACACTACTGGCCCTGCACTCCTACAAATAACTGTTCTCGTTAATGTAAACTGGTAGCACACTACACTCTCATATTAAGCCGAGTTTTCGATGGACGTGAGCCTGTCTGGATTACGCCTAGACATCTTGCCACACCTAATATAAAATGTTGTTATTAAGAATAATTAGGAGAATTAAGTTACACTACCGTAGTCTACATTACCTCTTGTGCTACTTTCAGATCAATCAGTGGTATCACCAACAAACATCACTATGAGCACAGACACAAACATGTCCAATAACATCGCTGTCATTCGCTCAACGACATACACAAGTCACATGCTAGCCTTTGCAAAACCATCAGCTTGCAACCATGCCACTCGTGTAGACCAACTAACAATAATTCTAAGTTACTCAAGTATGTAACATTCAACTGGAACTTTAATAACAGAGTACCAACTCGGACTCTGATCTCAACAATATGTACATAACTAGAACAATTTGGTCGTCACCAAGAAAGCCATAAATCAGCAATCAACATGAAAATTGCCTAAGTCTGTGACAGTGTCTGCCACAGTGTGTGTCTGTGACAGTGTGTGACCCCACAACAAAATACTAAGTGTCAGCACTTCATACAACACTGCCATGTTCATACTAATCATTGTTGGCAATGTCCACACCATATCTGATTCTGAGTTGAAGTCCTCACAATTTGGACCACACTACCACGTAGGGAATTTCTAAGTGTCACTCATATCACAGAATGACTAAGTTGTCTCAATTTGTCCCATACTTTAGAATATCAGTCTATCAGTACTACTGCCCTCAAAAATTCTAAGTCAGTGCAGTTTGTACTTCACTATCAAATATCAAATTGCTAAGTATCACTTCAAATGTCCCAAAAAGAAATGTCTAAGTTGGGAGAATTTGTACCCTGCTCTCAGGTAGCAAATTTCTTAAGTGTCAATACACGCATCTCTGGAAAACATCTAAGTGGTGGGAGTTCGTACCTCACTATAAAATATTGAAGTCCTAAGTATCGCTTCACATGACCCTCAAAAATTTCTAAGTTGGTGCAACTTGCACCTCACTATAAAATATTGAAGTCCTAAGTATCACTTCACATGACCCTCAAAAATTTGTAAGTTGGTGCAACTTGTACCTCACTATCAAATGCCCAAATTCTAAGTGTCAGTACACTCACATCATAAAATATCTATCTAAGTCAGGTGCAATTTGTACCTCACTATCAAATGTTCAGTTTCTAAGTGTCGGTTCACTCACAACTTGAAAATGTTTAAGTCAGCGCAATTTGTACTGCACTACCATGTTTCAAATTTCAAAGTGTCAATTCTCATACTATCAGTATCAACTCCTGAGTGTTGATACACCCATCTCTAGAAAACTTCTAAGTTGGATAAATTTATACCTCACTATGTATTAGGTTTCAAATATCCTAGTACAGCTCTATATGTATGGTACTACTCATCGGTGTTACACAAAGTGTCTTGGAATATTCAACACTGTTCGTGTCTTATCTCTCAGAATTCTGAGTACCTTCAACTCGTACTGTACAACCTTAAGTGTCACTTCCCTCTCAGAATCCTAAGTGGCTTCAATTTGTACCACACTTCCTTGAGTAACCTCAGAACTTCACTGCACTATAGATTTACAAGATGAGTGGGGGGGGGGGGGGGGGTAGGGAAGGGTAAGGGATTGGGATAAAGTAGATTATAGGGCAATGATTCACTTGTGTGTGTTTCGTTAGACTTCTATTCCACATAAGTCTAAGCTTATGGACCTTTTCTTTCCTACAGCTTTATAAAGATTGACCCGTACCAGGCATCTCCTTTGCCTATCCTACTCACTCTTCTTAATATACACGTCAACCGACCCAGTAACTGGCCAAGTTACTTTCCTCTTTCTTCCTAATAATTCCTAAACCATCCTCCTCTCAGGGAAACAAGCAAAACACGGAACCACCCCAGGCTGCTCACATCACTCACTGTGTCGGTGACTGTGGCCCCTACTCAACCCACGTCTATGTGCATACTCTGGCCTCGAGCATAAACTCCCAGGTATCACTACCAAGGTAAACTTTATAAGCTACTGTCTTCAGGTCTTGGGTAGCCGACATTCCCAAGCCTCGGCCCTTGCCGTCTGTAAGTCTATTAACTATCACAGCACATCTCTACCTTCGACGGTTAGAGACTCAAAATAAAAAAAATATCCTTGGATATTCAGAATTATAATAACTTTCAATATTCTCACTCTTATACTCTGTATATTAGGGAATTCCTTATTCACTCTAACAACCAATAAATATCACCTTGGAGTACACCATTACCTGGGGACCAAGCCTAGTCAGGCTATTTCTACAAAGTATCAATAAGTAAACGCCAATATTTCTCGACTTAGAAATTTTCCCCATCAACCAGCCTTGACACACTCTTTTGTTTGTTGCTTATGAGACACACTCTGATTCTCCTGAAAATATACCTTCAGCTTACATTTTAACCACAAGTTTTACCAACCTATGTCATAATCCATAAATCTGTGAACTACCCAAAGTTCAAATTTAACATTTTCCTCAGAATGTACTTCATCCAAATTCATATCATAAACCGATAATCAAACAAATTGCCATCCATGTTTTTCCCACATTTAAGCAATTGATCAATTTCGTAAGCCAGTAGTCGAACAAATCTAGTCGTTTTCCCTCATTTTGTCAGTCCTACAAAAATATTAGACCAAAATCCCCGGATCCCAAATGTAATTTTGTTTTGTCATTTTCTCGTTGCTGGGCTGCATGGTGCCTGTAAAGTATTTAATAAAAGTTACACAAACAAATGAAATACATCGTGTTCTCATACTTTTCCTTGTAATCCAATTAGATGGTATCAAACCAATGACATGACACTTTCAACTTCATATCAGTTATTCTGCCGTATGCATTCTAATCATGGATTTCTGCTTAACAACTTACCACATCAAACATTCTGAATGTGATATAAATACAATGTACTCATATGATTTTAACATCCTTCCAAATATTATTACCCTCACTTTCTAATAGATAAACGTTTAAATCTCATTCTATATTCTAACCTCTATCTAATCTATCAGCGGTTGAGAGAGAGAGAGAAAGATAGAGAGAGAGAAGAAAAAGAAAATCAGCACATCGTATATCACTACTGGTCGGAGAGACAAATTGGTGCAGGCTAGACTGAAAACTTGGCCGCAGTATCTAAAGTCGCGCTACAGACATGACCGAAACCATGTCTTTATTTGAACCAGAAGCTAAAAAAAAAAAAAGGTTTCACCGAAACATTTAAAAAAAAGATTTCACCTCAACCAACATTGCCTCTGAACACCGACAAAGAGAGAGAAAGAGAAAGAGAGCAGTGTCTACACAGACACTTTTGACAATTGCAAAAATATAACCATCTATTCTATCCCTAGAGTCTACTCACTCTGAGAAGATGCGTTGAACTATTTAGGAGCTGGAAGCTAGGATGGGAGAGGAGCTGAAACTGCAATATATGGCTGTTGAGAAGGATCAGGTCAAAGTGCAAGTGAAAGTTTTGACCCTTCACTTTTGTCAAGCTTACCCGACGGCAAGTTCCTTTCCGTCAGCCTTACTAATGCTGAAAGCTTATTGGTTGAAATGCATTGCTATAATGAGCTTTGATTGGTTAATATTTTTTACACTTTCACTTCAGCTGCAGAACTGACCAATAAGAGTTCAATAATTAGGCGGGTGATTCAATCCAGTGGATCCTGCAATTGCCGTTTCACTCCTCAAAATACACATTTTTAAAACCTTTCTAGCGTATAAATGTCCTCATTTGACACCACATTCACTAGACATTTCTGGATTCTTGATGCTCGTAACAAAAACATCTTCCATAACATTGCCGTGGCAATGATTATAAGCCTACAAGGCAAAACATCCAGGGTACGCTCTATGCAAATGAGCTCTAACGGGGGCAGGGTTATGTTCCAACATCAGTACCCCTTAGCTCACCCTTGCCTCAAGTCACTCATCCCTTCTCTACTAAATGTGATTGGCTGAGAGTTTTTGCGGACAGAGCAGCGATTGGTTAGTAGTAAAGTAGCATGCCGCCAAAAAGAGACTTAGTTAACCAATCAGATTCTGAAGAAGGGATTGACATTTGGATCCCTCTGAAGTTCAATTTGCGACAAAAGAACCTACTTTACGTCCACTTCAGTAATGCAATCTGCAATTCTGTGCATTTCATGCAATTGCCAGAGATATATTCTCGCTCTACACAGAAATATATGCTACGTACGCATTGTGATACAAAGATTATACGCGTACAAGTCCAATTCTCCTGGGTGAGCTATATGCAAATGAGCTCAATGCGTGTGTGAAACTGGCTGAAAATCACGCACGTGTTAAACAATGCTGTGTGTATGCGATGCGCGTACCCAGGGGCCTTGCCATCGGCATCAATCACGTGCTAGTGTGTGAAGGTGACCTTGACCCTTTCTACTCACATTATTTGTAAACAATCATTCTACTATGATGGAACCTAGCAGCCTAATTTTCATCAGCTAAAGTCAATACACTTGTACATTGTTTACCGTATACATGTGCCTCAACATTCTCGCATCGTAATGACATTGCCATGCATGGGTAATGCACTGTACTTATGAATATAGCCTATTTCAACACTCAGTCTTACAATTGCCAGTAAACCTCTTTATATGGCATGTATTTAACTGTATATCCTGTAAATGGAATAAAGAAAAAAAAATATGGGGGGGGGGTACCACTGTCACACTACGTTAGGCCGATGTCTGTAATTAATGTATTTCGCACCGATCCCGTGGGCGCGGGCATGCCTACCATACCAACCCCCGGGCCGCCACCCGACCGTGCCGGCGGTGCTTGTTAGTGGAACACCGATTATTCCGTAAAGCACGTCTTGACACGGTGCGAAAAGAGGCCTAACAAACATTAGGTCTACGTCTAGATTTAGGTGTCTTGTTCGTTCGATCTAGGTTTGTAATCTATGGCCTCATCACATGCAGTTGGACTGAATCCTCGTCTACTGTTAGGTCTAATCTATCTAACGGTTACACTCTCTCTAACTGTTAATACTAATGTTAGTGTTGGACATTCTAGCTAGTAGGGGTAGTGTTACTCTAACGTTAGTGTTAGTGTTAGAATGTACGGCTACGCCTGTTATTATGCCAAAACAATTCAATCGGGCTAGGCCCTATGATAGTATAATCACAATGAACTTAACACCTAACGTTAGCACATTAGCAGTTGTATAACGTGGACAGTACAGGCCCAGTACTACTAACGTTACTGCGCTGGTTAGATGTATTTGTAGGGCTAGAGCCAGGTCCAGGGCAAGGGGCTGTAGTCTATATTATACAGAAGGTGTAGATGTAGATCTACCAACGTTTAGAGTCTAATATACTAGACCTACAATATAAAGTCTAGGGCCGGGGGTCTGAAGCATAAATAGCTGGCGTCTGGAATTAGGATCGATACTAGGTCTAACCTTAGTCAAGATCTGGGCCACTGATTCTACCTAACGTTAGAGGTTTCTAGTAACCTACTACTCATATCTAGGCAGTTTTGTTGTAAAGACCCAGCTTACTAGGCCCAGCTAGACCTAAGTTTAGACATCTAGAGGTTCTAAAATCTATGCATAATAATTATACTATATATGTAGGCTAACTTTGATCAAAAAGTTCATGTTAGAACTAACATTAGAAGATCCGAACATTAACTCTAACGTAAATTAGCTAGACTAATATTAGTCTCTAGAGCAGAGATCTAAGGTTGATTCCACTCTTTCTGGTATTTGTAGACCTGTGGGTTCAGAGAGAGAAAGTGTTCAGTCCTGACTGCCAACCTCTCCTAATCTGTGAATCATTTCCATGTACTCTTCTAGTTTACAAATAGATCTAGTCAAAGAGGAACTACAATGTATTTAGAAATGTCTTTACTCATAAGTACCAAGTTCTTATGTTAATGTCTCAAAGAATAAAGGTTCATTTGAAAAAAATGTAAATATTACATTTTTAATGGATCATTTATACCGACTCACTGAAACCTAAATATCTTCCTTCTTCTTTTTTAACTTTCTAAAAAGCTAAAAAAAATATCTTAATAAAAGAGATATGTTTTTAGTAATAATTGATTTGCATGGGGAACAAAGAAAATTATGTCAATGTCAAGATGCCTTTTCAAAACAATCAAATTTCAAATTGATTTTATTTTTTGTTCACTGTTAGCTTATAATGCTCTGCTTTAAAGATGAAAAAATTATTTGAGTCATGTTGATTTCTGTTTTCAGCTAGATGTACCAACAAGTGGACAGACTGAGTCTTGTCTTCAAACTTCACCAGAGAGAGAGACATAGGCCTATCCTGACTTGCCAAAATCTAATTGTAAAGACTGAGCTCTTTGTACCTGCAACAAAGTGCAGAACAACCAGAAGGTAAGAAACGGTAAATGTCTTAAATAGCGGTCTAATTTGAAATATCTTTTAAATACTAACTTACTAAGTGTTTGTTTATCAAATGTATCACTTTAGTGCCCAGTTGAAAATAATGCCAAATCTAAATACATTGAGTATCAAATATTCCTATTCCATTTGAATAAATTGTAACAAGCATGTTTTCACTTTGACAGTTGCATTACAATGCAGTGTACAAGTACTTTGCAAACAAAGAGAGGAAAATAATATTATACACTGTATCTCCATTTATATAAGAAGGGGAGCAAATCTATGATCAAATGTGTATTCTTGTTTTCTTGTAAATTCATTGCATGTTCTATTGTAGAGGATCATATGAAAGAATGGTATTCTATCTACTGAAGATGAGATCATATAAAAATCAAACATAAATGTAATCAAGTAAGATATTATATGTAATGAAATATTTCTCAATCATGTCAATTGGCAGAAGTGTTTAATGTGTGCACAGATGAAAATACGTCTGTAGTCTCAAATCAATTAACTTTCCATTGTTATTATGTTGCGTTAAGTATGACGTAAGGGTGATATGCTGTGATGTATTGTTCTTTATTTTTATCAAGGTATCAGCAACAAATGGACATGCTGAGTTTGAGATCACATCGACTAGAGTGAGGGGGAGATAGAAAGATGTCTTGACTGCGATGTGAATGCCCTTTCCAGCTCACAAGTAAGTGTCAACGATTTAAAATCAGGAATATCATCTCATGAATACAAACCGATTTATGCAAGGAAATCATATCCTAATCCACATACAAATGAGAGCATGATACAATCAAATATTTGTGTACAGGAATTACAGGTGTCAAGATGACTTCCATCCTATATAATTCATTTTCAGTAAGATATGGCTTTAGAGCATCAAAGATGATGATAACAATGACATGATTAAAGTATACATGTAAGACAACTTTATGTTGACAGTGATCTGAAGATCCAAAATCTCATACTAAGGGATTCATGAGATCGTGATGATTAATTCTAATTTATGATGAATGTGTTTGTTTTTGTTGCAGTATGATTATCCTGTTTCACTCATAAAAATGATAACTTATTTAAGTTTTTGTTAATTGTATTTCCGACCAGAATTAACACAAAGTGGACAAAATGTACTCTACAAACCGCAGCCAACTACGGACAAGAGAGAGAAAAAAAGAAAGAGACAGATGTCCTGACTACCAACTTCTAATCTGTGCATCCTGTACTCTATTTCGAAAGGAAATATGGGAGGTAAGCAATAATACATGTAAAATGTAAACCCCAAATATGTTGGAATATTTGTCAAGCCTTTGACATCTTGACCAAATTTTTGACTGTCGATCGTTCATTGGGCAGAAAATTAACGCACGTTTTGCTAAATGAATGCAGTACTGCATATGCATGTAGTCAATCACTCCAACAACGAAGATTTACATGAATTAACGCTGATTATTTTTTTTTTTAGCCTCTGTCAAAGATGGTTGCAGGAGTTTTTATGTTGTTTCAGTCATCCATTCACACGCACATCTGTCCTATTCTCATCTTGCAATAACTTAACATTTACTCAGCAGATCATCTTCAACTTTGGTTTTATACAGAAGAGATGATTACCTGCTGAGCCTTGTACAAGTAGCATTTTAGTTATTGTGATTTTGCTGCTGATTGTAAATTACAGGGAAACCCTGATTTTTATTGACTGTAGAGCATTGCTACCATGACAGTGTATTTACCTTCGGACGGCAAAGTTACCATAACCTCTAAGCAATTTGACTTTGATTAGTTATGAGGGTACTGATGTGAAAGGTCACGGGGACATTATATGCACGAAAGTGTTGAATGTATCCAGTTGCAGTATCAGGCAAGCACTACCTTGAAATTCTTCTGAATGGAATAAAAAGCTTCATGGAAAGAATTGGATATTTGGATCATGAAAGTTTCCTACATTTTATATTTCGTCGTGTACTCACGGTTAAATTGCTACAATTAGGGTCTACTCTATAAAATAATATACTTTACAGTTTCAAGGAAACACTACATATAGAGGAAATCAAGTAACCGTATGTCTTTATTAGCGTATTATGTCACTGTGTCTTCACCAAAGATTAAAACGCCCATGTCACATTCCTCATCAAGTACAGACAGATACACCATTCTTTCTCTCTCTCTCTCTCTCTGTCTCTCTCCAGAAACAACCCTGCCAGGCTATCCGGTCCGCATCCAGATTCCGTATGAAGGATGTCATCAGAACCTGAACTTACATGTGGAATGCATCCATTTAAACTTCTCAAATATAATCACAATGTGCTTTCAGGACTATTATAGAAGTTGAATATATAAAAGACATGTGTATATATTAGAAATTTCTACTAATCCAGATTAAATGCTTCTTTTCTAATCTTTTTTTTAATCTTTTTTTCCCCCTTAGTGATGAAGTAAAACAAGGCCTGATATCAAAAAGGGCACAACACTACTTGGCAAAGAGCATTTACAATATGATTTGATATAGATCTACTTCCAATTTTGACGGCAGCATTAAAGGGATGAGGGATGGTCTACTTTTGGTTGAGATGGGGGGCTGAGATGGAGATTTTGTAAAATAATGGGAACCCTGTTATGAAATATTAAAGAGTAAACAATACCAAGAGGAATTCCAAATCTATTTGTTAAAAATTGGTTTTGAAAAGGCTGAGATGTACAAAAACAAAGAGGTCCTAATAAAAGGTGGCACCCACTTCTAATTATTATCATTCTGTGTCACTTTTTAAAACATTTCTCGGCCGTTTCAAAACCAAGAACTTTAATCAAACAAACTTCAAATTACTCTAAGAATTTGATGCCCTTTCATATTTCATAAGTTGTTTTCATTTGCTTGCAAAAAGTTAAAGTCTGAATCTCCATCTCAACCAAAACTATACCATGCCTTTGAGACTCAGTTACAAGCCGCATACTAGTAGTTCATGGAAATTGATCCTGTTATTTCCTTTGAAGCCCAAACGCCAACATTTTAATCCTGTCAGATAGGAATGTCTTTTGTTTTTGTTTTTATGGGGGGGGGGGGCAACAAAAGGGAAGTGAACTTTGCCTTTCTTCATCAGATGGAGGAAAATATTTGACATGTTAGTCAGAAAAAAAAAAGAAAACTGCACGTTGAAGTGCTTAAAAAGAGAAAATTTCACAAAGTAACAGTTGGTGAATCTGAAGGGAAATAGCATAGAGCATGTTTTTTCTTTTCAAGTTTAAGATATAAAAGAATAGTATGTAGCTTAAAGGAATGAACATAAGTAAAAGGTTTCAATCCAAACGCCAAGTACAAGAAGTAGTGAAAAGAAAATGTACTGTTCAAGATGTATGTTTTGCCAAGTTTCTTTCACATGTGCCATAATTGTCATGATGTTGGTAATACTGTAATATATGTTAGCTATTCAGGGCCCCAGCAATGTATTCTGGTACTTGGAATAAGGGAAAGTATTAGAGGGAAACACTACCCATGCATTTTGGAGAGGTGATTTTTTTTTCTTCACTGAGAGACGAGTATTCAGTACAGATATCTTATCACAATGGTCTGCAGAACACAAAAATAATATCAGACTAAAAGTAGATTTTTAAAAATTTGGCAGTCACCATTCTAATTTAGTTGTACATTGACGAAAGTTCAATGCAACAGCGTACAGTCATAATTAGCTAGGATATGTTACCACAAATTGTTAAAAAGATAGAGATATTGAAATACTGCTTAAAGAGAAAATTTTGTTTTTCTAACTGGTCTAACGTTTGTGATGCTGGACACATTATAGTATATGTCACATTAAAAAAAAATTGAGGCTATCAATGCAGTTAATGTAGTCAGTGCAATTTGTATTGTTTTTCAAACTCTTTGGATGTATGTCACAGAGATTTGTTCATGAAAGACATTTTTACTGAGGACTCATTCTTTTCTAATGCTTTTAGTCATTTAAAAAGATTGCTTTCAGATGGATTTTTTTGTTTGTTTTTAGATGTCCACAAATGGAGACTGAGGTTCTTTACCTTTCAAAACGAAATACTGTTGAAGAGAAATAATTTTTTGCAGGATTTAAGCATGTTCTTACTGTGTATGGTATTCTAATCAGCATTTTGGTAACCAGCAACATAGATGTCAAGTGCTGCTATTCTAGTAAATGTACGCTAATGGCAAATCATTGTTTTAAAAAAGAGAAATTGCCTCGTTTTAGATATACTGTTTACTGTATTTCATTCGTGAACGCTGTTTGAGACGGTGGTTGCGAGCGTGTGCACATTGTGTAGTACGTTTTGTTGGTTGACTGGGAATTTAGAGTGTTGGTGATAACTGAAATGATTTTTTTTTTCACAAATTTGTGATAATGTAGACAAAAAAATCGAATTGCAAACCAACAAGTTGTTACATGTCTGCTCCAAGGACATAGAACTTGGCCAAGGATTAATATAATCTGCAATATAGACTCGATGATATAACCGACTTAATGATGGGAAGGGGAAATGAGGCTGTTACTGCATTGTACGCATTTCACTTCTACTTCCTTTCTACTTCTTGTTTTCTCTTTTGAGGGTGATATTTGCCTTACTTTTTCACACAAATCCGGGATACATATATAATCTTATGTCGCCAAATAAGTGTGCGTTCCAAACAACGTTCATGTAAACAATCAACCATCATAAAAGAAACATTTAGTATAAGTCTTCTGCGGGAGAATAAATCAAAATAAAATGCAAACACCTCGCCTTAGAACATTACAAAAGTAAAAGTGATTTCGTGCCTATCCCTTGCAGGGCTCCGTTTCAGGGCCTGAGAATGCAAACTATATACATGTAGCATTATGAATTCCAAAGCATTCTCGGTGGAAGGGGTGAGTATGCAGGATGGGAGATTTGGTATCGTAATTATTCCCAGTAACACGTGATTTGTTATTACGGTTTCCATGACAACCATTTCCGAACATAGTAAGCAATTTATATATAACTCTTAGGTTTCATTGTTAAACATAGATTAGTTAGATTGATACATTTTTCACAAAAAAAAATGTTTCAACAATTTCGTACGTTTTACAATCATGAATATTTGAAATTTTCAGGGAGTGACCTAATGATGATCAGTTGCCATGGTAACAACACTGCTGATTTTATTATTTATTTTTTGCGGGGGGGGGGGGGGGGGGGGAGAAGCACATTTCAGCCATATCAAGGTGCCACAAAGGGTTTTGCAGTCAGATATCCAACCTGTCCATTGACTTCGCCAATTATGTAAATACCTACACGCACTATACTATGTACAATATATATGGGCTTATGCTATACATTCGATTTTTCATTCAAAATGCGCGTCCGGTAAAAATACATCGTCCCATTTAGGATAACATAAAACGAGTTATCTTTCGCCTTATCTTGTAATTTCTTTGCTGCATAAGATATCAGAATATATATTATATTTCGGAAAAATAAAAACTTTTGAATAGATTGATTTAGGTAGTTTAAAAAAACTTTGAAATATTGGTAGATTTTACAAAGTACAATTTTGAGTAAATGAAGTTTATATGTTTCATTGCGCCATATATGTACGTGTAAAAATTCTACATTCAAATGCATATTAGTCAGGTTCTAAACTTGAAATGGAAGATAACACATTTCTAGTTTGAAAGGTACTTATCAACCATTACTTATTTCGGTAAAAAAATAAAAATCGTGATTTTTGACATTCCTTCAAATTTTGTGCTAAAAAAGGCATTTTTCGGCAAAAACGCGCTTGACATCCGGCCGTACGCTAAACTTGAGTATTTTTGCAAGACTTTCAGCTGGAAAACTTAGCATTAACAAATTTTGCCGTCCAAAGTAGAAAAAATCGTCTTGGCTGGCCTACTATGAGGGCGTGTGTTTATTTTTCAGAGTGACTTTCTGGAAAGCTGGAAACTGACGCAGGTGTACTGCCGACACCGAAACCAGTGTTGATGACCGTAATTCCACAATGTTTAGCCTCTTAGTGCTTGAACGGAGAGGATTACGTGAAAACTGAGTAAGATTTGAAATTTCTGGTATCATAGTAAATTCATTGATTGTGACCGATACCGTTCTTTAAGGCCGACCGCGGCCGCTTCCGATGCGATGGTGTAACGCCTAATGTCGTTCGTCGCCCAGTCCCATCTATGGCATATCGTGTTATGATGGACTTGAATGAATGGCAGTAGCAAAAAAGTCTGGTGTAACAAATTAGAATCTACATTTAGTGTAGAACCTAATGCCAATTGCTAGATCTATCAAAAGGGTTCCCAGCAAGATCCATGTACATGCTACACTTGCACTACTAGTGCACCCCGGGAAACCCGCTCATGAGGACCGCCCCCGCGTACGAGGATGGTCCCTCCTCATGAGGCCCCCCGGGGAACGCCTCATGGGGCCCCCCATTCACTTCTTATTCATCTCACATCTGACGTATAAATTGTCGCAACTTTGCACGGTGATTTTTTGTTACACACACATGTCCACTATCCATGATGAAAAGAAGAAAAAATCCTGTCTGTTTTTTTTTTCAAAAATTGAGTTTTAATCAACCGATGCAGAGCGCCCATCAAAACACGGGCGCCAGCGCGTTCGCACAATGCAAGACTGCCGCACCTAGCGGCCTGATCCGACTAAATATTTTCGATGCTTTTTTCTATGGCTCTCACCTCTCCGCGCACGAATCAGCCTCGTGAAACTGAAGTCTGACATCTTTTTACACAAATTCGTAACGAGAAAAATTAAATCAGTACTATTAACCTGATCTTGTCCATATATTCCAAATTACTATTCCACACTGATAGAGTAGGTGGGTAGATGACATACTCCAGTTTGTTAGCAAAATCATCACTTTGTAGGTATGACGAGTTCACTTTCTTCGTCAATTCCGCCCACGATTCCGCCGCCCGCTTACCGTTTGGGCGCTTTCTCTGGAATCATCCCGCGACGCGACGTACGTCGCATCACATCACGCATCCAGCACATACCAGTCGCATTTCAGCATTCGCATGGGTCGTTTGACATCGCATTTAAATCCCTGATTTTAGATATGATGCCTCAAACCGATTTTGCTCAAATTTCGTGAGTAAGTAGGAAACTTGTGAAGCTTTATGGACATAATCAAGCGAATTGCCGCAGTCCTTTCATTTTCGCGTTGCATTGCAAAAAAGCGTGGAGACTCCTTATAAGGGGTGCCCCGGGGGTTACTTATAAGGGGGACGGGGTTACTTATAAGGGGGACGGGTTACTTATAAGGAGGGGCCCCCCTTGTGAGTGGGTTTCCCGAACTGAACAGTGTTAGAGATCAGATCTGAATTTGGATTATCTAGTGAAAAACTTTCTAGATTCACAAAATCAGCAAAAGCTGTGCACATGTGTGGACTGTTTCAGTCACTTGCAGGATGATTGAAGAGCGCGTGATGTTGATATGGAATTAAACATTTTCGTCATGTTTATCATTGAAACTGAAATCTCTGTGACAGATGTGGCCTGTGGCTGGGTAACCTTACATAATGTAATTCAATGCTACCATTATTACACACTTCATGTGGATGCTGCATACATTGAACCTGGTACTGTGGTAGTGTATGGTACAATAAGTACATTGTGTAGGTTTTGAAAACATCTCTCCTGGTAGACTGAGTGTGGCATGACGTGCATGAAAGCTTCTGATTAACATGCTGCTTCTTCCTTCCAGAAATGTTGTGCGTGCAGATGGGGCTTGTTCCAAAATTCCCTCGGACGTAATCTAAAGCTCCTCAGAAGACAATGTGTGGAGAAAATGTGCAACTTCGCTCAGACTGTTGCAATTTTGAATTTGAAATGATCAATGGTTTGCTTTAAATTTGACTTCTAGGAAAAAGTAAGCAAGCACTCAATCACAGGAATATATTAAACTGAGCAATGAGAATAAAGTGCCTTGCCTAGGGACAAGATCGCTGCAGCCAGGGCAATTGAAACAGGAACATTGTTATTGAAAGTTTGTTGTCTTTAATATCCATTTGGCCAAAACAGCTCCTCAATACAGTTACAGTGTAAATTTATTAGAATTAAACTTGTCCCCCCCCCCCAAAAAAAAGAAGAAGTATGTAAAAAAAAACTTGATCTTCAAAAGACCACTCTTTTCGATAAAGCAGTTAGTATTTTCCAGTAACTTCGAGGTCTATTTTTTCACAGTGCAGTCTTATCCATATTTTGCAAAATATTTTGTGACCAGAGCCATTAAATTTGTGTTTATTATGTCTATTGAGTACGGTACTCAACTCTGTTTGCAGCAGGGTGCCTATTTCTTTACATGTAGGTGGACATTTGTGTGTAACTGCACATCTGTATGACTGCATTTCACGTTATTTTATCCACAGTTGGCAACATGTCCACCCTCGGTACCTCTCAACTCCGCATCGCTTACGTCTTCAGTGACCCAAGCCTGGGCACTCAGAATGCAGAGGAGTGTCTGAAGGCAGCATGTCAACAGGTCAAGAATGTGACACTCTTCAAGGTAGGAGACGTAAAACTTGACGCTTTCTTCAGTTCTCCTCCAGACCTAAAAGTGCACATCTGCTGTTTGCCCATGTTTGCTTAATAAAATTTGCTATAAACTTGTGTAACATGACACAGGAATGTGAAGAGCTCAAGAAATTGTCTAAGCATGTGTCTTTTTTCCTTTGTTTTTGGTTGTTAATGACCACCATAGCCATTACCTTAGAAGAGCTTTCAACCAAAAAGCGCTAAAATCCATTGATTTTAAAATGATGAATTTAGCGCCTTTTGGAAGCAAGCTTTTCATATGTTGTCACATATCTTATGCCCCAATCAAAGGCTGTTATTGTAACCTTGTGCTTTGTCTATTGTACTCAATTTAATTCAGTCACATTAATGATAACTTTTGCAGTTATTTTTACATATTGAGTACAGAATTCGGAGTTCTCTGGATGTAGTCTTCTCATGCAGCAATTGTGGTGGCATTGAAACTGAAAAAATCCTTAACTTTTGAACTGAGTATGTGATTTTCCTCATACTCTCACTTCCATGTTTTACTGATATTGCTGCATTCATTCAATCTATGAATATATTTGGGTGAACTTGTCCTTTATACAAATACAGTATGTATAAGATAATAATGCTCCTGTGTAGATCACATAAGTTTCAAGCATTTGGAGAAAGAGTAGCATAGCACACTTGCTTCTCACTGCTCGCAATTGTGATTTCCATAATGTCAGTCATGCAAGTATTTGTGTGGTATTACATGTATACTGTATGGGCAATATATTTTGTTAGTATGATATTTCTTGATTGGGACTTACAGAACAGTGTTGCGAGTGGTGGAATTCACATCGATGGGATGGGAATAAAGCAATTAATTAACAATTTCAATATCAATTAGCAACCTTGTAACAAATACCAGGCAACGCTGCACACTGGTCCAATGGTCCAAGACCAGTGAAAATCACTGTTGGACCAGTATTTTTTTCAGGAGTGGGCCACTAAAAAATGGAAAAACTGGGTTAACTTACTGGTCCAACAGACAGGTCGGACCAGTAAAAAAAGTGGGTTGGTGTGCAGCCCTGATACCAGATATACAGTGTTAAGTGATGCAATATATTGTGTGCTCATCTCAAACACAAAGGTAAACTTTGAGAAGCTTGATTTCGGCGAGACAGGAGTCCTCGACCGCTTCTATGCCGCCGACGTGGTAGTCGTCGATGTCTCCGTCATGGTCCAGCAGAGGACGCTCTTCTATCACATGGGGGTGCGGGAAAGCTTCGGCAAAGAGAAGAACATTGTCCTCTTCAATGACTCCGTCGATCCCGACATTTCAGGGTCACTGGCAGTAAGGACCTTTCCTTCTTTTATATGCTTTGAATGCAGAATTTTTTGTCGTTCATTAATTTTTCGTGTATTTCACATTTCTTCAGGCTAACGCGACTTCTAGAACCCAAGAAAATATCTCTGCATTTTTTTTTTTGCACATTTTGTATGGGTTGAATTGTGGGCTTTGTCAGTGGTGCCTCCCTGGTGTGTGTGTGTGTGTGTGTGTGTGTGTGTGTGTGTGAGCATGTGTGTGCAGGCAGTAGTTATATTTCTGTTCAAACATACAAGTATATTAAAGCAATTGTGCAGCCCCAATTCAGGAACCCGCAAATTTGTTTTTGAGTCGCTCAGCAACAAAAATTTAGCTTGCAAAAATATTGTCGTTTTACAGTATTACCTATGTCTTTAAAAAAGTAATATGCTGTGTATAAACATAAATCTGTTATATACATGTGAGAGAATAATTATCCTGCTCATAACATGGCACATGAGAAAATTATGATGATAATGATTTCGACTGAAAAGAATAAATGAAAAAATGATAGTGATTTGAGACTTTAATGATTCACAGGTACTGTTACTTACAGGTCAATAACTTGTTGCATAAATATAAAACTTTGGTACATGTATTTACATGCAACTTAGGAATCAAATCAGTCATAGCAAGTGATGAAAACCTCTTCTTATGCTGTATTACAACACATGTGCAAAACAGAAACTGAAACATCATATATTTTTTATTTTTTGTTTGTTTGGATGCATTTGATACATGTATGTGTATGCATAAGCCTAAATTGTATACAGTGTAACTTGTGTATGTATCCACTGTTCATGTATGTGTATGCATGTGTTTGTGTGTACTGTACATACCCCATAATGTATGATCAAGGAGGTTCTAGAGAATGGAGTCACAGCCGTCTTATTTCCTTTGCTAGACGTTCGAAGCCGCCGCTCAAAAATATTTGAAGCATGTGGCAAACTGGATCTGCCGCTCAGATAGGAAGACAATTGACTTGTGTCTCATTGCATAATCACCAGCCACTTTCAAAGGAAGATATGTCTTTGTGATGGTAATTACTTCTCGCTATCCCTTCTTATAAAAGCTAGGTGGTACAGACACGAGGATGCACGAAGAGAAATTGAGGAAAAAATGCTGAAATGAAAATGAAAATTACTCGACTGGACATACCCGGGCACTAATCTGATATATCTATCAATAAAGAATTATACTTGAAAATTATTCCATATTAGTTTCATTTGTGGAAATGAAGCGGAAAAGTGATAAAAGCAGCTTTCCAGGATGGTACAGTTTTAAACATTTTCACGTGATACAGCTCTGATTTACACTTTTGCGCAAATTTCTGGACGGAATTGACTTTTGTTTTACATGCTTTATCATTACGTAAAATTTCATTTCATGTAATAAATAGATAAGCAAAATATGGCCAACATTATGATAACGTTCAAAATGAATCTTCAGATTGCTCAGCAAGACGGCGGCTTGGAACATCGATCATCAAAGGCACAAGTGCACCTGTGGAATTCTTTTGTACATCAATAGAAATCTGACAACTGTTTGAATAATTGCAGCCAGTTGGAACTCCAATGTATTAAACCTCCTTGGTAAGATTAATGTTTCCATGCATCCATGCCCAGTTTGTATGTTTACATGTACATATCCTATGTACAGTGTATGTGTATATGTATGTGAGAACATGTACTGGTAAATGAAAGTACATATGCATGCACAAATGTAGTGACATAATCTAAATGTATGAACCTATTGATTAGTTTATTCATTAATTTATGGATTCAGTTATAAAATATATTCATTTTTACATAATTTTTGCAACCCCTTCTGTCCCCTCGTTTACCACCAACCTCCCCCCCCCCCCGAACTCCCCTCCCCCCGAACTCCCCCAGCAATCTTGCCATGGATCAGGATACACGTTCATCCCGTACAAGCTGGACAGTAAGAACCACTGCTACGTCTGCGACATGGCGTGTGTTTTCAGAGCCGGTAAGGCGGCGGACAGGGAGAATGACGAAGCCATGGCCAAACTCTGCCCTTCCCTCACTGACCGGCTGAAAGAGACCATCGACGAAGTCCACATCAGTAACAGGTGAGCTGGCCTAGATGGCTCGATGCGTTCCATGACACTTGCTCCCGCGACAGTTGCTCTCATTGAATATTTGCATGTCAATTCAAATGTAAAACCTACCCAAAAACATAACCCTAACCCTAATCCTAATCTTCACATCAAACTAAACCTAAAGCCCCATCACAACTCCAACCCTACGTCCTTGGAGAAAATAAGACCGGAGCAATTGTCACAGGAGCAAATGTCGCGTCACCTGCCAGATGATGCGGAGTCAGACTTGCGCTGTTTTGGACTTGTGGATGAGATTGCAGACATTTTGGTTTTGAGAACCCTCCCTGGTTTGAGCTTGTTGGCTGAACTGTTTGTTTTGAGAAGTCACAGTTCTTTGAAATGCTTGTGCTATGCTTTATTTTAATTTCAGTGATACTCAGAAGAACACAAAGCATGAGATTTACAACTTGAGAAAATGTCTAATCAACTGCCATTCCCGAAAAATATCTGTACTTACAAATGTCAGTGTGTACAGTATAGCACAGAAATCACATTTCTATTCTCATGTACAGGTAGTTCAGATGTTCCAACTTGTTAGTTACGTAATTGCAACCAAGCCCTGACAATTACCTTAATATATCATATTAGTAGTATGTAAATATCTAATTTGGAAACAAAGGCAATGCCTTTCATAAGGACAAAAGAAATGAAAGCTTGAATGCTGTCTTGGTATACAGACAGGAATGTTCACATTTTCATCACCGATTTCGTTCTTTCCAGGAGCAATGCCAGAGAAGTTCTGCTGAATGACATTCGTAAAGCTCGTATGAAACTGAAGGGAGAGAAGCTAGAGAAGGTGAGTTCTGTGTATGCCATGTATTATGCAGTACTTAATTTGTGCAAATTTCTTGAGTCGTGTGCTATTCTCAAATTTTACCACACACAAATGTATTGATACTGATCCTGACAGGAATGTCATGTGCACATGTACATTTCTCCTAAAAAGATCTGTTTGAGCAGTAAAGAGTCTTGAGATGATTAGGAAGGTGAGAGAAAATGAGAATCTAAGAATTTCTTAATGTTTTCTCTCATTAAATGAAATTATTAAATTCCATATTCTTCTCTACCCAAACAGACAATGTCAGGTCCGCACACATGGTGAACCACAAATGCTACTGAAACACCTAAAGGTTCTCTTGCACATGAAATTTAACATGCACATACATTTGTGTGCTTGGGCCACTGTCTATTGTGGAAAGTCAGTTTTGATAAATGGGGTTTTCATACCGTTATGTCATGGCTTTTTTTTTTGGACAGGAACTTGGCAACCTCAAATCCAGGATGGATGAGCAGCTGTTACTGAGTGGGGACATCGTGCACCAGTTTCTTCTCTCATACAGAGAAATTCAGGTAAAAGATACTATTTTCACAGTCTATATCTGATCCCAGAGCCCTGGAAACAACATCGCCTTTGTTGTGTTTGCTGTACAGAGGGTGTGAAACTAAAACTGATTCCTTCTTCTGCTTTGCACTGTTTTGTTTTTAATTTGTTTGTTCATTCATGTATATGAGGAATCGTGTAAGTTCATATATAATACTGTACAGTGTGTTTACATGTATGTGTCTGTTTGTGTGTGTCTTCACTGGTATACAACCAAAGATTGCCAAGAGTTGCATATTTCCGTCTCTGCACTGTTCTGGTGTTTACATTGCATTGCTCTTTCATTTATGATATTTGCATCAAAGGGAATAGGATGTTGTACACAGTTATTAGTGTACTTTGCCAGACCGTTTTTCATCAATAAATCCTCTGCTCAAATTTGTTATACTCTCTACTACCTAAAATATGTTTTCTATTCAATTGAAGCAAATATTTGCTCTGTCAATTTGTTTTGCATGTCATAAAAGCCTAAACATGTTATAAACTCAAACCTTTAGATAAGTACCATACAAATATACTTCTTTTTTTTTTTTTTTTCATCAAAAGGTTGCCAGCAATGTAATGCACAACTCGTAAAGTAATGATAGCTTTGGATATCATGCTGAAAGCATACCTGCCATAGTAGTTTATGTTGAAGCGAAACATGATTGGTAGGATTTACCATGGAATGAGGTCCTTTTGATGAGGTCCTTCATGTGAACAAAGGAAATTGGTGAAGTTTCTAGTTCAGTGGGGTACATGTGAGGTCAACACATATCAACACCTTTGCCAATTTGAAAATGTGGTTGTGGCTAATTATCACTGATTTTTGAAAGGATATGAGGCTTTAAAATTCAATAACTTAGTTATTTTGAGTCCATTTTCAATGAAACCTCTCACATTGCGTTCATCTGATTTTACTGTGTGTAGTAAAGCTAACTTGAAAATAGTGTGGAATTACACTTTAATCAAATCAGTATTTTTGCTTTGAACACTGTTCCAAAAAAGCATCAGAAACTTTGAAATTGAATGATTTTCTTATTTTAGAGCCTATCTTGATAAGACCTCTTCCACTGTGCTGTGTGATTTTACCGTGTGCATGAATCCTAAGTTGAATTTAGTGTGAAATTGTGCAATTTAATCAAATCTGTATTTTAATTTGACGTACTGTACTAAAATATGAATATATTATATAGTATTGAGGTATGGGGCACTACTTATAAATCTCACTTAAATTGTATACATATTTTCTCAAAAATGGCTCTGAGAGCTATAACATTTTCGTCGTTACGAACACATTCAGAACCATTGTTCCAACGATTCAAACTTCTAGATGTTGTTAGGTAACATAAGTTCTCAGTTCTTACATTTATGTACGATCTCTGCAATGGAACTATTCCGCACCCTCTGTATGACTATTGCCAAATTGTGCATCATATTACAGGACAAGAACAAATGAAAAAAGAATGTTGTACTTACCAAAACTTAGAACCACACAGGGACAATTTTCGATTTCTTACTTAAGACCAAAACTTTGGAACACATTTCCTCGAGAATGCATGAACAAAGCAAAAGATCTACATTTCGTAAATGCCTTTGCAGATATCCTACTCTAATAGATATTATACTGTATCAGGTATTATAAGTTTTCTATGTTAGAAAATGAATGATGTATAAATATTCACAGTCATTTCAACTAACCATGTAATAATATTTCTTTTGTATTTAGCTTTTAGTATGAAGATCAAGGTGACCAATCTCGACTAGCACTTGTGCTAACTTTTGGTTTCCTTGTTAACAACAGCAACTTTGTAGAATTATGCTACATGTATCATATTTGACTCTCAAATTTCATCATTTAATCATGTTATTGTAAAGGAGTAACAGATAAGTATATTTTTTCACATATTTATGTAGAGACAATTGTGTGATGATTCTTATATGTACATGTACATGTTCAAAATGTTGTTGCTAATAAAAACTTCAAACTTCAACTTCAACTTCAACTTCAAAATGAGCTTCTGTACTCTTTATTCTACCCTTGACAGGATTACAATGCCATGGTGTCGCTGGTCGAAGACATCAAACAGCTTCCCAATGATCATGTGACCGACAAGCCCGCCATCTTACATCTCTACGCCTTTGCCCTCAACAGGTTAGTTCAGACCATTTACCTTTTTTTTTTTCCGCCAGCATCAGGGTGAAAAGATTTGAAGATGTTGCTCTTGACATTGCAGTGCGTACCCTTTCACCATTTGATATGCATCAGAGTCAAAAGTTTGTAAGTGTCTCATGTAATTGACAACTTTACTGACCTCAAGTACATTACAATGCACCCTTGTTTCAAATATTGCAGTTGATTATTTTGTCACACTTTTGTTTTAATAGATTTTGTGGGTATTTTTAGAATGTAGAACTTGCTGCCATCCAATGTCAATGAATAAGCCGTAATAGTATGCATGATTTTCACAAATGTGATAATTTTGAAATATACTAGTATGTAATAAATGTATTCTGGGACCATTTTCATTTTCCTTGCTGTCTCATAAATCTTACAGGAGGAGAAAGCCTGGTGACAGAGAAAAAGCCGTAACTGTCATCACAAAGGTAATACAGCCACTCTTCTCAGTGGAATTCTTTCTTTAAGCTCAGTACTTGCGATTTGATATCTGTGTGCTTGTGGATTCAAACATTACCATCATACTGTGTCGTTGTTCTGTATGAGAGCACTATGAACAAAATATGTGTTATGTGAAGCAGGATGCAAATCTAATCATAATGATTATGATCGTAATTATAATGATACATGTAGTTATGGTTCCAGTTACCCCCAATGTAACACGAAATGAAATCCTGTTTATGCCAACTCAAAGTGTTATATATATGTCACACTTGCATCATTTTAGTCTTATCTTGGACAAAAATTTTCATCTGCTACATGTGTCTTTGTTGATTTTTTTTTCCACATGAAGATTTGTAAGTCAATAAATAACAGAAGTCTGTGAATGTTGCTAGAACATGTGCACTGTACCCGCATTCCTGTTGCATAATGCAAACTAAAAAGCAGCTCTTCTCCATATAAAAGACACTGTGATTTCTTACGTCCTGTCCATTGCAGGGTCTGGAAAGCGAGGAAAATCAGGTGCCGGACATGTTTTGCCTGTGCGGCAGGATTTACAAGGACATCTACACCGAATCCAACTATTTGGATGCTGAGAGTAGGGACCATGCTATCCACTGGTGAGTGCCTATCCGCTAGACCACCAAGCATCAGCCTGACAGCCAGTGCTGGATCTTATCCGTACCTTTTCCATAGTATTTATGCTCATGATTTTTAGCATGACTATGACTAAAGCACTGAATATAATTAGTGCTAATTTACATCGATGAAGGGCAATTTGTCATTCAGCTGTAAGGATTACATTTGTATGCACGTTTCTGTTTTTTTTCCCTGTAGGTACAGAAAGGGCTTCGAGGTTCAGCCCAACGAGTATGCAGGCATCAACCTGGCCACCCTCCTGGTCCTCTCAGGTCAAGAGTTCACCAAGTGCCCAGAGTTGCAGAAAATAGGTACATATTATATTCTCCTTTCTCTTATTAGGCGCTCTGTTTCTAACAGGTGCCATTTCCATGGTATTCCTTGGCATGCAGCGTTCATAGGAGTGCACCAAGAGGTTTTGAGTAAACCAGCAAGTATTTTCCAAAAGTCTGTCTAGTAACTAAGTGTCTTGCAGATGACTCAACGGAGTAACATCCTGCTTTTTGTAGTTGACTACGTACAGTATTTTTACAAGTGGCTAGAGAAGCGACTATGTTAATTTAGTGGGGCAGTGTAGCCAATCTGCAAAAGGATCATTAAGTTAATGTTGATGATTTAAATTCTGGAAACACTACACTCATTTGCCATATTATACACCATGCTTGTCACATTTTTTTTTTTTTTCCAAATGACTAGTTATCACAAAAGTGTGTTGAAGAATAAGATCCTTATTCTGACTCTGAAATCATCTGTATTAAGATATTGTCTGTCATAAAGTTATGTTCATTGTCATTGTACAGAGAACAGGAAGGACAGAATTAATTAACATTATCAATATTCTTGCACATTAAAATAGATGAGCAGCTGTGTCTTGTGTTACCAGAGTTCAGATCATAGTATGTTGCACAAATTATGTTTGTGTTCACGATTGCAAGTTTTCATCGGTGATCCTTATTTTTTTTGTTAAAGTCACCTTTTGTTTAGACTTAGTAATACTCAGAGGGGTAAAAGATGTTTACACAAGTGATCTACAGCACATCAGTAATGATTTGATTAGCAGTGTAACAAAGTCAGTGAGAACCAAATCTTTTATCCACATTGCAGTGGGTGTTGGATTTTCCCATTAAGCCATTCACCCAGTGTTGTAAGTTACTGTCTCTGTGTTTGTTTGTTTGTTTGTTTGTTTGTTTGTCTGTCTGTGTGCTTGGTCCCATCCAGCACAATGATGGACAATAAGCTGGGCGCACAGTTGCATTCACGTCAGAGAGAAAGTTATTGTGATGAACCGAAGTCTTATCGTTTCTGATTTGATTAGAAGTATGACTGGAAAGTAGAGGTGGTGCATTACCCACAATGCAATGGTGTTGAATTTACACAATGAATGTGATTCGTAATAATGTCTCAGTGATTGTTGTTTATCCGTAATTCCTGTTTTTTTTTTCCGATTTCATCGTTCAAAATGCATTTCCATCCCACCGGGCAAGTGCTAAAATTTTATACTAGAGAAAAAGTTAAGTGGTTGGAGTCTGTCATGTATACAATTTAGCCATATTACCAAATCAGTCGATGTTGATTTGAAAAAAAAAAAAAAATTAGTGTTTGGTTGCTCGCTGGCATCTATGTGCATTTATTTATTTATGTGTGTTTCCTTTTTGTCCGATCAAGGCGTGATGCTGAACATTGTGGCGAGCAAGCAAAGTAAAGAAAAAAAGTTTACCAAAGTTATTATTAGTATCACATCTTTAGCAATTTCACTAAAGTCAGATGGTGTTGGATTGTAGAGAGTGATCATCTGGTCAGCTGGGGGTCTCTTTGTTCATTTGTTTATTTATTGATTTGTTTATCTTTGTCCCAGCATGCATGACATCTCCTGGGCAGACAGAATATAGTTTGCATTGATTCATATTCTAATATCTTAGATGATTGGTTGTATCAGTGAGTCAGCTGGTTTTGAATTAGAATAGTAATGGTGTGATGAGCAACTATTGCTCCTTTCATTTGTTTGTTTTTGTCCCATAAGTTATGGTGATGCCAAAAAAAAAAATCTGCTTGGCAAGCAGGTATAGTTTACAGTGATTCAGATTTCATTTCTCAGGTGGTCAGCATTATCACTGAATCAAAGGGTGTTGTATTTGTCTGTTTGTTTGTGTGTTTGTCTTTGTTCCATCAGGCATGATGCTGAACAACCTACTGGGCTACCAGAGTAAAGCAAAAATGTACAGAATTCATTCCCCGGTATCACTTTGGAGGTGGTTAGTGGTATCACTCAATCAGGTGATGTGTTGTAAACATTAAATGTTTGATAAGTTGATGTCTCTTTGTTTATTTGTTTGTTTGTTTGTTTGTGTTTGTCCCATCAGGTATGACGCTGAACAACCTGTTGGGCAAGAAAGGCAGTCTGGTCTCATTGGAGGACTACTGGGATGTGGCTACCTTCTTCGAGATAAGTGTGCTGGCCGGCGACTTCAGCAAGGCTTCGCAGGCTGCCGAATGCATGTTCAAGCTGAAGCCGCCCATCTGGTGAGAGATGATGATCATCTTTAAGTTTTCATGTTTTCCTCATTGTTCAAAAGTCATTTGGTTAAATGATTAGTCCATTAGTCACTTGGGATATCACTTCCCAATCTTAAGTCATGTGATCATTCTTGAAAGTCTGCTTCACAGTGTGATGTCACATGGCAGAAGATTGTCAGATGGCGTGCAGTCTGTGAAGGAGGCCTGTGATACAATATGGCGTTGAGTTGCATTGAAATGCTTCAGAGTTATCGTAAAACAAAGTCGCTCAGTGTGAGGCTGGCTTTAGTGCAGTTACTACAATCCCCTTCTCTTATAGTGAAAAAATAGAGTGCATCAGACATGAATAGGTGGGACTGCACTAAAAAGGGCATCACAATTCTCTCATAAATTTTGTTGGTTCATCCCTTTATGATGAGAAAACAACAAACCTCTCTTTCCTTCCTTGTCACAATATTGTGTACCATGGTGCAGTCTTTGAATGCGGAGATGACAGTTACTCCAAGGCAGATAAAATTATCAATTGTAGTAGCAAGTTATTATTTATTTCATTTAATATTTTACCCTTGACAGTAGTTGAAAGGATTGTGCAACTATGCTAAGACCATGCGCAGAGAAATTGAACAGCTCCCAGCTAAGCTGTCCCTGGTGCGCATAAAACTTTCCCATCATTGAATTGTACAAAGCTCTGACCCAGTGGCGGATCCAAAGGGGGGCGTACCGGGCGCGCGCCCCCTCTTTATTTTTCCTAAAACAAAAGAAATAAAGAGAAAAAAAATCGAGGGGGTGGTGTGTGCGCCCCCCTTTAATTTTGCAAAGGCGCCAACCCTTTAAGGAATTCCTGGATCTGCCCCTGTGACCCCCTGTGATACACGTAATAATCTTCTGGATCTTCTTGCCATTTTTCCCCTCAAGGTACCTCAAGTCCACCCTGGGCAACATCCAGATGATCTGCAGGGTGCGTCCGACGCCCGACGAGGACCCGACCATCGACCAGCAGCTCTTCAACTTCTGGCTGGACTTCTTCGTCGAGGCCACGAAGGAGTCGGTCACCGACGTCCGCTTTCCGGTGAGCGATGACCACAGTTAGAGTTTATTTGAGAAATGAGCATGAAACATACTTACCTAGAGATCAGGCTCAAAACTTTCCACAAGTAAAGATATATAACTGTACCTGCAGTCTCATTCTTTTGATTCACAAAGCTTCCCAGACTAACTGGTTTGAGCTCACCACGACCCAAAGCAAATGACTGTATTATCACTTGGTTAGCAGATCCTGACTAGCCATTATTTGCCTATTACTGTGTAAACGATGACTACTGTGGGATCATGAGCTAATTTCAGTGTTTGTAAGATGGAATTATTTGCAGTTACCACGGCAACAGTTAAAATGCTGACAGTCTTTTTTTTTCTTTATCTATTTTTGTTCCTTTCCTGTCAATGGCCAAAGTAACTGTAGTCATATATTTCAGCAATTGTGTAGTGCTATATTGCAGTGCTTTAGTACTGTTTTGTTTTATTGTTTTGTTTTGTATTTTTTGTTTCCATGTGGTTTCATTTCTTGCTAATAGGTACTGGTCCAGGAGCCAAGCAAAGTCTACAAGCCTAGCTACATCACCATCAATGATGGCGACGATGAGATCGAACAGTCCGTCCGCCTCTGGCACGTTGCTATTGAGAAGGATTGCAGGGTAGGTGTTCTAGTTGTATGTAATTCTCAGGTCTAGACCCAGTCTGATGTATAACTTCTGCCTTTTGTTTTCTTAAGAAGTGTGCCTATGATCACAGATTATGGTGATGACAATGTTAAAAGGTTAAGAAAGCATGTGTCCTGGTTTTATGTAAACCCCAAAGGGAAGGATTCATTGGTGGAGATGTGTACAGAGCTCTCAATACTTAGAGATACAGCGAACTGAGAAAGAACTATACCATGTTGGGACGTTTACTTTCACTTATAGTTTTCTAGTGTCACTTTTAAGAGATTGAGAAAACATAGAGTTTGTCTTTCATCAAACATGAAAGTCAAGGAAGTTTGGGGAAATTCTTGTATGGCTTTTAAGGTTGACAACAGAATCTGTTGTGTACTTTGGATTGTTCCTCTAATACACTTGCTGCCAAATGTCTGTGCTTAATGTTATGTAATTTCTTGATGCCTCTGTTAGTGTATGAAGTGTTATGAATAAGTGGCAATGGCGTGAAGTGTTCATTGAAGTTGGGTCAAAACCACAAGTAATTTTCAGTCATGCTCTGGATAACCTTGAAAATCAATAAATCTTTAATTAGATTTTTTTTTTTTTTTTTTTTTTTTTTGCAACGCATGTGACATATTCATGGTGTACAGTGTACCCATAAGCCTTGTATGGCCTCTTTGAGCATTCTGATGTGAAAGCTTGACTGTCTTGTGTGTGGTAGATTGTTCCTGTAGGATGCTTGCTGCTATTGAGAGCATGTTTGTACACTGTACATTCAATTCACAGTCTCGAAAGAGTATAAGCTCTGTCAGTCATACACGGGCCTACCCTTGGCTCGTATCAGATATGGCATGTAAAAAAAAAATATTTTTATCAATGACCTTCCATGTGGCCAAGGTACGAGATCATATTGGACAAGTCCTTGAACACTTTCTGATCTATCTTTTGGCAGGAAATCAGTGAATGGCTCTTCAATGTGTCGTCCATTAAAGGAATCAGGTAAGGAGAAAGAAAAGAATCTAGTGTGACTGCAGTTTCAAAGTTTCATGTGTTACACCTCACTGCTCAATCTCAGCAGGATCAACACATTTAGATAAAGTATCACCACTAATTTTATGCTGCCATGATGATGAAGAAAATCACATCACTATTCAAGTGTGAGAGCATCATGTATCATGAAGTGGATAAATTGTTTTATGACTTTATTATTTCGTTCCATGCCAAAACTGTTATGATGCTACGTAAATTACTAGGGACTTACATTAGAAACCAAAATTTTTTAGAAATCTTTCTATCCAGTCGATCTGTGTATGTTGGAGTGGAAATAATACCTTTGGGGCTTTGCTGTGCTCTATTAGAAGAGATTGGGAAATACATTCTTGATGAATAGATTTTTAAAGATATTTTCCACTTTGATTAGTAGATAGAGAAAACACACTCAATTGATAGATATGAAACATATAATGAATAGAGTGTTTTAAATCTTATCTTTACTTTACCAGTACTTACAAGAGGGATGACAGATGCCTCTTCCTGTATGTCCAGCAAAATGCCGATGATTTCCAGCTGTACTTCCCATCCTCACATCTCAGACAAAGGTAAGGAGAGTGATGGTGGGACTGCACAGATACCCTGTAGCAGTTCAACCTTGTACTATACATCTGTCTTCTTCGTACATCCCATAATGATGTGAAAACTAGAATACACAAACTCTTTCCGTCTTTTCATCATTTTGCTCCTCCTCCAACTCTTGTTTGAAACTTAAGGTATTTTCACATACCTTCCATCTTTCTGTCTGTCCGTCTGTCTGTCAGTTTCATTATCTCATCTTTTTCTGTAATTTGTGTATATCTCTTGTATGTAAAACGATGGAAGGCATATTTCCATATTTGAAGAGCTCATTTACAAAAGGTGTTAGATTCATTTTTGACGAAAATTGAGTTATTAGCATCACTGCACAGAATTCCACTTGAGTTAGTTACAGTGAAAATTTCAAATCCAGACAAACATTTGAGTAGAAATTATAGCAAAATTAGATTTTGATTTTCCATACACTTGTGTACAAATTCTCACAAACAAAACAGTTTTTCTCTTAAGTACTAAAAGTGGATCTAACCCCTTTTGCAAATAAACTCCTCATTTGTGGACAGTGAAATATTAGATTAAATCAAATAAAATTCTGTCTCTTTTTACAATTAATTATGTGGTAGATAATCCAAATATCCTTCATGGACTCATTTTAAGGAATGTCATATTTGAATGTGATTGATGATATACATTTATGTCTTTAAGTTTGCGTACTTTGAAATGCTACCGTTCTTTTTTTTCTTTTCAACCCACCACTACATGGGTTTAAGGGGAATTTCTCTCCTTTATCCTGTTGAGGATGAGTCCCGAGAATACTTGGGCAGGTGTCTATGGGAAATGAGTGTTATACCAAAATCAGTCCATCCTCGATGGGTTAATGGATGTTGTGGTGGAATTTTTTATAAGCAGGATGGCATTTTGATAAGCAGGAATATCTAGTCATAAGTGGCACATTTATCTGTCTGGAATTTGACCTTTTTTCTCTCCAAGGTGACCAGAAGATATTTTGAGCATTTGGCAAAAAAAAAAAAGAGAAAAGAGAAAAAGAAAAAAAAAAAGTGATGGACATTCTAGGAAGGTTTGTTCCTCTTTTTTTCCCCTTGCTAAATATCATGTTCTATTTGGCAAATGAAATTCTGGAGCAAGTTGCCATGTGTAAGTAAATTGTTGTGCAGATTAGATTGGGGCTTAACTGGGAGGGATACAGGTATTTGTGCCATTAGCAAGTAATCTGTTTGATCCTGCTCCAGAAAGTGAAAATATCAAGGGTTAAAGGGTCTTATGTTATGCTCTGCATGTACGCTGTGATCTTGCAAGAAATTTGCGCTCTTATGAGTAATGCAGGCCATGTGCTGGTCTATGAGATTTGCATTCTCACAAGCATATTATGGACTGTAGTGTATAACCTCTGTTCCCTTTCCTCCCCAAAGATTCCATGAACTGATCATGAATATGCTGGGAGGGAGGGCCGTGATCGGTGCTGAGGTTGACTCCGATTTGAACGACGAGCCGATACAGGTGAGACCTAACTTAGAACGTGTTTTCTTTGCCATGATCATTCAGTGATAAACATTACCACATTACACTTGTCACCCAGTGTAGCAATATATCTTTAAAAAAAAAAGAATGCTGCATTGTGATCTATGAAAGGCAAAGGGAGATTTCATGAAAATAGCATTGTCAGTGAGAGTGTGGTTGGAGAATTTAATATTTTGCATCTCCTGACGGGGTTCACTTTTGCTTTGTCATCTGCCCAAATAATGTGATTTTCATGAAATGATGTATCAGTAGAATGACACCTTGTAACAATGGGAAAGAAAATGAACCAATTCCTGAAGATATCCCTAGATCAGATTGACTGAGATTATTTGAGAATTTAACTCTGTTTAACTTTGTTGTCTGCTGATAAACTGACTTCTATACATAATGCACACATGAGAATAAACGAAGTTAAATGAAGGATGGTAAGAAATCAGGGATACAGTTTAAAGGGAAAGAAAAGAAAAAGAGAATAGAATAAGGAATTTAGAAAATATAATTGTTACAAAAGAACTGTTTCCGTCACTGTGACGTTTCAGACGGAGTACGAGCTGACGGAAAATCGCGAGCGAGTGATCCTGGGTCGCGGGACGTACGGCGTGGTGTATGCGGCCAGGGACTGCCGGACGCAGGTCACTGTAGCGGTCAAGGAGATTCCCATAAAAGACATGAGGTGAGGTGGTGTTTCTCCCCTTGAAGTCCCTGAGAACCGATGATGACTTTACTGCATACAGGATCAGTGGTGGTCAAGATCATTGGGCCCAAGAGAGTTAAACCTTCCCTAAAACATCATTTGCTTGCGCAATATATAAAAAAAAAAAATAGCTCTGGTTTGAGATATTATTTGTAACAACAGAGATCACATTTAAAGGACAAGTTCACCTTCATAGACATGTGGGTTGAGTGAATGCCACAATATTAGTAGAACACATCAGTGAGAGTTTGAGCAAAATCGGACAATCTGTTAAAAAGTTTTTTTTGAAGTTTCTGCTCAGTCACGTCTGGATGAAAAGACTACTATAGCTTGTGATGTCACATGAGTACAATGATATAAAGAAAGAATAAAGAAAATTCAACATATTTCCATTTTTCTGGCATAACAAAAGAACACTCAACTTCTCTCTTTCAGAAGGCAGGGGGAAATAATATTACCCTTAACATATGTCAGTAGCAAGTCGAAGAATTGTGCACTTTATTCAAAAAGTAAAGTTTTGTGAAATTCTCTTTTTATTTTCCTTATATAGTTGTACGCATGTGACATCATACACTGTCGTAGTCTTCTCTTCCAGCAGTGACTGCGCAGATACTTAAAATATTCGTAACTTTTGAACGGATTGTCCGATTTTCCTCAAACTTTCACTGATGTGTTCTAATATTGCTGCATTCTCTCAATCCTTATGTATATGAAGGTGGACTTGTCCTTTAATATGTCATCCCCTCCAGATTACGAAATAAGAGGGAGTAACAATTAAGAGATGGGGGGGGGGGGGAGGGGAGAGAGGGCAGAATACGATGATGATGATAATGATGAAACAGCATTTATATAGCGTCATTTATCTGTAGAAACATGCAAAGGTGCCTGGCTACCACAATGTGTCGCACATCATACACAAAAGTTGCTGGAAAAAATGTGTCTTCAATTCAGATTTGAAGGTATTGAGGTTATGAGTGTTCAGTGGGTTGGATTTGTGAGCTTTACAGACATTCAATTTGTTGTCATCTCCATTATCACTTTGTGATTTCATAAATTGCCACTTTGTAGGAAACATCCTCTCAGTGCATTCCATGTGAGATGGTTATGATCGGAAGGATGGTCCCAAGAGTCTTCTCATGTTACTAATTTTGATTCAAGTGAACTTTTTACCAAATGTTCTGGACATGTCAAATATCATTAGTCATTTGACATTGCTTGTATGTGTATGATTGGTGCTAATTTGCCCCTTTCACCCCCTCCCCACTCATCTGTTTGATGGAATGAGACTTGTTTAACTCTGTGAGGTGACCTTGAGTTACAGGAGTCATCTCTCAGTTCTAGGATGAAGCTTGGATAATCGACAGGGAGTTGATATATCATACATGTTGTGTTGCCCTCAGGATGTATCTTTATCTGTCCCTTGTTTACTGGAAATTGACCATGGCTGTGGCTAGAAGTGATGTGGTCTCTGATATGCACAAACTGTGTGTTTTCTAAACAGTAACATTACACTGTAGGTAGAACTTTCCTGTCTGAGGGGAATTTTTCTTCTACCTCATACTTGTGGAGTGAGGTGTAGTCAAATTGTGTCAATCTTGGGTAATTTAACTCAGAACTTATTTGTCAGATGTAGATGCCATCATCTACGTACTATTGTTGCTGCTGCCACTAATGTTACAACTATTCCAAACATCGCTGGCATCCAAATGGTCACCTTAAACCCTGCTCATCTACTGGAGTATGGTGGGAAAAAATTCTCATGTTCTTTCTTTTGTATGTTCCTCCGTTCATTGCAGAGAAGTACAACCACTCCATGAGGAGATCCTCCTCCACTCCCGGCTGAGCCACAAGAACATCGTCAAGTACCTCGGCTCTGAGGCGGAGGGCAGCATCTTCAAGATCTTTATGGAGCAGGTGCCTGGAGGTGAGCACACAAGTCCTTCTATCTATCTATCTGTCTGTCTACTTCTCTTTTCTCCCTCTCCCTCTCTCCCTTTTTACTCTTCCTCTTTTCCTACCCCGTCTACTCTCTCTTTGTGTGTGTTTGAGTGATTTCTTCAAGCATACCGTTTGATATGGTGCCTGTGCCAGAGGAGTGCTCGAACACCCCCAAAACATACTGTACTGTACCAGTGCAAAAGTTGACCACTTTCTGATGTGGTCCAAAAGCATGTTGTTCCACACTGTACCGTACCATACCGTGTGAGAAGGCACTCAAACCACAGTGCGAACTGGTGTAAAGGTGTACTGTTTTAGAAGTTGACATAAGGACAGTGCACGTACAGCAGTATCACACACTACGTCATGATTCAAAGATTTCATTTTCTGTATTAAAACACCTGTATGTAGCATAATATCGCTGGGGTGACAAGACCTCGTATCTACAAAATGTCAAATGTTCAGGAGAGCCAAAAAGCATGGCGCCAAAGCACTATAGCGAATGGGATAGCCTTTCCTTTGACATGCCGTGGTGGCTTCATTTTTGGAGTAAGACAGTAGGGATTTAGACAGGACATCACTTAACCCATTATTTGACTATTAATCTAAAAAAGTCATTTTTACCAAAATTGCAGATACAAGGTCTTGTCACCCCAGCGACGATAAGCGCACAAGCGAATGACTCCGTTGCTACAAAACTTGTGACCTTTTTGTCTCCACAGAGCCCTCGAATGCTTCCAGTTTGACATGGGATGTATTGGTGCAATGGAACATTATTTACCATTTGCTGAAAAATTAGTGCCGTATATCGTACCCTCTCATCTTTCTCACCCTTGTGTATGCAATCTTGTACCATTACACTCATGACCATTCACTGTTGGTATAAAATTTTCACATGACGAACTAGTCGAAGTACATTCTTGTTGGTATTCTCTTCTGTTTCAGGAAGCCTTTCAGCTCTTCTGAGATCAAAGTGGGGGCCGCTGAAGGACCATGAAGACACTATTGCTTACTACACCAAGCAGATCCTCGAAGGCCTCAAATATCTGGTAAGGGGGCAGATTCTGAACTATCATGTGTTACACGTTAGCCATTGTTCTGAAGATATGAAATACAATTGTAGCTATGTACATACCATTTTTTTTTAGTTACTCCAAATTATTTGACAAAAGAGTGATTTGATTATTTTTGATTTTCCCTTAACTCTTCCTTTTTTTTAGTAAATTAAACATCTAAAACTGATCGGCGCATGCATATTTCAAGAGGCTGGGGTTGAAGATTACAAAGGTGTACGTTGAAAATGTGGAATCATTATATTGCATATTGAGCTCTAGCAATTTGATTGTATGTGAGGATATGTGTTTATTTGTCTATTTTAGTGTGCCTGCATTTTTGTCGTATATCTGCCTCACATATGAAACCCATTTGTAATTGTGTATCCTTACATTCTTAATAGCCCATCTCTCCACCCCTACAAAAAAAGAGAAGAAAATAATTAATTATGTTTCATATTGTTGATTAAATTTGTTCTTTATTCAGCATGATCAAAAGATTGTCCACCGTGATATCAAGGGAGACAATGTGCTGGTCAACACCTACAGTGGAGTGGTCAAGATCTCGGACTTTGGGACTTCTAAGCGCCTGGCTGGTCTCAATCCAGCTGCCAGCTCTTTCAAAGGTCAGTGAATGTCCACCTTGTAGCACTGTAGCCAATGCTTGTAATGACAGCGGAAGCTCAATGGTCTTTTGGATACAAAATCGTTGGTTCAAGTCTAGGCCAAGCATGTATGCCCATGATATGTTTTTTTTTCATGGCCACTACTAGAATATTGAATAATTGGTGCTTACAATGTATTTAGATTAATTTAGGGCAATTTGTCAATCTGTTGCAATCCGATCTTTCTTACGACATCATACTGTGTGATACACCAGTTAATAGCTATATGGAGTGATTAATGATGTGATAAACATTTATATCTCTCCTATTGTTTCCTAGGCACTCTACAGTACATGGCTCCAGAGGTGATTGACAAGGGCATCAGAGGTCATGGTGCTCCGGTAAGTTGACCTTTCACCTATACATGTAGATGACCTTAGGTTTCCTTTTTTTCTTTTTCTCAAAGATATTTTGTCTAATCACACACTAATGGTACTTGGAGTACTTGCTGTTTATCTGCCTGGTCATTAGCCCATTGAGAATGGGCTGATTTTGCTACAACACGCATTTCCCAAAGACATTTGCCCAAGTCTACTCGGGACTGGTCCTCAATGGGTTAATCAGTCAATGGGAGCTAAATGGACATTATAGACATTACTCTATACATCTTTTCCTCATGGTAGTAATTAATCTAATTGTTTACTTTTTACTGCAATTTCCTTCAAAGGGCCTCAGAGCAGCCAGGTCTCAGCCTGTGGCACTGCCTTGCTCCAAGGATATTAACTGTAATCAACTTGATGTGAATACTCGATCATAAGTTGAAAATGTGTACTATCCCTATGACAACGCTGCACACTGGCACTGGTCCGATGGTCCTTGCCCAGTAAAAATCGCTGTCGGACCAGCAATTTTTTCAGGAATGGACCAGTAAAAAATCGAACAAGAAAAAGTAGAAATTACGCGGAGCGTAATATATGTCCCCGCCGGAAGTAGCATTTTGTAACAAAATGTGCAATATAGGTAAAAAATCAAGGTCAAAGGTCAAAGAAGTCAAAGGTCAAAATTCTGTGTAGAAGTTTTGAAGCCCTCACCTAGTGCCATCACATAAAGCAAACGGAATCGAAATCGGGTTAGAAATGGCGAAGGAGTAGCATTTTGTAGCAAAATGCACAATATAGGTCAAAAATCGAGGTCTAAGGTCAAAGAAGTCAAAGGTCAAAATTCTGTGTAGAAGTTTTGAAGCCCTCAACTATTGCCATCATATAAAGCAAACGGAATCGAAATCGGGTTAGAAATGGCGAAGGAGTAGCATTTTGTAGCAAAATGTACAATATAGGTCAAAAATCAAGGTCAAAGGTCAAAGAAGTCAAAGGTCAAAATTCTGTGTAGAAGTTTTGAAGCCCTCACCTAGTGCCATCACATAAAGCGAACGGAATCGAAATTGGGTTAGAAATGGCGAAGGAGTAGCATTTTGTAGCAAAATGTACAATATAGGTCAAAGGTCAAGGTCAAAGGTCATAACTGAAATTCTGTGTAGAAGTTTTAAAGCTCCAATGTAGTGCTATCATATAAAGCAAACAGAATCAAAATTGGCTCATAAATGACAGAGAAGTAGCAAATTGAACATTTTGATCACACACGGATGCACACACGGACGGACGGACGCACGGACGCACGGACGGACGGACGCACAGACACACACACGTACGGAGCCCGTTTCATAGTCCCCTGCTCGAACTCGTTCGGCGGGGACAAAAACTTGGTACTTACTTGTCCAACACACCAGGTTGGACCAGTAGAAAAAATGGGTCAGTGTTAAGCCCTGCCCGTGATCAAGACCCATGAAGTCAAGTCACTTATTACTCTATTAAGCAATCATGACTTAGTTTCCGAACAAATTTACCAGGATTTCAGCCAGCACAGAAGCACAATGAAATCAAACACTCCATACTCAGTCTCTTTGTGAGATAACATTAATTTGAACAATGCTGATGGTTTTGCTCCTTCTTGCTGCTGTCGTCAGAATAACCATGCAGAATAACAATATACAGTCAAACCTGCCTTAGCGGCCACCTCTCTATAGCGGCCACTGAAAAATCCCCCCTTGAGAAAAGCCATGTTAAAGACCCTGTGTATAACGGCCACCTGTCTAATGTGGCCAGCGGCCACAAATTTTGTTTCCCGTAGTAGATTTAACCTGTCTATAGCGGCCAAAAACCCGATGGAGCCATAGCCGAGCCAATAATTCGGCGTGTTTTTCTGCTTTTTAGCCGTGCCAGTCATTCCTGGGCAACGTTCAGTGATCGCTACCGCTGCATTCATCACTTATTCAGTCGCAATAATGCACTAGTGTTAAGCTTTCTTCACGATTGTGCACATGCTACATGTACAGTGTACTGTGCAACAATTTCATAAACACCGGTATTGTTTTGTGCATGATACACACGTGTGCATTCGTACACACATACATGTACATGTAAGTACATTTTGTATTTATAGATGTATACAACGATGAAACATGTACATGTAGGCAATGCACACAAAGTTGGATAACCTGTCTATAGCGGCCACCTGTCTATAACGGCCACTTTTTTCGTATCCCTTGGGTGGCCGCTATAGACAGGTTTGACTGTAATCACAATGGAGAAATGGAAACACGGGACCAGAGTGTAGTGCTAGTAAGACAGTACATGAATCATTTTGTGTTTTCTCTTCTTGCTTTATGTATCACCGTGACATGAGAGACCATACGTGACCCTGCATCACAAAACAAAGAAAAAGTCGCTAGACATGGATTTTTAGTTGAGGACAGATTCTTGGAAAGAGCAGACTCTAAACTTTAGAATGATGTGTAACTCATATAATGGAATGGACTCTCCTAACCTATCTTAATAATAGAAAGAATGTGCACACTCTGGGAAAGTGTGAACTGAGAAAAGAGGCTCTGAAGTACAGGGTCTATTCAAGCGCTTAATCTTTACCCAGTCGTGCTAGCTGCACAACGAAAGGGACAAAACACAGGATGTAAACCACCGAAGCAACAACAATGAAGATATTATCAGATTAAACTGAAATTGAGCATGCTCTATCAACACATTCTACCCATGATTAATGCCAACTTTCAAAGCAGTAGAGTTATCCTTTCAAAAGTTATTAGACTTGAAAGTGAAGAGTGTGTAAAGGATTTCAAGAAGTGAAAAGGCTACACTAAGACATACCTGATCATTCTATTCTACCCCCAAAAAGGGTTGTAGAAAAACTGCTGAAAACACACTTTCCCATTCACGTTGTGATCCCAAACTAAAGATTAATGTAGGAGAAGGACAGCTCTGTCAGAAAATATGGAAAACTGAAGATTGACTCGGTTGGCCCATTTTACCTTTTTTGAGTCCTCACATGAAATCAAGGGGTGCGACTTTTTGTTCGTTTTGTGATGCACGGTCGCAAATGTGATTGTGTGTGTTCTAAGTCCTTTAATACATCAACTTCTATCCCAGTGTGTCCGAGACATCTTTTGCCTCAAACCATTTTTTGTTGTTGTTCAATCTGGACATCGTCAGTGTGTTGACCTTTGGTCCCATATTTTTCTTGTTTTTTTTCCTGTATGTGTGTGTATTTTCCAGGCGGACATATGGTCACTTGGCTGCACCGTTGTGGAAATGGCTACAGGAAAGCCCCCTTTCATAGAGGTGAGAGAGTACAATAAACATGTATACATGTGTGGTTCAACTCAGGTTGCCGTGACGATTACAACAAAAGAACTTCTGATAACTATTGAAAGTTGACTGTGCTGTCTACACCACTATCTGTGTTTTGTATCGAGCTGAATTACACTTTTTGAATAGATTGAAAGCAGGCTAAGACAATTACTGTTATATCAATGATAATACATGTATGTCAAAGGAATCCAGCTCTTTCAAGCTCTCAACTGTGTACCAGCAGACATTTACATAATTATGCATTGCCGTATGTAAGATCTTGTTAATGTAGGTTTGCAGAGTACATTACACTTTCTGGAGTGAATTGAAAACATGTTTTGTGTTGCTGCCATGTACTACAATATATGTATATTTTTTGTGGAATAACTTTGAATACCAAATCACTTCAGTATTAAAACAATCGAAACATACCAGTATTGTATATTACACTCGTTGAGTGGATTACAAAACACATTCTATGTGGCTGCTGTAAAAATAATTTCAGGAATAACTTGGAATACCTAATCAATACAGCATGAACATGCAATATCTATATCATATTGGATGGCTATGAATGGGATACCAGGGAATATTGCACGAGTTAGGGCCAATATCGCACGAATCGAAGATGAGTGCAATATTGACCCTAACGAGTGCAATATTCCCTGGTATTCCATGAATCAAGGCCATCCAATATAATCATTATCATCTATATAATCAAGCAGAGCAAGCACAAAATTACCCGGCTTCAACTTGTCTTGGAAGTTGACTCGGCAGTCACATCCCAGCGCTGAAAAGGGGAAGCCCCTAAAACTGCGTATGAAACAAACAACTAGCAAGATGTTTGCGCGCTTGTGAATTGTAACAAAATGACGCGCACTAGTAGCAAGCGTTTGCGCATTCAGCAAGCGCTCGCGCAATAGACGAGACAGAATTGAATATGGTGTGATCTTGAACGGCAAGTAACAACGGTAGCCTATGGCGAATTAATACGTTGGCCTATGCGTTTCGTTCAATATGCTCTGACATTGAACGGTAAAAATTGAGCGGACTACAATACGCGTTTTTAATGCGCCGCTAAAACGTCCTATACCGGGTGTCCCAAAAAAAGCGGAACGGTGGATTTTCAGTACCTTGCGTTCTAAAAGTGATATATTTTTTGACATCATTTGAAAGAGCATCTTCCGCAGAAGACCATGATACCAAAATCATTAAATTTGGTTAAGTACTTTTTATTCTACGCCAATTTCTGTAAAGGCAGTCATTTTCAATTTTTTGCGACTTATGAGATAATAATTTGGGTGCGAAACGCGTTCCATACGGTGAATTGTGTAAGCTCGTTGATCCATGTCAACAAAAGATAACGCTTTCATATTGGGCGCGCACACACACGCACACACACACACACACTGTTTTTTCCTGGCCCGTGCCCAATGTGAAAGCTGTATCTTTTGTTGACATGGATCACCGAGCTTACACAATGTTCACCGTATGGATCGCGTGTCGCGCTCAAATTATTATCTCATAAGTCGCAAAAATCCGGCGAAATTTGACAATGACTGCATTTTCAGAAATTGGCGTAGAATAAAAATAACTGAACCAAATTTAATGATTTTGGTATCATAGTCTTCTGCGGAAGATGCTCTTTCTAATGATGTCAAAAGATATATAACTTTTAGACCGCAAGGTACTTAAAATCCACCATTCCGCTTTTTTTGGGACACCCGGTATAGATGATAAAATCTTATATTGCGCTTCATAGACATCATTGACAAAATATTCCATAATGGCTGGCCGCTTGTGTATACATCGTGGCATACAATGTACCTTTGAATTGGGATGTTACAAATTCACTTGCCCATTGAGAGTGGCTAGTGTAATGTGTGTTTGATTCAGCATCCCAGATGCTTGATACAAGTATTGTAGGAAAACCTGTTTTTTTTTGACGATTCAGCCAACAAGCTTCATAATAAATTTTTGGTCCATGCCCGAGTGTGCTAATTTGGGGGTCATGCTTGCATCAAGCATGATGAGGTGTAATCAAGTGTTGTAATACACAGTAACTAGTTTGTGACTCTATCGTACCTTGAGACTGTCATTTAGCAACTTGTAAGTGACCCAAGTTTTTTTTTCTCCTCGTCCAGCTGGGGTCCCCACAAGCTGCCATGTTCAAGGTGGGCTTCTACAAGGCTCATCCCGAGATCCCAGCTTCCCTCTCCAAGAATGCCAAAGACTTCATCCTCAGGTAAGAGTAACTATACACAGCCCTGTCGCTGCACAGCAAGTCGGGACAGGGCTGTAGCACTCCCGGTCAAAACACCTGCCTACTCAGTACAGATTTGGAATGGATTACATTATGTTTGGTACCTCAAACCGACATAAATTTAATCTTGATCATTTTAGCTACACATCGGCGTTATCGACATTGACACACATAATTTTAATACAGCTTTACGAAAACAAAGATTTATTGCTTCTTATGCACACTGTAGATCACTTTTCTCATCGTGGTGACCTCTTAGTGAAGGCTGAAGTGACCCGGAAGGGTTATCATGCTGCTCTTTAAAAGGTCACGCAATCTGCCATGCAGCAGTACAAGATTTGTGTGACACTTTAAACACACATGCTGCGCTCGTTACGGAGCACTTTTGCTCACGTGTAAGCCGTTTTGTTGAATTACTCCAGCGATGGTCAGGCTTTGCAGTTAGAAATTAACATTTGCTCCTTGGACATCATTACACCATACTTAAAGGACAAGTTCACCTTCATAAACATAAGGATTGAGAGAATGCAGCAATATTAGTAGAACGCATCAGTGAAAGTTTGAGGAAAATTGGACAATCGATGCAAAAGTTATGAATTTTTAAAATTTTTGTGTTGGAATCGCTGGATGAGGAGACTACTACAGCTTGTGAGTAATTATGCGTACAACAGTATAAAGAAAATGTAAAGAAAATTCAACATATTTTCACTTTTTTCGCATAATAAAAGAGCACTTGACTTGCCTCTTTCTAAAGGCAGGGGAAATAATATTACCCATAACATATGTCGGTAACGAGTCAAGGGAATGTGTACTTTTTTCAAAAGATGAAATTTTGTGAAATTCTCTTTATATTTTCCTTATATTGTTGTACGCATGTGACATCTAAGTTATTCATACACTGCTGTAGTCTTCTCATCCAGCGGTTACTGCACAAAAACTTCAAAAATTCATAACTTTTGAACGGATTGTCCGATTTTCCTCAAACTTTCAATGATGTGTTATACTAATATTGCTACATTCTCTCAATCCTTATGTTTATGAAGGTGAACTTGTCCTTTAAGTCCGAGCAATCAATTTCATGTGAGGAAAAGACAAAATTTGTGTTAGAATGTAGAAATATTCAACTGTATTCAACAGATGGAATAAGATGTCAAAATGGCCCATGCCCAAATGTTGCTGACACCGTCGAAAGTGATGAAATGGGATGATATCACATTGATAAGTTGTTTTTACAGAAGTGCAACAATATTGCAGGTTGAAGACTCAATACAAAATCTTTCTCCTTACAGTATGCTGATCAAATATTAATCCTCTGATAATTGCTGCTTGAATGAAGTCCTATAACTAGTTGCTATTACACCTGCTTGGAGTAGTTGGTGAGATCAGGTTGCACCGCCAACAGAATCTGAACCACTTACTGTGTATGTTATACAGTCAAACCTGTCTGAAGCGGTCACCCAGGGGAAATGACAAAAGTGACCAGTATAGACAGGTGGCCACTGTAGACAGCTCGGTGGTCATTTTGAATATCAACATTTGCATTGTATAATAGCATAAAATACTGTTATGTTATTCTTTAAAAAAAAACCCCAACAAATAAGTTTGCATGAGCAGCTATAATATGGGGATTTTTTAATAATACAGTTTACTTTGTTTTAAATTTTCATTGAGCTAAGGTTGTACTTCTGTTCTCATGATAGGACTTGGTAGAATTTACACAGTGAATGTAAAAGCCAACGTATTCATAGCTGAATTATCAATTCAGCTAAATTTTTGTGGTGCCATACGCAGTTAGATATTCACCACGGGATACAAAATGAGTGACCGCTAAAAAATACAGTTTACTTTGTTTTAAATTTTCATTGAGCCTACTTCTGTCCTCATGATAGGACTTGGTAGAATTTACACAATGAATGTAAAAGCCAACGTGTGATCATAGCTAAATTATCAGTTCAGCTAAATTTTTGTGGTGCCATACGCAGTTAGATATTCACCACGGGATACAAAATGAGTGGCTGCTGGCTGCCTTAGGCAGGTGACAGCTAAGTAAAGGATCTATAATACAGCAATTTTGTGCGGGGGATTTTTCAGTGGCCGCCATGAGCAGGTGGCCGCTATAAACAGGTGGCCACTAAGACAGGTTTGACTGTATGTATATTAATGGTGTTTGACCAGGTGCTTTGAACCTGACCCTGAGAGAAGAGCCACCGCCCACGAGCTGCTCCAAGACCCGTTCCTCAACAAGAAGAAGAAGTCGATCAAGAAGGCGATGTCGTCAGACTACAGGGCGGACCGGAGTATCTCATGTGAGTCATCATTCACTTGATGCTTTTTTAATGTTTCAGTGCAGGGAGGGATGTCATATGAATGATCAGGCATGGAAAAAGTGATTAGGTATCTTAACCCGTTGAGGTCAGATTGATTTTGCAACAACGCGCATTTCCCTTTGACGCTTGCCCGAGTATATGCGGGACTCGTCCTCAATGGGTTAAGCCTGCCGCACACTATATGATCAGACCGGTTGTACGACCTTAGACTGGAAGTGTGACGTCACCAGCCTTGCCAGTTTTCAGTTGTGCGACTGAGTCTTAGTGCCAGTCATAGAGATTTGACATGTTGAATTTCCACGACCAGTCGTGGGCTTTCAGCCAATCATGGTACAGTAAGATGCAAGCACACACAGTGCGCAATGTGTGCGCTTCTATATTGTAAAACGCAATATTTTTGCGCCATGAAATTTTCGCGAATTGGAGCCGACGGCTCTTTGGTATGGATGCACTGAAGCAAGAAGGGTCGTTAAGCCTAGTTGTGTAGTCTGATCGTATAGTGTGCGGTGTCAAGTCATGCGACTTGTCGCATGCCCAAGAGTTGTGCGACAGGTCTGATTGTAAAGTGTGCGGTGGGCTTTAGCACACATAACAAGGAGCTTTTGCTGACTTTAAATGTGAATTGTCCAAGAAAATGTCGTACTTACGAGATACATATACACATAGCATACCTGCAAACTATTCCTGTTTAGATAATAGCGATATTAATATTTCACCTGCAGATAGTGTGATGAGGGAAATGAGTGAAAATTGGTATTTTTGCAATAGTTCTCCCTCTTATTCCTATTCACTGAGAGTCTGGGTTGATATGACATAGAAATGGGGATTTGTGGACCTTTCTCCCAGAAATCCATGTACAATCTGTTTTGTGAGTTGTTTTATCCGGGATATTTTTGTGTGGCTTGTAACAGATTTTTGCTCGAGCTGTACGAATGGCCCTTTCCCACGATCTCACAATTTCCTTTCCTCACCCAGTGCCACAGCTTGGTCCTGACAGCAGGCCGGAGTCCCCCATCACCGTGGCAACCGCCTCCGTCAGCAGTCTCAGCGAGCTGGACGCATCCTCCAGGTAAATTCCCTCTGCTGTACAGTTCCCCCCACCCACCCAACTAGCACTGAGCAAAATTTTACTTCCCCCCAAAAGACACCTCAGTTTGCTTATGGATATTAGAGATATCAGTGTTACGGGAGCAGAAATGTGGTTCCCATTTACAGGAATTCAAGAGAGAAGATTGAATTTGAAGTCAGCGACACAGTAAATGTAAGTGTCAGAGAAAAGAAGAATCCCTTTCCTTGAAACTTGCTATCACAGCAGATTCACACATACACCAGTACTTGAATGTAAAATGGAATGTTTGCTGAATGTATTTATGTGCGAACCTTTCATAACAGCAATTGCATTTACACAAAGAGACATGAAATTTAATTGCTTTTCTCCACTCTTTGTTTATTCCATTTGTGCTTTTAATTTCTTATCAGTTGTTCAATGATTCACACTTGTTCAGTTTCTTTTGCTTTCTTGATTTATGGTTTGCGAAATGTTATGCTTTGCTTTCACCCAACCAAGCAGCAATTTGAATTGGTATTGAATCCATGGATTAGAACATAGATATTCTTTTTATTTTTTCTTCAAATGAGTTATGGGAAACCACCAGCAGCTGATTGAAATATTAAGTGTAGATGCAATGCTATGTGCACAAATTTAGATATATAATATTGTCACAAAAGCGTTGTGGCAGTAGGCTATAAAATCACAGTGTGCTTCTACCAAACACTGTTGTTTTGATGCTGTCAAAATGCATTGCAATATCTGAAGCGATATTTCTAACTCAAGTTTGAGTTAAATTTCTTATTTGATTTGATTTATCTATTCTCTGAATGACATTGCTTTACAATTCCTTATTTCCATTGATATCATCAAACATCTAATATATACATTTTGTATTGTTCTACACAGCATCCTTACTTCCTGCAATTTCCTTCAATTTCAGCAGTTTTGATTATTTGGCAGTATGATTTATTCTTTGCCAGTCAAAAATCTTCATTTTCTTCTGTGCATGTTGTTGTACACGTGTACTTTAATTTGCTTTTTGTGATATGATTTCTTGCTGTCGTTATTAGTTGTCTGACCGCCATGTCGTTGCCCTTGTCTTGCAGCATTCGCTTCAGCAAGAGGAGGTCCCTAGAGCTTATGTCACCTGGGTGAGTCCATTTTTTAGAAGGGGGTGACATATTATTACCATTATTATTTTCTTGATATTTGAATCATCCAATGAAATACTTCCAAAAACACGAAGGCATCTTTCAAACACTTGGAATTCTGCAAAGTCATTCTATCCTGCTAGGGCTGTTATTTTGAAAACACACACAAAAAAGGTGTAAAGTTGTGTGCAGGAGAGGGACTCCCTCTTTTTTCTTAAACCTGATTTTCTTTATGTGTGTGATGTTGTGCTAATGAATAAGATGGTTGATGCTTCACACTCACACTTCATCACCATCCTGCTGTCAAAAAAAGTGTGATTGAAGATGCACATTTAAGAGCCAAAAGTGTTTGTTAAGTATCATAATTCTCCCTGTCACATATAATTGTAAAAACTCAAAACAACAGTGGCTGTATCTGATTTCTGCAACAATGTGTTGACAGCGCTGTGCTGGTACACAGTGCGGGCTCTATTTGATGGCACACACACACACAAAAAAAAACATGGACCACTATCTCTATCTCCAAGCTACTTTGGAGGATTTTTCTCAGCAATTGTTATGTGTTGGGAAAAGAAATATCGAATTGTGAACTCTGAAAATTCCTTCTGTTTTGAAGTGACATTGTTTTAGTCATGATAGGGGAAAAATTAGATGTGATTATCGCATATACGCTGTGCACCTGACTGCTGCACAGTAACTCTGCATTACCCCGGAAGCGCACAAGTCAATCCCAAAAGTGTGACCCCACTAGACCTGGCTCTGCGTGTTGCACACGGTACCTAAGATCACCTCGTTCATTTGCATATAGCGTACTGCCAGTGTACCTACCCAACAATCAGCGACGATTTTTTACATTTAAAAAAAATGCGATAGGGAGAATTACAGTATGAGGGGTAATCACAGGTTTCGGTGGCTTATACTTGTGGATATTGTTAATGCAATTACATAAGTTAGTGCATGAACCTAGCTATTGATACATTTTTGTCTGTGTGCTGACAGCATTGTAGTTAAATGAGTTTTGCTGATACCACAAAAACCACCCCTGCAGCACCGCTCTTCAAACTTACCCCAGAGTGCACTTGTGTGTTTTGCAGATGGTTGTGGATTGGATCTTGTTTAATGAGTACTGGCCAAGCTGTGAATAACTTCCATTCATTTTATTGAATAGAGATTCTACTAAATATTACGATTATTAAGAGTTTACAAGTTTTCCTCGTTTTCCTGATATTGTGGAGTGTGGTTGAGGTAACATTCGGACAAAAAATGCAGAGTCTCCTTGACTGTACAGTCATAATAGTCTTCAAACAAGCATGTCTTTGCAAAGTTTTCATTCTTTTCCGTAACAATCCTTGTTAAAGGATGTGTACAGTTCTGGTCAAGGTGAAGATTTAGCTTTTAACGTTTTGTGAGATATTCAGAATCCACTCTATGAGATGTCAAAGAGCATGCAATTCTAAAGGGTATCAAAAGTTTATTTGATGAAAATCGGTTTTGAAATGGCTGAGATATCCAAAATCAAGATGAAACAAAGAGACACTAATAAAGTTGGGGCATGTTGCCTTTTATTATTAGCACTTTTTTTTTGGATATCTCAGCCATTTGAAAACCAATTTTCATCAAATAAATGTTGAATCCTTCTTAAAATTACGTGCTCTTTCATATTTCATAAGAGGCTTTTCATTATCTCACTTAGGAATGTTCAAAACATGAATCCCTACCTCAACCAGTACTGTACAGTCCCTTTAAGTCAGAAATACATGTACGTTACCATTGTTGTCAGAACCTTTCACTCTTTATAAACTGTGTTTGACAGAATGACTGCTGGAAAGTGTCAGATAAGCGACTTTACAGTACAGTTGAACCTCTCTTATCCGGCCTCCCTTTATCCGGATCTCTCTATTATACGGACGCAATCTCGCCATGATTTTTTTTAAATAATTATGGGAGGAAAGGGGGATTCCCAACTCCTTGAGATCTCCTACACAAACACACATGAATTACATATACTTGATACATTTCTTAATGTATTATTTAGGTAAATCATCCCAAGAATTCATAAAAGAAAATGATTTCATTCTTGCAAACACGAACCTCTATTTTGGGGTCTGTTACTGAGTGTAACAATGAAAAGGTTGCAGTATACACATTACTACATGTGGTACTACAATGGGCTACATCAGTACATGTGTATGTATATATGTACATGTATAAAGCATTGAGTCTCCCGTATCCGGCCAAATCCCTTATCCGGATGAGCCCCGGTCCTGACTTGTCCGGATACAAGAGGTTCAACTGTATTTTCTATGCTGAGGCTGCTTGTTCATCACTGTTGGTCCACTGTCATATGTACAGACTCAACCTTGAAGTGGACATAGCATATTTCAGGATACTTCAATGTTCGGCTTCAGCTTTGCTTGCCGTGATCAGTGCTAGCCTCACTTTAAAGGGATCGTACAGTTCTGATTGAGACCTAATTTCAGGTTTCTAACATTTTTAGCTGAGATAATGAGAAATCTCATATGAAATATGAAAGAGCATGGCATTTTATGAGGAATTCAACGTTTATTTGATAAAAATTGGTTTTGAAATGGCTGAGATATCCAAAAAAGAACAATTTTAGTAAAGTGTGGGACCCACACTTTGTAACGATCACTATGTCTTACTTTGTTTTTGGATGTTTCAGTTATTCCAAACCCGATTTTCATCAAATAAACTTTGAATTCCTCTTGAAATGGTAGGCTCTGTACAATATCATAAGTGTTTTCTTGGTATCTTGCAACATTTTAAAAGCCTAATTCTCATCTCGACCAAAACTGTACGTTCCCTTTAAGCTGCCTTGTTGTTTATTTTTTGGGTGCTTTCTTTAGAGCCATAAGCCATGAGCAGAGGCTCCATTTACTAACTTCATGTTAGCCTGGCTAATCTGGCTTTTACATGTGCATGTGCGAAGAGGGTAGTCTGTGTTCAAGTGTTTGTTATTTTAACCCGTTGAGGACCGACTGATTTTGCTACAACACGCATTTCCCATAGACACCTTCCCGAGTATACTCGGGACTTGTCCTCAGCGGGTTAACAAGCATCTAAGATGTCAGCCTCTTGTGAACTTAGTATTATCAAGTTCTTCTTCTTCTTCCTTTTGTGTGTGTGTGTGTGTGTTCTTCCTGGGGGGTCTGAAATATTTCTAGCTCCAGTGAGGATGGACTGGAGACACCCATAACCCCTGACCCCAGGGATCTGGGCGGCTTCTACATGCTGCGCAAGGACAGCGAGAGGAGACAGACACTGCTCACCATCATCGAGGGCGACTGTGACAAGGTGGGAAGGAACTATTAACATCATCACTTACTGGAATCAGTTGTGCCAAATTTGTAATCTGTGGAGTCTTATGAAATCCAAAATGCAGCGGGTTAGATTAGATATGTCTACTTTCTGTCGAGCAAATGTCAGACGACCTGTGACCCCTAACTCTGTAGTGGTAAAAGAACAGGGAAATAGTTGTCTAATGTTATCTTCTCAAACTCATTTTGAAATGCTTTTTTAAAGATATTCTTTAAGTTGTAACTGTAAATATTCATTTATTTTTTTGTTAAGCTAATTACAAAGCAAGTTTGATATGTAGTTATTCATTTATTTGTTCATCTATCTGTTCATGGTTTACTTAGTATGAATGTATGAATGTGACAGCCCTGTGGACAATGATTAAAGATTTTTGTGTCAAATTATGCTAATAGGTTTTTATAGGGCATGTTGTTACAGCATCTTAACATGTTCTCCATTGAGTGTGTTTCTTTGTTTTTCTACGCAGATTGTGAATGCCTGGATGAGAAAACTACAGCTGAGTTCTGACACACCACCAATGAAGATTAGCAAGGTATGAATACTAGATGTTCTTTTTGAAGTGTCTTTCTTTCTTTCTTTCTTTCTTCTTCTTCTTCTTTTTTTTTTTTTGGGGGGGGGGGGGGGGAGGTCACTTGAAATCTGTGGAGCTGTCCAGCAGTTTGTGAATTTAATTTTGCTCTTGTGTAATGTTCAGCCAGGAACTTTACATCCGAGTTTTGTGAGAATGAAATTAAATCCCTGTCAAAATTCATAATTAATTAGTCATAATTAATTCACTTTTCTGTTTTTTTATTGTCAGTGAGAGTTCCCCATATATACAACCGTGTATGTGTGTGTCTCCATTCTACTTTGAAAGCTTTCATAAGCCTTGCTTTATGTAGTGTATTTCAGAGACTCCAACCCCAAGCACCTTCTGATCTGGAGATTCTCCCGCCTGAAACCCCTAGCAAACTGGAGACTCCAAGTTTATGTGTGCGAAGCGCGAAGTTCCTAGGTTATAGGTGCTCTCTGGGTGCTATCTAAGGCTTATTTTTGCAACATACGATAGCAATAAGTAAGAAATCCTTTCCAACGGGAGACATTGAGCCAGGGCGGGAGGAATTAAATCTCAAACGGGAGAATGGGATATTTTGCAAAAGTTGGTTTTTGGCGGGAGATCTCCCGTCGAAAATGGGAGAGTTGGAGTCTCTGGTATTTGGAAGGCACATGTCAGCCTCAAAATCAGTGAATCTTTAAAGAGTTTTGAAGAAAATCATTGCCGATCAACTACATCACATGTGTGTGGTCTCATGTAAATACTGAAATCGCAGGAAAATCGCAGAAAGATTACTGCAGATTTGCAATCTGATGAAATAAGCAGCAGTTTTATGTCACACACATTTTGTGATAAGTTTGAATTCTGTGAGGTCTAGTGAGTATTTGTGATATTGTTTATGGGAGAAAAAAAAATCAGTGTTCATGATCATCTTACCGAAGTGATAACTGATGTTTTAAAGTATTAATTGTAGCGTGCTGCACAAACTTTGTAAACCGAGTTATTGGTAAACCTGTGGTGAAGATGAAACAGAGTTAATATTGGTATTGGTTTGAAACAAACCATATTTCTTAATACAGAGTCATGAATAGTTGATGTTCACTGTATGTGTACATTATACACAATGTTCCTATCAACGAATTACTACTAAAAATCTGATAAGTATTTCCTATTATAGAAATTTTAGGCGCACCTCTTGGGTTATTTTTGTACAAATAAAAAAAAAATTGATTATGATTATTATTTCTTTCTTTTTTTTTTTCAATCAGGAACACCTGACTGAGCTGAACCACGGGATAGCGCTGTTCATTAAGCAGAGGGAGCGGAAATCTCTGGCTGGTACCATAGGTAAGTCCCAAGCCCAACCTTTGTTCGCATGTCGTCCACATGGGGTGTGTGTCATGTAAGAAAAACAAATCCCATGATGTCCGAGTGTAGCATAAACTCTTATGTGCCATGTTGGTGAAATGATTATTTGTCAAAATCTATATGGGCTCATCTTAGCCTGGTGCAGTCCATGCTTTTACCCGTTGATGACGAGTCCCGAGTATACTCGGGCAAGTGTCTATGGGAAATGCGTGTTGTAGCAAAATCAGCTCGTCCTCAACGGGTTAAAAAGTGTAAAGACCTGGGGCCCGTTTCATAAAACTTGTCATCAGTGACAAGTTGTCATAGATGTGACAAGCTACTGAAATCCCTGCATCTGATTGGCTGAAAGAAAATTTGTCATAGAAATGTGGCAGTTGTCACTGATAATAAGTTTTATGAAACGGGGCCCCTGGTAGCGTGGAGAAACATGAGTTGTCCAGCTGAATCAATCTTTATTCATTCGCTGCCCACCAGGGTACATATATTGAAAATAAAAACTAGGAATAGTGCCCATCAGCGAATATGGGCATTGAAGCCATGTGCTCATCGGTACCAGTCAAGTTGACTCTAGTCAATACTCTATGGCTGTGTGTGTGCTTACATAGAGATCAGTGGTAAAGGTGTACACAATTCATTACAGGTATTCTGGAATATACTGTATACGCTATATATTTCGCGGGGGTTTTATTTTCGCGAATTTCGCGAGTCGGGAGCTATTCGCGAAATTAACAACACGCGAAAATATTACCTTCCAAAGTGAATCCCTTGCCTTGATGATATGAACATTTCAGTACCAGTTTATAATGTCACGGCTTACCGAACAGACCATACTGGCTAAGCTTGTGTACGTACATATAGCACGTCCACGTCTACTTACGAATACTGCAGAGGGCCAATCCATTATCGCAAAGGGACCACTTCTCAGAAATCTAGCGCGATAGACTTAACCACTTCAAAAATGTTGAATTCTAACTTACTAGTTCGCAGAATTTGGTAAGTTTTTTTCATGCAGTGTATAACTAGTATCATTCTTATTTGCTAGTAAGTTGAAAATTCAAACTTTCTTTGCCACTTCATATTTTATCTGGTCCCCCAATCGCGAATTTAACCACTCGCGAAAATGTGTGACAGCAGCAATTCGCGAAAATTTATGTACGCGAAAATTGTAGCGTATACAGTATCCGAACCAAGCCAGCCTTCCCACTCAATGGCATCCTCACACTTCTCGATCTTTAACCCATTGAGTACTAGTCCTGAGTATACTCGGGCAAATGTCTATGGGAAATGTGTGTTGTATCAAAATCAGATCGTCCTCAACTGGTTAAGTTTGCCCAGCTACAGAACCAGGACAAAGATAAATTCTTCAAATGTTTTAATTAAGCACGAGCGATTTAGATAATCAGCAGTTTATTGAATGTTGCTGGCAGTGTGAACTTTACTCTTCATGTGAATTATTTTGGTGCGATTTGGTCTGTGCTCTGTAACGAATATGATTTTGTTTTCCTTTCCTACATTCCATCCAATCACAGAAAGGCTGCGAGATGAGTTGGACTACGACCCTGGAGCACTAAGTGAACTCCAGACGGCCCTCTACGTCTTTCAAGACTCAGTGAGTCAAACTGAATGAGTGTGTGATGACTTTTAGACTTAAAGGGCAAAACAACACGAGAGACAGTGCTTTTTTAATCCATATTCAGAAACATAAATTACTGTCATCATTACATTACCTGGTACTTTTATTAAAAGTATGCGCTGCAGTAAAGAAAATACCTCCCCCCAAAAAAAACAACAACAAAAAAACAAAAACATACAAACAAACAAACAAAAACCAACCCCCCCCCCCCCAAAAAAAAAAAAAAAACCCAAATAAAACAAAGTCCCACATTTGGAAGAAGATATGTCATTTTGTGTACGTATCAGAATACATAATGATAATTAGATTCTATATTATAATAATATTGTATCAGTTTGTGTATCATTAGTACATGATGCTAATGTGGAGAAAATTGATTTTTATTGCAATTGTAACAATGTGGCATGAAATACTGTACATGTATGAGGTGGAAACAGAAAAATTTAAGAAATTGTTTTCATGTGTGCATGTTGCAGGTGAACCAGGTGTTGCGGCAACACATGCACAACATCAAGCCCCACTGGATGTTTGCCCTTGACAACCTGATTCGGGATGCCGTGCAGGTCACCATCACCATCCTCAGCCCCGGTGAGTTTAAGAGGAGGAACACTTTGAGGGTCACATCATGCGCTCAGTCAGAGCAGTGATGCACAGTATTCATAGAAGGCAAAAATTGTATGGTCTCAAAGGGAAATGTACCCCTAAATAAATATGCGCATAATAATTATGCATGTACATGCATTCAGTGAAGTTTAGGGCATTGGACAGAAGTTTTGTTTGAAACCATGTGTGGTCATTGCTGGATAAGAAAGCAACAGCAATTTGTTATGTCACAGGAGTGTAAAATAGCATTTAATATGAAGCAAATTTGACATATTTTTATATTTCTACATAATTAAATTGCACTCAATTTAACTCCTTCAGAAGGCAAGAGGATTAATACTACCCTTTACATATTTTAGTAAAAAGTTGAGGGAAAGTGTACCTTACATAAAAAAAGAGAAGAATTTGTGTTGAATTTTTTATACATCATAGTATGTATTTAGGGATGAAAGATGCATTGTTCTGTTTCATACCTGATAAATACTAAAAAATAAAAGAAGCTGGTTGCAACTGTTGTTATTGCATTTCTATTCTCTTGACAGATCTTGGTGAGAACATCGCTCCGGGCAGCAAAGACCAGGATGACCATGGCCCCGGCCCCGCCCACTCCCATGGCATGGACACCCACCCACCGGGGGGACTGACCACCTCCCATCACTTCCTCCCCATCCCCGCCCGACTGGAAGAGGAGGCGGGCAACACGTCGGGCGTGTCCACCTTCGACAGCTCCAGTAAATCCAACGAGGGCTACGCCCTGGACCGCAGCACCATGGCACAGCTGCAGGGGGACCATCAGAGACTGGTCCAGGAGCAGGGCAGGTGGGTTGGTTCCCTATTTCTTCCTTCCCCTTCTTCCTCATCCCTCCTCATCCCTCCTCCTTCTCATCCTCCTCCTCAACCTCCAACTCCTCCTCCTCCTCCTCATTCTGCTTGTCCTCCTTCATCTTCCCTCCCTCTCCATCCTCTTCCTCCTCCTTCTCTTCCTCCTTCTCCATATCTTCTTCTTCCTCCTCCACCACCTCTTTCTCCTTCTTCATCTCCTCTCTTTTTTCATCGTTTTCCACCTCCTCTTCATCCTCTCCTCATGCTCCTCTTCCTTCTCCTTCTCTTCCTAATCCTTCTCCACATTTTCATCATCTTCTACCTCCCCTTTATCCCCTCCTCCTCCTCCTTCTAGTTCTTCACACCCTCCTTCATCACCCCCTCCTTCATCACCCCCTCTTCCTCCTCTTCAGCCATCTTGTTATCCTCTCCTCCTCTTCTTGCTTCTCTTCCTCCTTCTCTTGTTCCTCTTTCTCCATTCCCTTCATTCTAATAGTGAAATGTTTGTTCAAGTTTTATATGAAGGAAGGAAATGCTAATGCTGCCCTCATTGTCGTGTATCAGGTTACTCCAGGAGCTGGTGGATGTCCAGAGAGCCTTAAACAGTGTCCTTCAGACTCAGTTGTGTGTCAGCCAGTCAGTGGTGGACAACATTGGGTGAGTCTCCTATTATCAATATCTTTGTATGTGTGTGTGTGTGTGTGTGTGTGTGTGTGAGTGTGTGTGGTGCAACTGTTACAATTCTCTGCAGTCACCATGACTTGAATATGAGGACTTCGGAGTAAAAGCCTTGTCTTATTTAACAGGAAGTATGTGGTGTAAAGAAGTCAGAAATAAAGTCACATGCACAACAATTTGATCGTAATACATGGGCAACAAAATTTATCTTCATGTCATTAGTGTGCCACCCAGAATAAGTAGGCTATGAATTTACACCTTCCCTTGAACATAATCATGAAACAAAATTGTTATCGAAAAATCCACAACAAAATTTGAGGTAATCATGTGGTATGTTTCGTAATAATTGTCATACTTAAGTTTGCTACTCATGATGATAATAAGCATTGTAATGATAATGATTTTGATTTTGACTTCAGGACTCCAAAGTCATCACATTTTTGATTTCCTGTTTTGTTTGTGCGTCGTTAAAATAGGTAATTATCAAAAATTGTCACGTATGTGAATTTGTCAAACGTTTACGTCAATTATAGAAAAATTAGGTGTATTGCCAAAAGCAGCAGCATTACGTTGCCTTTATATCTACCACTACAAGCTTGTACCTATTTTGTTAATGTTATCTTGCCTATGATGAAAGAATGATTTTCTACCAACTTATCACATACATTGTTTCTCAATGCTACAAATTGAAACCCCCCCCCAAAAAAAACAACAACAAAAAACTAGTGATGATTAAAAGTTAGAGCAATAAGGAAGAAAGAGTACAGTTATTTCAGCCCTGTTGCTCTTCTAGTTAGGAAGAAATAACAGGATGCCCTCATTTTTTATCTATTTAGTTAGTTTTTTTTTTGAGTGATGCCTTGTCTGTGTAAATCAAAGTATTCTTCTACTTATCACCTTCAGAAGTTCTGCTTCAAATGGTGCAAGATCAGTGGACTCTGGAGTACAGGACAGAGGTGAGACAAACGTGGAATTTAGTCTGAAGTGTTGAGAAAATATATAACCTACACATACAAACAAATGTCATTCATATTGCATAGTTAATAATGTCTCCAAAACATGTGCATGACCATTGCATCTCTGTTTACAGTGTTTTATTTGGGAGACTTGCAATGTCATGAGTACTGTAAAAGTGGAAATTTTCGCGGTGTTGAAATTTTTGCGCATTTCGCGCAACCAGAAACTAGCGTGAAAATAAAAGCACGCGAATATTTTTGCTTGCCATATGTTTACTGTTGATGTCTTGATTCCGCGGAATTAAAAACATGCGAAACTCTTCTCACCCAGCCAAGCCTGAAAAATTAGTCACGCGAAAATATCCACTTTTACAGTAGTAGTTTTCATTTGAATGTTTCACCATCTTTTCGATCAGGAAATCATCATAACTTGTGATTATTGGTGTATTTTGTTGTGTTTGCTTTCTATTGTACTAATGCATGCACTTCTGTATCATATAAGTTTCTCATTTTTGCCGATATCATATACTGTAAACAATACTTTTTAAAAAAAGTTGAATGAGGCTACGTGAAATTCAAAATGAATTCTATACTGGACGAAATTCAACAAAATTAAGAATCAACAAAGGGAAATGCACAATCATCAAAGTGTTGCTAATTAGATGAAGAGCATATTTACTTAACTTTTGAACAGATAAGATTTACTTGTGCCTTGCATATGGAAATCCCAGTTATGACATTATTACCTCCGCCAAGGGGGGAGGTTATGTTTTCGTTACCGTTGGTTTGTTTGTTAGTTAGTTAGTTAGTTCGATCGTTCGTTTGTTTGTCCGTGTGCAAAATAACTCAAAAAGTAGTGAACGGATTGAGATGAAACTTGCAGGAAAGGTTTAGAATGACACAAGTAACAAACGATTAACTTTTGGCAGTGATCCAAGAATTTTGGGGGAATTTATGAAGGATTTTTGATATTTTGGCAGGTAGGGTCAATGAACTTGGGAGTTTAGGCTGCGCGTATTTGAGGTTTGCATGCTTGCACTAAAGTGCGTGCTCTAGTTTCTGCCAGGGTGAGGCGCGCGATGCAGCTGAGGGTTTATGACGTAACAAAGGCTTCTATATTGGGAAATTGGCCGGCTTTCAGCACACAATGCAGTACGTATGGGTGGAAATCACTGATCTGTGTGGAAGAACAAGATCAGTGCGGGTGGATATGAGCTGCATGCTTGGCGGAGGTCTGCGCTCTCAGAGTGCTTCTCTAGTTGATTAATGATAATATTAGTTTATTTTAATTATCATGTTATTACTACTGCAATGTATTATTTCTATCATCATTCTAATTACTTGTTATTATTGATGTCATTTTCATTTTTTTTTCTTGTCAGGTTCAGTTGAAAATGACCGAGGGGAGTTGGAAAAGTGGCTCAGAAGACAAGGAGTTGATGAGGACAGCATCCAGAGGGTGAGTGGTGCCCTCTATTGATTGTTATCTTCCATGAGCTTAGAGTCACTGATGTGAATATTAGTGAGCTGTATTTCCACCAAATGAGCACTTCCTATAGTAGCAAGACATTTGTGACCAAGGTCCACAATGTGTGCTAGAATTCTTGCTGTGAAGATCAAAAAAACAAAATTTTCTGTTGAAATAATCTGAAATGGTTTTCTGCTCTGAAATGAAAGTTTGAAATTGTAACTGCCAGTACGTCCTTTCTACGATTCAATGAGGGGGAAAAAAAATTACCATATTGAAATATTGGAAATATAACTCGAGAAATCATGTAGTCTTGGCAAGCTTAGAGTCCAGAGACTCTGATTTTACAGCCAGAAAATTCAATGCTCTCTGAATTCATCAACGTTTAAACTTGTTTTAATGCTCTAAATTGTTAATATTTTCTTTGTAGTAAGGCAGCTTTTGATTTCTATAAGCGCATCTTATTACTGTACATGCATTATCAATTTGTATCACTCACAATAAGTGATGATGCTAATAATAGTTATTGTCTTTAGAGTATTAAAAGGTCATTGATGAGTAATTGGAAGCACTAGTGAATTACTATTGCCATCTATAATGTTGGACAGAAATACAGTTGTTTATAATGGTATGAAGCTATAATAATGTTCATTAAAAATAAAAGACGAAGCATCCGTGATGATGATGACAGAAATGTGTTTACATTGCACCGGTCAACGACAAGTGACTTGCGTCTTTTTTGGTCATTCTTACATCTGTGTCCAGTTTATCGAGGAGGACTTCACCCTGCCGCTTGTCCTGAATGTCATGACCCGGGATGACCTTAGGGACCTTAGAATCAGGTGGGTGAAATTCTGAGGTCATTTTCTGTCAAAAATGTGATTTCTTTGTTTCTCCGTTTTCTAACATTATTTGTTTGGAAGAAGAAGCTACTTTGTGTTGAGGCTATTCATCGGAATCATCGCAATGTTGTTCCATATCATACCATGATTTACAGACATTCGGCTTGGGTGGCTTCATATCTATTGTGTGTGAGCGTCAATTAACATCTCATATTTCAAATCATCAATCAACATCTCAACCTCGTGATAGTGGAGTACGGTAATGCACGTACTGTACATGTAGAAATGTATGTGTGCACGTAGCATTCATGTCAGGATTAGACTTGATATTTTCATGTGTTGTTAAATTTGTAAAGAGCACCCAACTCTCAAGATTTGCAAAAATAAAAACCCTACAAAATATATGGCATACTCAATGTAAAGCCTGCAGAGAAACAAATACCTGAATATAAGAAGTCCCAAGTCCAAATTTGGCTATCGTCTTTTGAGACCTTTTACAAAGTCATGCAAAGGTAGATAATCAGTCAAATTAATATTTTATATTGAAATTTGAATAAATAACATTCCTCTAACTGAAAAAAATTGAAAACATTAGAAAATTATTTAATGATTTCTATTTTTTTTTCTAAATTTTCTGGAATGGACTTGGGTCGTTTTTATATTCAGGTATTCATAACTGTGCTGTAGATTTCTCACGAATTTTCCGTTCTTCGTTGTCACTTTTCCCGTCCTTCCAGGGTGGGCGCCCAGTGCCGTGTGTGGGACGCCATCATGAGGTACCGAATGCCAAACCAGGAGAGGTGAAAAAACAAAAAGTGGTCTTCTCTCCGTCTCTCTGATATCAACCCCTTCCTCCAACTCTAGTGCGTTACTAACAAGCGTATTGCCACTCTGTACTACTGTATTATCTTATACATGTAAAAATTTTTTGTAAGTGCAATCGTGTACCATGACTGAAACTGTCGTGGACAACACCCCAGTAGTGTTAGGACGTTGTAGCGTAGATGCGCCTCCCACAAAGTTCCGAGATGTAGCAGAAACGTGAGGGGCACTCGATATATTTGGGTGTTTGAAACTGCATTTGTGAGCAGTGTGCAGCGGAGTGTTGCAGTGCAGCATGTGAATTGTGAGAAAAGGGATTTTGAAATTTGCTAGGATCAATGTAAAAAGCAGTACAACTGGTGTACCTGGTACATCCCCACCCTTCAGCAAAAAACCCCCCCAAAAACCAAAAAAAAAAAAAAAAACCCCAAGAATACAAAACATACTTGTGAGAGTTACGTGCTACTACAAAGTGAAGCCATAATGCCATTGCTACGATTAAATGGTAATATAAAAGAATAAGGTGGGTAGGGATAAGGATTTGATGCACTGATTGTGAAAGGCTGTATTATGTGTGCTCGATATCTGCATCTAAAAGTATACGGCGATTTCCAGCACTAGCATCCAGGGAGCTGAATTACAAAGTGCTCAAATGTCTGGTCACTAAAACAAACTGCATTGTTATAGACAAATTGCGAAAGCATGTACTGTGGTGTAGGATGTGTGCCTGAAGTGTGCTATACAGTCATGCATTACCCGTCTTCAAGTGTAAAGGTGACCATAGCTCATGAAGGTCTTGGATGACAATCAAAAGTCTTGCTGCAGCTTGAAATAAAAGCCTGATCAGCAGTGCTGTTTGGATGTAGTACTTCTGGGAACGCCAAACTTTTACACTTTTCGGTATTTTATTTATTTATTTATTTTTTTTTTGGGGGGGGGATGGGGCACAGATGTGAAAACATCATACATGTAAGTGTACTCTAGTACTTCAACACAGATGGCATGACCAACAAGTCATGCGTGAAATGCGTCACTAATCGCAAATTTTTTTTTCGCCACATGCATCTGGTCAAAGTAGAACCAAAAGCAAAATAAAGCAATAGTCTAGGAACATTACTCACTGTGCCAAAGGTAAAAACAACAGGACTAAAAAAAAAGATAATAAATAAGTAAGTAAATAGCAGAGATAAGGCTGTGTAGTTCTTCCTCAGCCACATGGCTCATGTTTGGTGGATGTGCTGCTCTAACAAGCATGTTAGCCGTGACGGTTATAGTTGACACAGCTGATATGCCAATGACTCTTTAAAGTTTCTTTCTCGGTTGAGGGCGCTGTTTATGCGACATGTACATGATAGCATTGCAATGATGTGAATAGAGAGAGAAGCGCACATTTCCCCGTAGGCCTTGCACCGTCTGGCTCTGTGTATGTATAGTGTATGCACTAGTGTGGCTCGTGTAGAGAAGTAGGAGTCTATTACACACAAGCTTGCCAGTGGTCTGTTGAATGCACACACATACATGTAGATGAGAACTCAGTGTTAGAGTGTAGGGTGCTGTCTTCATATAACTATATAAAACTTCCAATTCGGTGTGTTTGCTATGGCCGTGTATGATCCATTTCTCCTTTTACTAATCCCTTGAGTACTCTTCACCTAAGTTTTTAGCTGCTTCTTGAAGCTAGTGTCTTAAAGGACAGGTCTTAAAGTGTGTTAAAATGTATTTTGGGGCTGTCGACTGCGGTGGTTGAAGAACAAGTGCTAGAAGTGGTTGTCGTACAGCCGGGAAACCTTTGTTTTTGAAGGGTTGTTCATAACACAGACTTGCAAGTGTAGAAAGTGTGGATTGGTTGTGTTCCGTGAAGTAAGGGTTCTTCAAAAATGGGAAAAATAAAGGAAAGATATTTTGAATGGAAGGGCAAGTTCATTAGCCAACACCTGGCTATTCTGGTCAACAAAAAGGAAACACACTCTTTGCTCAAACATGACTAGAATTCCCGCAGGCTTCATACCCTGTCAAAGATGTCCCACATGCCTACAGTGTATGAGTTAGTACATTCCAAACATTTTTGACAAAAGTTTATAGTTTTCTCTTTTTGTTGTTCTTCTTTTCTTTTAACCTACGAGCAAATCTCGGGTTGTATAAATGTATAAACTGAGTCTGGATGAGGTCTTTCATAATTCTTTTTTTTTTTTTAAACTTGTAGATATTCTATTTCTGTGAAATTTTACTCATCCACCACGTCTGTCCCACCCATCCAAGCACCCATCAAGGCACATGAGGAGGAAAAAAAAAACAAGAGAAAAGAAACACTTACTCCCAAATTGCTCTTTGTCAATATCTCCTTTTTTTATCCGTATTTACCTTTTATATGCGAGGGGGGAACAACACCCAAGATCTCAATACCCTGTACAGTATGTACATTGTACATTGGAAGTATCCGAGAATTTTTTTACTTTGATTTTTACCTGTGTTTCTTGTCATAAGAGCAGACTAATTCCCTTTAAGTGGTTAAAATGACTTCCATTCATCCCTGTGTTAATTGCTCTCACTGGACAATCAGATGCAATAGATTGAGAGTGAAGCTGTTGAGCTTGTTGTACTTGATGGTTCCATGATATTTGCTCCTGCGACAATTGCTCCCGTGAAATATATGTGTACACTATAAACCCAAACATAAATTCTACCAAGAAACATACTACCCTATACTTAATCCTAATCCTCACATCAAAATGAACCTAAAACCCTTTCACAACCCTAGCTCTAACCCTAAATCCTTGGAGAAAATAAGACCGGAGCAATTGTCGCAGTAGCAAATGTCATGTCGCCGCACTTGATACGCACAAATTTATGGAAAAAGGTTGAGGAGGCAGTGGACAGTGTGTTATAGTGATTCGCTGGCCTCCTCTGTGCAGCATCTTCTCCATGCATTACATTTTTGTATTTGCAGGTGTTTGGGAGCAGCGTAAATAGTGGGTTGGTCCTGCTGTGGTATTTGTTATTGTTTGTGTGTTGTTGCTTTTTCTTTATCCCATTTAAGATGTAATAAGCAGCGCTAGCTGCTCATATGGTGGTGAATATCACAATGTTGGAATTTTTCCCTGTGATTATGGACAGAGCAATCAGTACTCAATTGTACAATGACTGAAGTATTAATGAACTGCTACATTCAGATAAGACCTACATTGTATGTGGTATGCTTAAACACTGCGAGCAATCTGATCTATCCCGGATTATGTATAGGATGTCTTGTCAAACTGACAATGACTTACATGATGACTATGTCTGCGAATATTTAAAAGTCCTGTAATTCACACATGTATGCCTCAAATAATTACAATACAATCACCCTTGCATAACCAACAGTTGAAGTTTATATAATGAATTTTGTGTAATACTCCATGAAGGTCTGTTAGTATGTGTGTTGTTTGTTTGATATACCCAATCTGAGACTACTAACATTGAAGAGGAGTTATATTGGCATTATACAGATATTACTGATTTGTGTAATTCGACATGTATTTGAGTAAAATTGTAACATATTTCCCATTTTACTTGCCACTTTTGTGTAAAATAATCATGCCACATTTTATGGTGTGTTCATAGTATAAAGTCATATTGCCATCATTTTAACATTTAAAATCATGATTTTAATAAGATTGTGCGAGAGGTCTTTAAACAGTGACTAGTTGAGGAAATCATATCATGAAAGATCATCGAAGACAAACAGGGTAACAAGTAGTACTTAGAGTTCAACGAAAGCCCCAGACTTGTTAAGCATAGCTGAGCTCAGCTGTACAGTATTCATGTGCTAAATGTCATTCATGTCGATTTGGACAAGGCAGATATTAATTATTTCACAATGTATGTATGATGTAGAATAGCTACAAACCCTGCCATTATACTCACCCCCTGCCCATTCCATATTCATGAATGTGATTCAAACATTAGGTGGCCTGTAACGAATCGACCGGAATTGAACGTGACCACAGCAGCTGCTGTATGAGAGCACAAAAAAAAATCTGTCAGTTTATAAATGATATTCCCAGCACATGAAAAATGGCTGCTACTACAAATTGGACAATAATAAACCATCAAAAATATTTTTGTTTAAATCAGTGTAAGTCAAAACTGCTCGCCAGCTTTTCTTCCAGTTTTCAGATATGGTTTGCAAACCAGTTAACTTTACACACTGCTGAATTGTGAGATGGTCGTAGCAAGACATGATAGAACGATGTGAAATGATATACCGAACACGGATACCTCCAAACATTGTAATATTTCTACACCCTGCGAGAGAAACCCTCAGTACCACAAAATGTTCAGGGCTGCCTTTCAAGTATCTCCACATACTTACGCATCATGTTGTACTACTACTAGATTTCTCTAAGAACCCTGCCCAAGCAAATGTTTCAGCATCTGTGTACTGTATCTGTTAAATTCTGCCAGATCTCCCTTTTTTTAGCATGTTCATGACCAGCACTTAAATTTGATGTTTTACACTTGGTGATAATAATGTTTAAGTAACTATTTAAACTACAACAACAAAAAAGGTGCTTCTTTTGATACAAATCTTTCAGAAAACCGGTTTGAAAACAATGTAATGTCCTGTGTAAATTGATAAAATGAATTGATGAATTATTTCAGGAATATGAATCCACCATCTGACATATTTCTGTACTTGCATGTACTTTCATGTACTCCATTACTCCATATACAAGGGTTTTCTCAGATGTTCAGGTACTTACAGATGAAGAAATGAACTCCGAATCATCGTGTAGACTAGAAAAAAATGAAGACGCATGTATTCAAATGTGCTGCAAGGTTATAAGTATAACCACATGATTCATTTGTTGATTTGTTTATTTTTTTTGCTCTGCTGTTATTTTTGCTTGTTCGTTCTAGCAAACATATTCAGTACAATCTTCACAAAGGCTGATTACCAACCTGCTTCATGGAAACCCGTGTTACCTTTTGTCACAGATCGAGATATTCTGCTCATTTTCAATTATGTCTTTCTATACCAGCTGTCTGTGCTACTACCGTGATGTATTTCATAATGAGCACCTTTTTTGTTTGAAATTCTGCTTTGCAGATTTGATCGTGTTTAGCAACTGATTTTCTTTGTGTTTGAAGAATTGACAATGTGCTATCATACATTGGACTAATGGGTCAGTTTACTGACATGTTCAAATTTAAGGATACTTTTCTCTTCCAAGGGTTTAGTAACGACCTTTTCGATTGAACTGTTCCTACTAGATGCTAGTATATGTACAATACATCCAATATTCAAGTCCCCTAGCTTTATCAGGCAAGTCTTTGACACTTTAGTTTTGTTTTTTATTGATTGTAAAGGTCTGGAGTTGTTACATGGCTCGTTGGTAAGGCCAAGGGCTCTCAATCAGTAGGTTCCCTGTCCAAGATTACAGTTGGTAGTGGGATGGCCTATGGGCAAGGCATTTTGTCCATGTGACCAGTCCTAGCCTCAGAAAGGGACTTATATCATCATTGTTGCCATGGTTACTTGCCTATGATTGTTTTATTTCTTCCTAAATGGCTGCCAAAACAAAACAACAGTCAACAAATTGAAGGCCCCCTTTTTGTTAATGTGCAGTAAAGCTTTGAATATGTCAGTAAACCGATTCTTGCATCTTTGTCACTATAACTGAAGAAATGACGCAATTGACATATAAATACATTGTAGTTCATGATATTACCGAACATTACCAATCTCTTATATCAGCATGTATTCAAATTTATGCATGAATCCCCTCCCACAAATCTGGAAACGAGCTCTTCAACATGTGTAATCACTGAAAGCATTCAAGTACAGTTTTGCATGCAATTGGTGTTGCTATGTTGGGCAAGCCCCCGCTCAGCTTTCATGTTGTTAGGAGCAACCATTGGTCATAGAGATATGTATCAGATTTGAATATACAATTGTACTGGTAAAACGGTCTCGTTCATGTCATGTACATGATTCTTGTAAGCTACACCTGAACAAGCCTTTTTTTTTCTTTTTGATAAACGGACAACATATCTGAAGTATTCCTAAAATGAAAAAGAAATATGGAATACTATCAATCAATGCTTATTGTCTCCATTGCTTAAAAATATTATTTTACATATATGCTCCTCCCAACTCTTCATATCTCTGTCATGTACTAATGTCAGACCTAAATGTATGATTATTCTATGTTCTATAGGTACTAATTTACTAACTGTGTTTACAAGCGGGTACCCTCCAGAGCAGTGAGAGGAGAGGCTCTGGTAAAGTCATCAATAAAAATCAACGAATCTGGAACTTTTCACTCGGTCTGTCTTCCTCGTATTTCATTCTCTCTTTGTGTAACTGCAGCCAAGACTCTTTATGTAATACATTTGTGCATTTTTGAACTTTGTGAGTTGCTGGTCCAGCCCCCTGCCCCCCCCCCCCCCCCCCCCCCAACACACACACACACACACACAAACACACTTATGGCTCTTACAAATAGATAAGTAAATGAAATATTGAAATACAAACAACATGACTTTTCATGGGTCCCACATCAACATTCTTCTCATTAACAAACGTTCCGCTACCCGTGGTCCATTCATCTTTCAATATCGTTTACCTCGAACATCACGGAATTAGTCGTATCCATGTGTTTGTCCGGGGAGTTTATCTTGTTACTTGGACAACGTGGTTGTGATCTTGAGTGTCGGTTATAGGAGAATGTACTCCAGATATGTGACGGTGAATTTAGAAATGGTAGGAGTATTTGTAAAATGCATTTTGTAATGTTTGAGAAATATCGTCGTGTGCAAAATGTGTGGTCCCGGGTAACCCTCTAGATTGTTAAGATACAGTTGTATGTGTACAGTGTATTGATGATTCGAAAATCATAATTTGAGTAAATGAACAAAGAAAGTGGCACTGTAGATTGCAATAACATTTTGAAAAATAGCATGTTATTCATAGGATTATGATAATGCTGGTCCTTTTTATTTCAGCTACAACGACGACGACGACGACGACAACAACAACAACAACAACAACACAATAACTACAAGCGCTCGAAGATCCCAAGCCTTCGCCATCGCCATAGGGTCACAAACAGACAAACAGACAAACAGACAGACAAACAAACAAACAAACAAAAACTCTGCATGCACGCACCCTTTTAAAATAATTACCTCTTCCTTTCACCCTTACGGTCCTATCCTATAACTGGAGTGTTTTTGTTGTTGTTGTTGTTGTTGTTGAGTAATATTCCCTGGTGATATTCCTAACAAACGAGCAAACGACATTGTCGGACAATAACGATTTTGTTTCATAACAATTGCCTAATTTTCTCCGCTAAACAGGCCCACAATGATACAGCATTGTTTATGTCGTAAAAAAGTGCATGTGTGTGTAGGGGGGGGGGGGGGGCTGCAGAGAAACTATTATTCACAAAAATACGCGAGTGCGCATATACAGGTCACTCCTGAGTCACGTGATGCTACGATGTGCCTGAACTTGTCCCACTTTTGAGAGGGAAACTTGACCCTATAGTGATTGTAATTTTAGTATTCAACCTCTATGACCTTACTATAAGGCGCCTACCCACAGACGGTCATTACAATGGTTACGGAAATGATGTCATTTCCGCAACGGCTGACAATAATGATGATTAAAATGTATACATGTGTGTGTGTGTGTGTGTGTGTGTGTGTGTGTGTGCGTGTGTGTGTGTGTGTGTGTGTGTGTGTGTGTGTGTGTGTGTGCGTGTGAGTGTGTGAGTGTGTGCGTGCGTGTGTGTGTGTGAGTGTGTTTTTTTTTTTCTCACACACGTACACATGCAACGGCACGCATTATTTTGCTTTTGCTCGTAAGAGTATAGGGAAACTACAATGTGGTATTCAAGATGATCGAGTGAAAGATTATATTGTAGACATTTTTTCTCTCATTTCTGAGGAAATCTCAATTATATCACGAGTTGATAAACTTGAGCCATGGTCTGTTTTTGAAAATATTGTGCCAAATGCAATTATCATCGATATCAAGAACGTTCAACATATACTACACGTTAATTGCTTCTTTTGGTCGATATGTCACATCCTTTCGTCATCTGTCCTGGATTGATATTGCAGGGCAATTTTTCTTGAATGTGAATTGCAATTTTGCGGGGATTTAAAGGGGATGGTTGGTAACTGATCAGTGGGAATCAGTGGGAATGCCGGGGATGATTGTTCCAATTCTTGTGGGATTCATTTAAGAGTACATTATATAGCTATTGTTGTGTGAAAATTATTTGCTTCAGAATGGTCTCATATCAAGTAATGTGCAGTACCAGGTTAGCATGCCTGTATAGGACCTACAGTGTCGGGGCGATCGTTAACGGGCCGTTAACAATCATCCCCCAGCATTCCCACTAATTCCCACTGATCAGTTACTAGCCATCCCCTTTAACGATCACAATGAGTCCAATAAAGTATTGGTATCAAGTGAGCTAGTCTCTGTTAATATTCTTTAAACGCAAAATTAAGACATCAATTTTCCAATGCCTGCTCAAGTCTGTCACCAGCTTTTTTTTTTTCAAGGGGGAGGGGGTGCGTGCGTTTATATTTCTGGTTCCACTTCCAGGTTTTATCAGCTTACAACCCCCCCCCCCCCAAAAAAAAAAAGGCCTCTTCAGCGCAACCTTTTAATTTTTTTTTAGGGTCTGAAGGGGGTGCGTTTACACCAACGCACACCCCTAACACCCATGCCTGTTTTCACCTGTTTTTTTAAAATGTAAATTTCCAGTCCGTGTTTTGTTGACGTCATTGTTGTAGGAAAAAAAAAACCAAATTATGGTAGTAGAGTACAACAGAATAAGGCAATATTAATTCTTGCCTTATTCTGTTATGTTCTCCCTTTTTTGAAATACCGACACAAAATTCTCTTCTTTTTTCTTTCCAATAATATTATCGAAAAAAGATTGGCAGAACTATTTGAGCTGGCATTTCTCAATGTTATTGTATAGGGCACTTGTATAGCTGCTCATACTGATATATAGGACAAGTTCACCTTCATAGACATGTGGGTTGAGTGAATGCAGCAATATTAGTAGAACACATCAGTGAAAGTTTGGGGAAAATCCGGAAATCTGTTCAAAAGTTATTAATCTTTAAAGTGTCTGCGCAATCACTGTTGGATGAGAAGACTACTACAGTGTATGATGTCAGATGCGTACAACGATATAAGGAAAATAAAAAGAGAATTTCACAAAACTTTGCCTTTTGAATAAAGTGCACATTTCTTCAACTTGTTACTGAGGTATGTTGACGGTAATATTATTCCCCCTGCCTTCTAAAAGAGAGAAGTCGAGTAACCTTTTGTTATGCTATGCTAGAAAAGTGAAAATATGTTGAAATTTCTTTATACTTTCTTTATATCGTTGTACACATGTGACATCACAAGCAGGCGCGCCGGAAGCAGTTTTGGCTTGGGGGGGGGGGGGGGGGGGCAAACATTGGAGGGGGCTCAAGATTAGACCATGCATATGTTACACAATATACACATACACACACACACACACGCACACACATCTATTATATATATATATATATATATATATATATATATATATATGTGTGTGTGTGTGTGTGTGTGTGTGTGTGTGTGTGTGTAAAGTGGCGTACGGTGGGTCGAAACATGGGGGGAACGATAAAGTAATTTTGACGGTCTGTATGCTTGTGCGTGAGCAATAACGGGACTACAATACATTACGGAATGTGATACATTCAACAACGCAGTCATTGAGGAACATTGTAAGTTTTCCTTACATAGATTATGGAATGACGGTGTGAAACGATCGACAAATTATATACTGTCAGCAACATAAGGTGAATGGCGTTACAATAAAATGCGAGCGAGCGAAGCGAGCGAGCTTGAAAATTTAGATATTCTACAGTTCCAAAACTGGAGTTTTAATTGTAGCTATATATTTCGCTTTGGAAATAAATGGGGGCGCATCGGACGCAACTGCTGGCAATTATTGGCAGCAACATAAGGAGAACGGCATAACGATTCAATGCGAGCGAGCGAAGCGAGCAAGCTTGAAAATTTTGACATTCTACAGTCCCAAAACTGGGGTTTGTAGCTGTATCTTTCACTTTGGAAATTGATGGGGCGGTGCATCGGGCGCAACTGCTGGCAATTACTGGCAGCAACATTAGGAGAATGGTATAAGGATTCAATGCGATCGAGCAAGCGAGCGAGCTTGAGAATTTTGACATTTTACAGTAAAAAAACTCCCGTTTGTAGCTATATATTTCGCTTTGGAAATTAAGGGGGGCATCGGGCGCAACTGCTGGCAATTACTGGCAGCAACGTTAGGAGAGTGGCATAACGATTCAATGCGAGCGAGCGAAGCGAGCGAGCTTGAAAATTTTGACATGTTACAGTCCAAAACCCCCCGTTTGTAACTATACCTTTCGCTTTGGAAATAAGGGGGGGGGGGCATCGGGCGCAACTGCTGGCAATTACTGGCAGCAACATTAGGAGAGTGGCATAACAATTCAATGCGAGCGAGCGAAGCGAGCGAGCTTGAAAATTTTGACATTTTACAGTCCCCAAACTCCCGTTTGTAGCTATATTTATCTTTCGCTTTGGAAATTAAGGGGTGGGGGCATCGGGGCGCAACTACTGGCAATTACTGTCAGCAATATTAGGAGAATGACATAACGATTCAGTGCGAGCGAGCGAAGCGAGCGAGCTTGAAAATTTTGACATTCTAGAGTCCAACAACTGCCGTCGTAGCTATGTTTTTCGCTTTAGAAATTAAGGGGGAGGCGCACCGGGCTCAACTGCTGGATGCGAGCGAGCGAAGCGAGCGAGCTGGAAAATTTTGACATTTTACAGTCCAAAAGCTGCCGATTGTAGCCATATTTTTTCCCTTTTATTCATATATATACATATTTATTTTATTTTCTTTGTTTATTCATTTGTTTTTATTATTATTATTTTTATCTTTTTTTTTTTTTTTTTTTGGGGGGGGGGCTTTTTTGCCCCCCCCCACTTTTTGGATGGGGGGGGGGGGTGCGGCCGCCCCCCTGCCCCCCCCCCCCCACTTCCGGCGCCTATGATCGATCACAAGCTTTAGTAGTCTTCTCATCCAGCCGTGACTGAGCAGAAACTTCAAAAATTCATAACTTTTGAACGGATTGTCCGATTTTCCTCAAACTCTCACTGATGTGTTCTACTAATATTGCTGCATTCACTCAACCCACATGTCTATGAAGGTGAACTTGTCCTCTAAAGTAGTCAAGGAGCATTCATTCACCGTTCTCAGCATTTAGACTTCTAATCTCTCTTGATATGTATCTACGTATATGTATGTATGTATGTATGTATGTATCTATCTATCTATCTATCTATTCATCTTTTAGTCTACATCACAATGGCACATCATAAGATATACCGTATGCCCCCCCCCCCCCAAAAAAAAAAAATACAACAGGACCCTCCACAATGACAACTTTAAAATAGTAAAACAATCCAAATATATACAACTTCAGGGTATGAAACTATAACTTATTTGCCACATCTTGCAGAAAACCCAATTCGATTTTCTTCAGTAGTCAAAGAGAAACGAGGAGTTTTGTACAGCTTGTCAGGAATCCCTTCCCTCCACGTTCTGTCCATTGTGCTTACACATTAATATGCAGTTCCAAGAGCATCCATGAATCAGACCCATGACATGCTTTACAACAACCCACATTTCTCTGTGACCACTTAACCAAATTGAATGGGGTTTCCTGCAAAAAAGAGCTACGACCCTGAATCGCATTTAGATAGTTTAATCATATCGGGAGTTATCAATGCGAAAATCCGATTGTAATTTGTTCGGAGGACATACTGTACATGAGACTGAGAAACAGCAGACATAATTATTCAATATGATATTGTTTGTTTGTTTCTTTCGTTAATACAACTACCGTCAATGTTCATTCGGTAAAGCTGATCCAAACCGCTTCGAAACATTTTGTAAGAGGCACAATACAAACGTTCATATTATCGTTATTGTTATAATATATGTCTATGTATACTCAAGAAGAAGAAGAAGAAGAAGAAGAAGAAGAAGAAAGTAAACACTTTTTCAAGTTTATGTTTCTCATAGAATATTAGGCTAAATGTCTCTTTTTTTATATACATGTACTATATGAAAGGTAATCTAATTGACTTTCAACCTGGAAGGTCAATAAAGGGGAACTTTATGCATGAATGAACACTTTTGTTATTCTCTTCCAAGGCTCAAAAGTTATTGCAAAAATGAACCATGCATTCATGCGCAAGTGCTCTTTCATGTAACATTAGGAGCAAAAGGAAATATTAACACAATGAAAATATTAATTAAGTTCCAAAAATAAAATTATGATCTCTGTAATATCTTTGAAGCCCAAAAGATCACTAAAGGCTGAAAATGATAGAGGAAAACGGAGAATCTATGGCAAATCCAAATTTAAATGAAATGTGAAAAGAAGCAATATTGACAAAAATGGTACAAATTTGAACTTATTTCTCAAACTAGGAAAAGTGTCAATATTGGGTACTTGAAATTACTAAATTGAATTAATTCATATTGTTTGTTTAATAAACTTTTTGCCTTAACTCGCTGTATCATTAAGTTGAAGCTTGAGTTGATAGAAAATTCTTATTTCCCCCCTTTAGTTTCCCACTTTGCTTTTGTTTGAGGTCATAAAGAGACATTTCATTCTATTATTCATTTCATGGTATTTCAATCATAGCTCTCATCGTGTTATACTTGTCTTTTGTTATATCGATGTGATCTTGAAGGGCATTACATGCAAATGAAAGACATGTCAATTTTTGCAATTTTTGCTTTCGTGCCATGGAGTACAAAAATGAATGTGTTCAATCATGCGTAAAGTTCTTCTTTATTTGACCAATATTCATAAGTTGCTAGCCAATTAAATCACCCTTAAATGATAATTATCATGGTTATACATTGATCTTTCATCGAAATCTTCTATAAAAATATGAACTTGAAAAAGTGTTTACTTTCCTGTTTTTGCTGTGTATATATGAAGAGCTTTCAACCATAAAGGCGCTAAATACATAAAAAAATGGTGGATTTAGCGCCTTTTAGAAGCAAGCTCTTCATAATGATATTAATAGATGTATACGCTATATCAACAATGTAGGTTCATCGCCTTATACATGCATATCGCAGAATAATATTTAGTTATGTCTTGTTGTAGAGCTGTCATGCAAAAATTAATGATAGCAGAGCTCGTACGTGAAAGGCTACATATGGTTTCGTTCTTGTGACATTGCTTAGCAGCAAAGTCATTTTGAACGTCATCCCAAGAGAAAGAAAATACAAACAAGGCGACTGAACAATGCTTGTCGGTCTTCATGGTCATAAAGAATCTAATGAGGACGGAATCATAAAGGTCAAAACGCGCGGGCGAAGCAGGGCGTTGACTGTTGACGACAATTGGAACGAATTCGGTTAGTTGGGTTTCTCAGCGACAAAGAAAAAAAAACACTCTGAGAGGCACTCGATCTTTACAGGTCTTTCAGAACTTTCAAGTTAAAGAATTCCTTCAAAACTTTCTTTAAAAACACTCTGAAATTGTATGAATGTATCAAAACCTTCATTCTTTTCCCCATTCTCTCTTTATTTTTTATGGTCATTCTGGAATTCACATGTCTATTTCTTTTCTCTCTCAAACCTCATTCTCATCTCTATATCTTTTCTGTATTTGAAGAGCTTGCTTCGAAAAGGCGCTAAATACATTATTTTTCAAATCTAACGCATTTTAGAAGTAAGCTCTTTATTGTTACAAGTACAACATTGATCGTACTATTGTGATGGAAGTTCCGGTTGGCTTGTTTTGATATGCTGCCGCTTGTTCTTTCATTTCGTTGATGCAGATGATTTTTTTTTCCTTCCAAGAATATTTTATACAATGAGTCGTCTGAATGCTCTTACTTTTTTTATCAATAATGTGGACTCAACATGAGCTAGTGAAAACAAAGCTTCCTGAAAGTGAAATCAACGAACTTATGAGTTAGCGTGAACCTCGCTTCTCGTCCGCTTCCGGGTCAACCTCCAGCTGCGCTATTTTGTCACTGAACTAGAAACAGTCTTTCTAGTTCAGTGTATTTTGTATGGGCATAAGGTCATAGCGAAGACTCTGCACTTCCGGTATAATCATCAAGCGGGATTCGCTAGTAAGTTTCATCTAAAGTTTAGGTGCGCGTGTGAACCCGCGTCGTGAATCCACGGGTGGAGCGAATCATCAACAGTTAACATAGTTTTCCATCTAAGTTCAAGTTTGGCAATTGCGTGTAAACGTAACTTTTAAATGAAAGGGCGCTTGATCGAAATTGCCTTAATTTGTGTTTACATTGTGATACACAAGAAACGAAATTGATTAGTTATATCATGATTTTCCAATTGGCCTCATGCATCAATTACTTCACGAGGTCAATGGAGGTGTTATCATCCTATAAGTTCATGGGTAGCACGTGAAGGAGCGGAATTTCCGATTCTAGTTCAATCCAAAATTGGAAAAGTATTTAATAATGAACCTAGAAACTATAGAACCTTGAAAATAGACACAGGAAGTTGGTAGAATTTGATGTCTTTCAGATGCTTTCTTAGTACCTGTAGAGCCATGGAAGGAAGCTTTCTTTCACAATGGACATACCGTATAGCGCCAGTGGCGTTTGCGCATGTCGGTAATTATGCGGCACTCCCATTGGTTCTTACGAAGCCTATAGCTACTACACGTTTCTCTCGAATTTCATGTATCTAACTTTCTCCCTCCCCCTTCCCTCCCCCTCCTTCCTCTCGTTGTTTTTTTTTTTCATTGTATTTTTGTCCTTTCTGCATGTGTTTCTCTACGTGCGCATGTCTACGTCACAAAATACTGAGTAGGCTCGACCTATATGCAATCACCGCTGCTATATACGCTTGGAATAAATACGGTTGTTAACTCCTGCAGCACGGCAGTTCAGTCGGCGAGTTGGCTTTCCTCTACTGGTCGCCATCAACACCCGCGATCGACGGGAGCGTCAGGCAGACCATCACTGGTGTTTTCTACTTCTAGTCTCCGCACGACGTGCATCTAAATTGGCTTGGTTCTATTCGTCTTCAGTGAATACGAGTGAGCTGTATAGTTCCTTTTCTTTTCTTGTTCGATTATTTCAGACACAGTGATTGGAATATGAATTATCTGTAGTCTGTAACTTTCGGAAGTAAATTTTTTGGCTAAGTGAAAATTTGAACCTTAGTATTTCGTGTCAAGGCCGGACTTGATAGTCAAGATTACTGTCCCGTTGTTGATCAGCCTATTGTAAGTGATTGACCTGTTTTTACTTTTCATGTACATTCATGCAAGAAGAGACATAGCGCTAATTGAAGATACACCTCATTTGGCCATGATAATCATGTCACTTACCTTTTCACGCCGCTGATCAGGTGAAATAAAGTCAACGAATTTACCTTTTGGCGCAGTCACTGTCTGCAATAGCTACCCAAGCGGACGTCAATTTGGCGAAGAGGTGTACTCCCAGACGACGCGTCAATTATTGTTGAATACATTGACTGTTTGATTAGACAGTAGACAGATGGCTTTCTCGGTTTTACGTCTCGCTTTTATACTGATCCTTTTTACCGGCGTATTCTCCCGGTCGCCAATAAGTGTGAACGCCCGCGTTCTCGGTAGCATCTCGTCATTGACGGTCGGTGGGTACAATACGAAGGGCAAAGAGACATCGGAGAACGATGTGTGGAAGTCCTCACCCAATCTTTCCCCGACGAGCCGGTGGAAATCCGCTCAGGTCGATGTCATGCTCGACGACGTCGATGACAATGACAATGATGATAACAACGGTAGAGATGGCTTTCAGAGAAACGTCGGCTTGGAAGATAGTCTTGGGAGCGAAAAAGGCGCGAGTCGGCAGCACAAAGCCCATTTTTCCGGCTTGACAGCTACCCGCCGTTCTCGGTCTGAATCGCTGATGTCCACCGCCGCAAGACAACACCACCAGCAGCGACAGAAACAAAAACAGCAGCAACAGCAGCTTCAACCGTCCCTTCTTCACGACAACGATGTTCTCTTCGATCCGATTAGAAAATCCACCGACCGCGGAGACGTGAACCACCACCGGCAACTGCCGATATCTGCCCCCGAGGATCCGACGCCATCTCCGTCGTGGCCTGGCAGGGAAGACGGCCTTTTCCCGCCCATCCCCGACTTCCCAACCGTTCCCGACTGGAAAGATCTCGCAAGGCGCCACAACCTCGGCACATCGCCGAAGAAAAACAAGACGAAGTCGCCGCGGCCCACGACGGCACAGCAGTCTGACGCCACTAAAGTCTCCCCGAAGTCTCGAAAACATCACGATGACGCGAAGAAGCGAAAGGGCAATGATTACCAATAAAGTTATCTCGAAAGTAGGCAATTACTCAAAATTTTGATTATGTCTTAGTAACAAAATTTAGGAGATGATAAAAATTGCCTGAAATTATTCAAAATCGTGCACCGAACACCCCAGAAAATTTGTTTTTAACATTTCAACCTCTCTGTCTTTGTCCACGTGAGGAAGAATTGGAGTTGTCATGGTTGTTGCTGTAATACTTGTCTGTTTGTTTGTTGTTGTTTTTTCCACAAAAGGGACTTGCATATAGTTTAATTAACAATAATCGCCATTGCAGAAGAAAATAATGTCTTGAAATTATTGTGTCCAAAGCTACTCTAGATTAAAACCATGGAGCATTAGTGTAGTAGCTCCATGCTGTAATTTTTCAATCTGCCCCATAAAACGGGGGCCAGAGTAGACATCTCTCTTCGATCGTACCAACCTCAGCGTGATATGAAAAAAAAAATCAGCTCCACCTATGGCGAAACAAGTCTAGAAAAAAAAGATAAAAACACAGGAGAACAACAGGAGATAGAATTTGCTGGAACAGGTGATAAGGGAAGGCGTACGAGCCAACAATGCAATTTTAACTTTTTCCTTGACGTTGTATTTTCCAATACATAATGCTCAACTGTCGTCATGCCATTATGTTTTGTATACTCTAATTGTCTGTTGAAGGTCTAGACGATATAAGAACTGATGTTTTCATTGCCATCTGTCACGATCGGGAACATCATTTTTTTTTGTAACGTTTTCCTCCTGAAACAAGACAACATTACTGTGAGTCAATTAGTTTTGAAGGCAAGGCAATATAGAACTTCAAATCAATCAATCATAATCACAACTATGATTAATGAATTAATCAATCAGTTCTGACATCGTATTGTGAAACTCTTCACATGGACAGGCATGATGATGTCTACACACCCTACTTGTATTTGCTCCTTAAGGTTCTCACCTAAAGGACAAGGGCATTAAAATGTATGTATGTAACTATAAACCAGTTCGCAATTAGCTCATCTGCACATTGGTACAAATTACCTTCTTATTTTTTTTCCCTCAGTTGGTCTGATACTTCACTCGTTCTCAAACGATATTATGCATAAGCTTGTCTGATTATGACGTCACAATTTTTGAAATCCATAACTCATGTGCAAACAAAACGCTTGGGAAATCATCCATTTCATTATTTTGTCATTGAGTGTATATTGACAAACTTTTCTTTTTATAGATAAATAACGGTCTTGCTGTCAGGTGGATGTGCTGGCAAGCACCATGTACAGTGTAAGCCTATAGGGATTCCATTAATAATCATTATCATAGATGTTTTTCTATCAGTATGATTGAAAACCAACATGTCTGTTGGCACAAACGACCTTTTTCAGCTCATGCTTAGAGTGAAACTCCAGACTGGCGTATTTTAAAGCTTCTAATACAAATTTAATACGTTTGAAAGTGCTAAACATAGTATTCTCGAGAATTAGGCACGGTTGATACGACAAGAACGTGTGCATCGTTCAATGAAATTTGTCGTCGTAAGTGTACGTGAACAGACACAACTGTTATTTGTTTGTGTTAATTCTGTTTTGTTTTCTTCTCCCGATATCCATCTGGCTTATAGACATTGTAAAACTAAGCCTCCCTCTCTAAATAATTGTCACGGCTGGCGTAAAACTGGGTCGCAGTGGACGTCAATTGTACTGAATAGTAACCATGGATTCGTGGGCGATTAATGTGGCGTCTCTTAACGGCAAATAATCTAATCATGATGCTTGCATTTCCCTAGATGTGGCGTTGACATTTTAGCATTGTGTCGCGTGATATGGTTGAATACGTAATTCCTACCATAATTCCTATAGGTTTGCAATCAACCACTTCGCAGCAAATTGGACGTGGTGATGTAATTGCCTCGCAATTACGTCTTACACACATTCTTGGTTATCGAAAGTAGTTGCATGTTGCTCCACCCAGTATTCGTGAGAGTATGAATACAATAGTATAAGGGATGTAGTTTAAAACTTAATACATGTACTTAAAAAAATATATCAAGGTAACTAAAATTGTGCTTGCTTTTGCGACATAAGATCTTTGGGGAAGCAAATTAAAGCAAACTCGGTCAATTTGATTGCTTCGATACAGTAATTAACTGATAGATTGAGAATGGCTCAGAAACTATGGTATTTTATCACCGAAGGCATAGTTGCGAATTGCACCATGGGGCAATTCGCAATTATGACTTCGGTGTTATTTCTGCAATTATTCTCAAGTTATCATGATGTTCATGTGCATTTATGTCTACACATTCTATATGATACAGACTTGATGCAATTGGCCATGTCTATGTTACTCAGTATCTGAAAACCTAACGTGCAATCTTCTTCAGTAACTCATATATATCTTTATATGTGCTGCTCTCCAAGAAGTTATAACAAAATCAATGTTTTCCCATAAAATCCCATCAGTGTGGTTTTTATTTTCCAACCGACAAAGAAGATATCAGTATACGTAAAAAGACAAAGTTCACATCATTGATGCTTGTATAAAGTTGGAGGTATTCAGAACATTAGTGATTTTTTTACACAGCCCCGTTGCTGTTTGATATTTAAATATACTTGTACATGTATATGTGAAATTATTTGATTTTGATGGTGTACTCGAAAATAATGATAATAACAAACATCGTTATTTCCTTTCCAGCGATGATCAATTTGTAAGACCTGAAGTGGTATTTAAGTTGTTAGAAATGGAAAGAGTATATACAATACAGTCATCATATGGTCATATCAGTCCCTGGAAGCAACGTTGTCAACCATAAATACGAAGATATTCTACTGAGGAAGACAAAAAGTTTGATTGGGAATAAATGCACTCACGTATACGAATATCATTCAGAAACTATTTCATTCTGGCAGTGTGTATATGTGAAGGTGTCTGCGTGTGCGCTTTCAGTATCGAAATTAATCATTTCTGATATCTTGATTGATCATTAATTGATTAATAATACAAGGAACGGTGTGATCGTTTATAATCTACTCCACGATCAATACTTTAAAAAAACTGGAGTGTCATTTAACAAAGATAAAAGCTCAAGTTTAATTGATTACACTAAAAATGCAGTTAGATGAGACTATAGTGCCAATTAAGCTGTCCTATGAAAAATATCCGGTTCTCTCTCACACAAATCTTTACTAAATTTCGCATAAATCAAAGAAAAAAAAATCATGTATTGATATGACATTGTTTTAGAATTGGCATGGTTAAGCAACGATGATATTGTCAATGAAAAGATGTTCTGACTGTTGCTGAATTATTGATCTTAAAAAAACCCCCATATATCGGCGTGATGAGTGTTGTGAGGAGTGGTGATGATAATTATTGTCTAAAGTCCGCCGCACACTATACGACTCACGACGGATAGATTTTGGATCCGAAATAAATCATACTGCCTCAGAATAGACACGCTTGTTTATTTCATATATCCAAAGTCTGTCAGTGGTATAATCGTGAGTCGGATAGTGTGCGGCGTGCTTCAGGGCCGCCGCACCCTACGACTTTCGGTCGCACGACTGACCGACTTTGGATCTGAAATAAATCAGAATGGCCTCAGAATAAATTATACACTGGTTTATTTCATATCCAAAGTCAGTCAGTCGTGCGACCGAAAGTCGTATAGTGTGCGGTAGCCTTAATTTGCAGATGCGATTGCGACGTATATCTCATGGTTTTGCAGACAGAGCTATGTTGACCATAACATTGTACAGTTTTTATGTTGCTTTTTTATATCATTTAGTGGAGCTTTTATTAATCTGTCAAGGCTAACTTGACCACAGTGGGTGGAGTGTCTCTTTAAAGAATAAAACAGAAACTCTATATTGGCAGTACTGACCGCAGTCGTGCCGGTCATAACTCTTATCTGAACTGCAAAGCCTATAAAACAGCTTCCTAATACAACCTGTATCCATTTCCGTGAGGAAACCGAAACATAAAGTTACGTAAGCCCAAAGGTGTTGATTGTTCTTAATAGCTTTAAAAATAGCCTGATTGTGTTGTACATGGACCAAGGTCATGGCATTTAGCACAAGAATGCTACGAAAGTAGATCACGATTATCTACTGATCGCAGTAGATCAGTTAACTTATTGACTCAAACGTTACTACCAATTCGTTTGGTGGATACTGTGTGTGGTATATAGTGCACTGCTTTTCAACCAGTGGGCCTCGACGCCCTCGTAGGTACGTTGGCCAAAAATAAAATAAACTAGATATATCGTTACGGCTACTGATATGCCTCCGCCATAATGCATGGTTCTCCTAATAGGTCTAGTATAGTACAATGTCTTGACAATGTGTGATGACAGTTTCACACAATTGGCAAAATATTAAAATGACAGGTTTGACATAAATGTGCTGAATGTTCACTTTCCTAGAACTAGGTTCAATTGGATGAATGATTAAAATGTCAGAGTGCAGGTATTTGGGGAACTGATGATTTTTACTTGACTTTTGACCCTTTTATAAGTTTATGCATTGAGTAATTTTCAAGGTATTGAGAAAAAGTATAATTTCAGTATCAAATGGGAAAATAGCATTATCTAAATCTGGCCTTTGACCTTTGACCTCACAGTTCCAAAGAGAATCACTGTTAGGTTGAACATGCATAAATATGTAAGTTTCATGATGATACCTTGAGTTACTTTCGAGATATGGAGGAAAAAGTGCAATTTAGCACTTTCACTTGACCTTTTACCTTTTGACCTTTGACCTTTTGGCAAGAAACTTCCCCAAAAATAAATATTGGTTAATACATGCCATACATCAAGTTTAAAAAAAAAAACCTTCACGCATATTGCATTTTAAGGAAAGTAGTGATATTTTGAGGAGTTGACCTTGACCTTTGACCCCTGACCTTTGACCCATGACCCCCAACCTCCCTAGATAATCACTGCCCATCGGTACAAGCATATGTACTAAGTTCCATGAAGATACCTTGAACCATTTGCGAGATATGGAGAAAAACATGCAATTTCAATTTTTTTTTCACAAAATAACCTGTGACCTTTAACCTTTGACCCTGTGACCCTAAAATCCACACAAAGTATTATCCCCCAAGGATATACCCTCATACCAAGTTTGATGTAAAACCACCACACGGTTCTTGAGATATCGACAAAAACAAAACGGGACGGACGGACGTACGGACGGACGGACGGACGGACGGACGACCCGAAAACATAATGCCTCCGGCCACTTCGTTGCGGAGGCATAAAAAGATTAATATGCGATCTAACTGGGCCATAAACAAATTTTGTAGGTGCCAAATTGGGCAACGAGTTGAAAAAAGGGTTGAGAATCACGGGTACTAAAGGAGACATAGACAGCGACCCGTTAAATTGGAAATCCATGTGGAAAGTCTGTGGAAAATAAGGTTTGTAATTCCGAAGGTTGGTTAAAGATACTAGCCCACATTTGCAAACCCACGAAAATCAAAACTGCATAAAACAGGTCCAATATGACTTCAAGTACAAGTTATAACAGTAACATACCTCACCTGCTGCTCTTTGTCTATACCATTCGATAAAAGAGAGAAAATCATCGTTTTAAAATCAATTTTCAAACCGGGTCAACCCGACCCAAAATCGAATTACGAGCGCGGGCTATAGCTACGTACATGTAACTTACACATGTATCGCATGCATGTAGTACGTACGTGGACCGGAGCTAGCGAGCGTAATACGCATGCATACGGTGCATTTTCATTTATTTTTACGAAAGTAATGAGCTAATTGGAACGAAATTTTGCACAGGTGTTACTGCAATCATACCCAAACTCCATGCTAACTATGAGACCAATTGCTGCAGGTTTACACATGTGGGCTAATACCTTTAATATACGCCCCCTTTTTTCCGTTTTCGAATTAACGAACCTTTGGCAAGACGAACATCACCCAATCAGGTTGAGAGGGTGGGGGAGGGGCGGGGAGGTGGGGGAAACTCTCGCCATATCACGATTGGGTAGTTCAATATCAATTAAGGTCAGAAATCATCTTCTACGGTCACAACCTATGAAGACTCATGAACACTGGAAAAAAAAAACACTCACGTGTTGTCTACATTTTCTCTCAGCAAATGGCAAGAACGTATTTATTATCCAAGAAACTCATCTTTCATACAGCATAACTTATATAGAGGTTCACTTTACCACATATATGGCAAGATCGATTCTGTCTCGCTGTCTTTGAAATCGCAGACAGACAAGTTCATATAGCTTGGATATGTTTTAGTAGTATTGCTACATGTACTTATAGTGAACACACCTCGTTGGCAATCAGAACTATCAAGCCCGCGACCTTGAGACACCTTTAGACAAACAACAAATAATTGACGTTGCAACAGATTGACAAATCGCCCTACATCGACTTAAATAAGCACCGAATTAATCAGTGCTTTAGTAGTAACCATGTTAAAAACAATCATGGGCATACATACTCGGGCTGGATTTGAACCAACGACCCCTTGATCGCCGGACAGACGTCTTATCAACTAGACCAACGAGCTTCGGCCCGAGTGTTGATTCCAAGCCTTAAAGCATGCAACGGATGGACTGCGTATTTCTTCAAATTAATAAATTTCATGAATTTGAATGAACAATTGACAATTTGTAATGAGCATCACATACGACAATTTCTCTCCCTTTATTAGAAATGAATTCACAAAACGTTTTTCTCTTTGTCAATGAACATCATGACCAAAAGAAAAGGGCTAAAGTTTGTGAAGCAATAATCAAAGTGAACACAATCGATAATAGATAAATGATAATCATAATTGTTCTTTCAAGATGAAAGAAGCAGCCACTCCGTGTGTATGCCTTGGATCAAACCGAAAGTTACATGAATACTTCAGCAACATGATTAACAAGTACCTGTTTTGTGATTTTGTAACTGAAGATCTGAGACCCGCTTCGTGATAAGGTCTGGAATAACAGTAAATTGCGATGATTTCAGTTCATGTGGTAGCAGTAGCCACGGAAACGAATGTCTTCAGCAGTGAGTGTATGGGTTGTTGCCGTGACAACTTTAATATACTGCAAGTCAAGTAGTATACACTATATTGGCGAACGTATTCATGAACCGTGCCTTTTATGGACAGACCCATATGGATATTGATGCCCTTTAAACTTCAAGACATTCACCTGTTGATACATACCATCATCTGGTATTGGTAAACACGCCTCTTACTTCGATACAACCGATGACGATATACGATTCAATTTTCATTTTCATTTTCTTGCATGTTCTCATTTCTCCATGAAACTACATTCAACATAGATCTCCAGAATGACACTGTGTATGTACTTGCCGCAATAGCTAATTTCAGTCGGTTGTGGCTTACATCAACATCAATACTCATGAGCAATACCTCATACTACATTGAGAACGAAGAGATATCCAGATATACTTTATATCATCTTGATATGAGACAACATGTATACAAATTTAATAGTATACGACAATAGACATGAGTTTTTTTCTTTATGAGGCAAGTTTGCATGACTACAAATGGAGATCAATTAATTATCCGCCAGACGATTAATACTATTATTCCCGCTCAAAGTGGAGTAAATTCTTGACTGTGTGCGTGAGGAGCACAGCGGTCATATCTGCCAACGAAAACCAACATGATTTTGTCCGGTGGGTATACTGATTGACAACAACATTATTTACAACACGCTCACCCGTTAACAAAGCTACAGAGGAAGATAACGTGATTGTTTATTACGTCACTGACGAGTCATAGTTAAACCAAATTTCACGAACCCACCTCCCTCTAGTTACCACGCCACGACAACAATTTCAGCTTAAATGGGTGGTACAGTTTCGGTTGAGATGGGGTTTGATGTTTCCAACATTTTTTTATGATGATTTTTTTGAGATAACGAGAAACCTCCTGAAAGAGCATATAATTCTAAGAGGAATTCAAAGTTTATTTGATGAAAATTTGTTTTGCAATGACTGAGATATCCAAGACAAAGCGATTCTAATATAAGGTGGGACCCGTCTTTTATCAGGATCGCTCTGTTTTATAGTACTTGTTTTGGACATCTCTGCCATTTCAAAACCGATTTTCATCAAATGAACTTTGAATTCATCTTTGAATTGCATGCTCTTAAACATTCTATAAAGTGGTTTCTAAGCATCTCACAAAAAGACAAAAGCTGAATCCTCACCTCAACCAATACTGTACCATCCCTTTAAAAGAAATTTCACGAACCGCACCTCCCAGTAGCTATACTACGCTTCGACAACAATTTCAACTTTAAGCATTTCTCAAAACAAAATGATCAAGGCTTGACATCAGTGTTTCTTCTAGATTAGGAGAAGCAAATACCAGTTCAGCAACAATGCTTCTTATTTTAACGTCAAGACGGAAATTTTGAGTATATTTCAGAGTATATGATTATGATACACTTCTACCACCACGTGATGTACAGGCTTGCGTGATTGCAAGAAGTATCACTTACAAAATGCAAATCGTTCTTTTTCTTAATGAATACACATTTGAAAAGTTAAACCCTTATGTACAGCAAGTTTTATGCAGCAAATAGTCCAAACGAGGGCACAACCATTCGATAATATATCCTAGAACCAAATTCGGGCACTGTTACGCTTTGTAACATACTGCTGCTGAATATGGCTCATTGCCACTTTATTTTGTTTGTGAAGAAAAGAAGAAGATAGCACCCGAGATTTAAAAGTCATGTCTTTGTACTCTGCGACCATAGAGCACTATCATTCTGTCTTATTCTATGGACAGCCTGTCTAGAAACGTGAAACACGAGGTTAAAGGAAGAGTATTTGTCTCCATTTGAACTTCTTCATGTCTACCAGCATTTGGACAAGGCATCGTGACTGAGGAATGAGACTAATTATCCACACCGAGCATCGTCCGAAACTCAGAAACGGGTGAGCGCGAGAGCGAGTGGCGCTTGCTCCTTTTGCCTCGCGGTTAGTCTCTTTTCCAAGCCTCAACCACGAGGCCTCGTCAAAAGGCTATCTCTCCACTAGCATATGGCTTCTACCCATTTCATGATATGGCAATGGAATAATAAATGAACAGTGAAACAGTCTAAGAAAGCTATCATATCATAATCCCATCATCTAATTCATCATTCCCTTCAATGATTATGCTGTAGGAGGAAGAAAAAGAAGACACACATGTCGCAAGCTCATGTTGACTGCAATAGGGCCTATACTTTCACGTTTTAAAGACAGAAAATCGCATGTATTGTTTAATCCCTTTCCTACTTTTGCATTGCAGGTGGAGGATTACCCGTCTGCGTGCTACGTCATATTACCTACTCATATAGGTCTGTGTGTCAATTTTTGTGCACATCTGACTCATTGGCGCAGAAAAGGGTTAAACTCAGTCCTATGTCAAAGCCCATTCTGCACAGATAAAATCGCCATCCAGCTACTCAGCGTCACACCTATTTCACCTCAAAGAGGGCATTTTGATTCTATCTCCGTGATAGCCTTACATCCTACACCCTCACATTTTGCTGGTTTTGCTCCTCACTTGTACTCCACAGACAACATGAACAGTTTGCGATTACGTATCATATACATATCAACGCATGACACTACCGTTGTCTCCATAAGACACGTTTACTCTATATCGTGTTTCTCTCTAAATTATTCGTTACCTGTCTAAAACGCTGGCAAGATAAAAAAAAAACTATGGTGATAACCAGGAAGTGACGAGACAAATATACCGCGCAGCAAAAAGCTGCCGACATTTTCCTAAGCCTTCCTACTGCAGTAGGTGAACTTCTCCTGGCATTGTGACGACGCGACCGGGCGAGCGTGGATGCCATGCAGTAGTCGGCTCACTCGGCGTAGTCCGGCGAGCTCTTCAGGCTGATCTTTTCGTGCGGTCTCGGGTACAGCGTCCCCGTGCCGATGATCGTACGGTCTTTGCTCACGATGAAGACCTCCTCACCTACCACGACGAATCGAGGGTACGACATCAGAGAAAGAACACAAGGACAAAACACAAACAAACAAACAAACAGAGATTAGAAATAGAGAATAGACCCGATAGACTTATAGCGTATTTTATTATGTAGGCCTAAAAACTTGAAAATGCCTTACAACATCACGAGCGCCAAGTATTGGACATTAAATACATGAATTTCTTTCAAGCATTAAAATAATTATTGTCCATGAAAACGCATCTTCATTTCTTCGATGGAAATTTCTGAGACTTGTTTTGTGGTGGCTTGCTTTTAGGTAATTCATTTATTCTATGACTTTAATCATGGAAACTTCAAGAATATTGACTTTGTCAGCTCGTCAGCTCACCAGCTCTGATTACGCCTTCGTTGTCGTCCACCAACGTCATGTCGTCTTCGTCCGCGTTGGGGAGTTCCCCGCCGACGACCTTGGCGTGGTCTTGGCCCATGGCGGTCATCGCCTTGTCTCTCTGACTGTCCTTCGCCTTGTCGCAGGCGGTGCCGCTCTCGCCGCTGTCGGTCGCGTTGCCGTCCGTCGGGCTTCCCTCGACGGTGTCGGGGTCAAAGTCGACGTCGCTGGACACCTGCTTGTGGATGTACTCGGCCATGGGCAGGTCCTTGTTCACCTTGGAGAAGTACTGGAGGGCGATGGGCGTGCCGCACACGTAGGCGGAGCGGTCGGCGGTGGAGACAGTGGCTAGGAGTGACTCGCAGCCCAGTTGCTCCAGTCTGTCCAACTTTAGAAGAAATGATTTCTAAAAATTAAAAATCTTTGCGCTAAACGAACATATTTCACAGTCGAAACGAACAAAACAATCATGACTCTGAAAGATGATACTTTGATTTCGGTCAACAATCTAAGCTTTTGTATGTCGTACTGTTTGTTTGTTTGTTTGGTTGATTGTTTGTTTTGTTTTGGTTTTTTTTTTAGCCTTGAGATCCTAATCTGACCATTTTGGAACGACAAGTATCTATCAGAATCCTGTCACATTTTAAGGTTTTGGTTGTGGAATCAAGGAGCTCCTACCCAAATGAAATTATGTAAAGTAGCGAGATATTTTTGGAAACGCAGGCAACAAAAGCTTTTGTTATAACCTCAGAGAACGCTCAGCTGAACTCACACTGATCTGTATTTGCTCCACCACTCGCCGGATTTCGTGATGTCGCATTTCCGGAGACTCCTTGGTGGGTGCCATCTTCATGGACTGGTACATGGTGAAGGATGGTGGGGATGTCCGCTGCTGCGGGTGTACAGGATGGGCGTTGCCCGGTAGCATTCTAGCCCCACGGGGCGTCGGGAAGAACCCTCGGATCGGCGTCGGATGGAAGGCGATCTCTTCGTCCTGCCCGGACGCCCCGGCCGCGGACATCAACGGCGACACGGCTTGAGCCGTAGAAGACATGTGGCTGGATCGAGGCGTTGGGTGTGACCCTTGGTGGGTTGTAGCCGGCGGGGACTGCATTTCGGCCATGCCGATGTCCGCGGCGGAACCATTTCCGCTTCCAGGGTAACCCGCAACGGGTTGAGTCTGCTGGAACGGCGGAACCGCGCGGTTGGGCATGCGCGGCGAGGAATGGGGTGGAGGTGGGGCCGTTGGTGTCATCTGCTGGCTCGCTGGTGCCGACTGCGTCAGCGCCATGGGATTCACCTGCATGGAGCCCCCCTCGTCTTCGGTGCCGTCCGCACAGTGGTTGGTTCCATCGCCAAGCGCCCCGCTGTGGTGGGCTTGCTGCGACTGTGCGAGCGCCTGGTGATGCTGCTTGGCCATGTGGGGTAGAAAGAGAACCTGGGTCTGGCGAGGGTTCATGGAGGGGAGCATGTGCGGCATCTTGGCGGACGACATACCCTCACTGAGCTCGCTGGGCGGCACGTTGTCGATGTAGTTCTGCATGCATGCTCGCTGCACTTCCTCCAGCCGGCGTTTTCGGCGCTGATTGCCAATCCAGTTCTGAATAAGTAAAATAAGCCACCGAAGGACAAAAATATCATCAAACATATGTGACACTGCACCTCAAAACAAACAAAAAGTCGCCAGACATGAATTTTTAGTTAAGACCATATTCTGAAAGAGCAGACTGTAAGCTTTAAAATGATATATAACTCAAATCAAATGGACTCTCCTAACCTATCTAAATATTGGAAAGAAAGCACAAACTCAGGAAAAGTGTGAACTGAGAAAAGAGGCTCTGAAGTACAGTGTCTATTCAAGCGCTTAATCTTTACCAAACCGTGCTGGCTGTGCCATGAATGGGACAAAAAACAGGAAGTAAACCACCAGAGTGACTACAATGAAGGGATTATCAGATTAAACTGAAATTTAGCATGCCTCATTAACACATTCTGTCCATAATCAATGCCAACTTTCAAAGCAGTAGCACTATCCTTTTAAAAGTTATTAGAGTTGAAAGTGAAGACTGTAGACAAGGTTTTTCAGAAATGAAAAAGGGATTCTAAAGACACACCTAATCACACTATTCTACCAAAATGTTCGAGATAAACTGCTAAAAAAACACACTTTCCTGCCCGTTTTATGATACCAAATTTTAGCATAATGTAAAAGAAGGCCTGCTCTTTCAGAAAATATGAAAGAGTCAACTTCGGCTAGGTTGACCCATTTCACTTATTTTCAGTCCTCACACAAAATCAGTGTGTGCGACTTTATGTTCGTTTTGAGGTGCACGGTCACATATACAAAATAATATTCATGCAATGTTCAGATTCTTATTCGGAAAAGAAAATATGGAGTGCAAAGTCCCCTCAAGTTGTTTTAAAAAGAAAACTGGAAAACTGCTATAGATGAAAGTCTTTTCCCTAGCACCATGCTTATTAATGGCAGAAAATCGTCGCGAGGAGAGGTTACCAAAAGGCACAACCAAGAACACAGGACGGACTTAAAACATGAGACGGAAATAAATGAATTCTTTACAATAAGTAACAATCATCCACCATGACGAGAATCTCTGTGATTCGCCAGAGTCTGTTTTTGAGCGCTTTTCAACGATGACCGTCCGTCACGATATGCAGCATAAGATACTGCAGTGCTAGGCCAACGAAGTGTAAGCGATTCAATGTGATTTTAGTAGTGGACCATAATAATACTAGTACTTTCGCCCACCCTGTCTTCCACTGTTTTATGCAACTTGATAATTGATAATTTATTCCCTACCCCCACCCCCCCAAAAAAAAGGGTACAGTAATATTCTTGTTTTTTATTATGTTTACAATACGAAAGGCCTACAAACACGATATTTGGAGGGCCTGTATACATTCGAGTATACTCAGAAGACATCATGTTGACATCATTCGTATATCTAAAAATGGGGCTGCACACTCCACACACGCCTTCATTGTAGTGCAAAACATATAGTTATGTTTTCCGAGCTCTGGCAATATAATTATTCTGCTAACGACTGTACTGAAAGTTAACATGCTCCCTCACGGCCGAGGAATACATTGGCATAAATTTTATGGGTGTCTTACCCGCACAACGTCGAACTCCAGTCCCGTTTCCTGGGCGCACTGCTGGATTTTTTCCTGGTACATGAGGCTCTGGCCGACCATGCCTTGCTCGAAGTATTTCATCAGGATTCGCTTCTGTTCCAGTGTAAATGTGTGCCTCATAGGGACCTTGAAAAGAAAAGAAAAACCCAAACAAACAACGAAAGGATTGCTTAGTACATTGATATCAGCCATACCTATTACACATTTCTTCACTTTGAAATTTCTGTCCGCATTCGCAACATAAAAACTCAAAACACCATGCCGAAAGAACGTTAATTGTCCCTCGATGATTTGATGATACAATTATGCACAGCTTTACAAAACACACACACACACACACACACACACACACACACACACACACACACACACACACACACAAGACATACATGAAACCAACTACAATCTGCTTTAGGAATAAACAGGCAAACAAACAACTGAATAATACCAGCAGCATGAAAGTTAGAGTCACAGGGAAAAGAAACTACTAGTATATCAGTTTGACACGTAAATCGAATTTCATTCCCTGTATAGAATTGATAACTGTCAAGCGATGTCTGCATCTCCATGTACATGTAGTTTATACACCCTCCTCCTCCTCCTCAAAACAAACAAACAAACAAACAAAATGATTCTGTTATTACAATAATAATATGTAGACAACAACTTAAACAGTTCTGAAATCGCAAGATTCGGCAATGTTTGCATACGATAGCCCACACTTACGGCAACCACTTTCGTCATCATGTCTTACGGATGCAATGACTCTTATCGATTTGACGTTGGATTTAGATGAAATAAACGGGAAGAAATATAAATGGTGCTCACAAACTGTGCTTTGCTCATTACAGCTCATTTCTGCAAGCTTATATAATACACAGTAACTATTGATGGATAGAGCTGGAGAGGACGTATGATGATGAAGAGAAAAAAGGAACACTTAGAAAAAGAGGAAGAAACAGGATGATGAAGAATAGATGAAGGAAAAATAGATGTAGACGAATACAGACAAAAGAAAAGAAAGAGAAGAGAAGATGACGATGACGCGGAAGAAAACATATGAGAGTTACACTAATCAAACCACTTTGAAAACACTGTCGTCACGAAATATCTCAGGAACAACAACAACAACAATTAAAGCGTATGAGCAAGGTCAAGAGATTCATTTGGAAAACTTATATGTGAAACTTAAGTGCGGAAAACTTATGTGAAACTTCATTATTGAAAAGCTGATCACTGCAGCCTACATGCTCTTCCTATAGCTCACACAAATATATCAGAATAAGGCGATTAAAAAAAAAACTTGGTGAAATCAGATCGTTTTTCACAATTTGAGGGCACTGCTGTTTTTCAGGAGTGCTCTCCGAATCCTTTATTATTATTTTTCTCTGCCATCATTTAACGTACAAACACTAATGTGTTGTACACAGACCTTGATTATCGTTCTGTTTTTGTAGAACTCTCTTTGCAAATATTTGTGTATTCAGCGAGGTTGGGGGTTCAGCGGGGGGGGGGGGTATCATCTTACAAAAACGCGTACAACTGAAAGGAAAAACTAGATGCATGATGTTGACAAAGATTTGAACAATGTTAGAAATAATTTCGGTTGACCATTGGCTTTATTGTTGGCAATACCTTAATCACTGGTACTGTCGTTGTTGCTGTTGTTAAAGTTATATATGACGTTATTAGTCAGACTGATTGTACGCCAAAATCGCTGCTATAATGCCATCCAACGTGGTACATTATATTCAAATTGGTTATATAACAAAGTAGAATCAGATGAACAGCAGAGCAATAGAAGGACCGGACATATTATTAAGACAAGCGAGATATGGAATCTATGGAATTTTCACCCGTTTTTACCAAATAAGCAAAATTATAAGCACGCAAAATATTGGAAAAAGCGTTAATGACATTGTCATCACCGCACAGTTACTGTCTCACGGACCTGTATAAAAAAATGATTAAATTTAGCGAAGCTTCACAATTTCATAACTTCCTTGATTTTCATCAGATTTTGATCAAATCGTCACCGTTTGAGCAAATCTTGTAAGATTTTACTCTTTCTTCTTAGACTAACTTTTGCTTGTTCTGGACTTTTGGAGAATATTACAAAGGAAATATAAGCCAATGGTTATGGCACTTTTTAGCAAATGTTTTCTCGAAACAGCGATTATGGGACACTATCTAGATGCAAATGAAATGACGCTAGACGTGATTGGGTCATTCCCTTAAAAGTCCCCAGTTCGCTGGCACACAACTCCATGTTATAGGGCCTACATTTCCATTTAAATGTACTATCTATCACTTGCAGATGAAACAAAAACCCAGCTTTAGTGCTTCGAAACAGTTCTAGAAACAACCAAAGTAAGAAAGTTAATCAGTATGATCAATAAGTATAGTGAAATATATTCAATAGTTATAATAAAATTGTTTCTGGAGTAAACCCCCTATACAGTTATGGTTTATTGAGAAAAATAGTGATATCTCCTAATATTTTATGTTTGAGATGTTTGTATGGCAGGACGTTACAACTGACATACACGTATATATATGCATCAATGTGATAACTCGAACAGTTTTTAAATCACTGCTCCCAAAGATAAACAATTTGAGAAAGGGGGAAACTTCATTCAGGATTGATTGTAGGCCTACGTATCAATATTGTTCACTTCCTGACAAAAATTTCGAACCATATATGATAGAGTGCAATGACTAGGATCTTATTGATAATTATAATCTATAAATAACGCATAAAAGTGATTATCGCTTCTTGTCTAATGCCATGATTTTTCTAGCTTGTGCCCGATTCTAATGAAAGTTCATGAAACTTTCACTATTTTTTTTGTAAAATTTACTCTGTTTAATTGTGTAAAGTCAACATAATAACATGGGGATGAGCTTCTCATTAAAATCTGAAAAAAAAACCACATTATTAATAGGGCATAAAATCACCATAAAAATCTGGACGGCATCCATACAGTTTGGATATTGCTTTAATGCAATTGCATTTATTGAATACTTTAGGCCTATACACCAGGGCCCTGTTTCATAAAGCTGTTCGTAAAGTTACGAACAACTTACGAGCAACTGGTGATCAGTTCTGATGTACTATACATATCAGAATTTCCATAATTCAGCACAAGAACTGATCACCAGTTGCTCGTAAGTTGTTCGTAACTTTACGAACAGCTTTATGAAACACCCTCCAGGTCTACAATTCATATGAATATTATAATTATGATCCCTCTACTCACCGATCGGTCTCTCTCCCTTTCTCTCTATACAATTTATTAGGATATATATATAGGGCATACTGTGGAACTGTGGGATGACCTACCATTAGAAGTCAGGAAATCCCCAAATGTAGCAGTACTCTTTAAATCACGACTCAAAACACATCTTTTTATTTTACTGTCTATCATCATCAGGTACATCAGAAGCTTTTACAGCACAGAAGAATTATGTCTATAGGTTTTGCACTTTATAAATTGATATATCGATATTATTATATTTTTGTGGGCCTATGATTTGATTCTATATGCACGGGTACAGTGAGTGTAAGGAAGCCATCTCTGAGGTATTTCGACCATGTTTACTGATAGTTGCACTAATCCTCCGCGTTAGTCGTTAAACTTTCCTACATCTCTACAGCCGCGCTTCTAATGACGTGCCCACATAATGATCTAGTTTTGTCCGATTTAATTTCGATGAATGACGCACGACTTCTAGTCTACGGAAGTATATAGCATAATCATTATCATAAATATCGAATTTGATATAGCCTCACTGTCCAATATCATCATCAGCAGCAGTAACAGTATGCCGAAATAGCGGAAAATGATGTGTTGTCTTTAATTTGGTCTATCATGATGATTTTTACTCATCTTTTTCTGTTTTGCTGCGAACATCTGCATGCGGGAAAAAAAAAAACACATCTGAACAAAAACCAAAAAAGATAGGTAACATCTATTAACAACAAACAAACATTGCACACGCATAAACCACACACAAAAACATACATAAATTAAGAACAAAACCTCTCCTAGAAACTATAACTAATTTTCTTGAAAATATTTAAAACTCTCATTCTGACAGAATTCAGACAAAGTTCGTTGCGGAACAAAATTCCAAGTGAGCAACGCACATCTACTCTGATCATTGGGTATTATAATGTGCATGCTTAATGCGCAATAGTACTACTGTAACACTACATTGTTCCCTTCTAAATTCGAACAACGGAAATGAATAAATTTCTACTTATTCATTAATTTGTACATTTGTTCACACATAAATCATGATTACACTGAATTTCTATAAAAAAAAATTGTTGCCCATTAGAACAGAAATTCCTTAGACGTGCGCAAGTTGGCAACGTATTATGATAATGATTTGGACTGTGATTAAATATGACTGAAGATCACCTTTGTCGTCTATCACCGCAAGCAAAATCTCAACGAACACCCAAAGAGGAAATGTCAAATGAAAGCCATACGAGTCATTTCGAAAACTCTCCAAAACATTTTCTCAAAGAAGAAATATCAAACATATCATGAGGGAAAGTATTCGAGCTTAGGGTTGTTATTTGAACGTTGTTTTCAGAAAGAAAGGCTCAGTCTACACCCTGCGTTCCACCTGAGTTGCTCACGTAGCGCTAGCGCAGGACATCACACGCACGCACCATGTCCGGATCTCAATCACACAGACTTGTATTCACCCGCTCAGACAGTGACAAAAATTTATGTCAAAATTTCTCCTTACCCGCATCACGCGTGATGACAAGGACTGGTAGGCGTTAGGTGGAATATTTCCTGGTGAAATCATTTCAGCTGATGATGTTGTTTCTGTGGTCTATCGAGCTTGTTTGATCATAGGAAATATGACTGACAAATCAGCGAGATCACACGATCATGGCGATCAAATCTAATTAAATTTAGTCATTACCCACAATGCATCACTTGATTGATTTCACCTTCGACCTGTAAAACTACACACAAAGACTAGCGAGCTGTGTGTGTTCGTGAAAAGAGAGTCGGACCAAGTTTATTTACGTCGGTATCTTACTGGCTAATTCCATTGTTCCTGAGTTTTAGGAATAATACTTGTCAGAATGGAGAAGAAAGAGAAGGATTCTAGCGGCAGCACAAATAACAGCGGAGATGAAGGCGCGAAGAAGAGGGACAGAAATAGCCCGTCTCAAGCGCACCAGGGTACTTCGAGCAGTCAAACCTCCGCCTCGGCCACTGGCGTGGAGACCCCATCTGTAACACCCGCGGCCACCTCAACATCCATACACTCGTCAAGCTCCACCAGTTCTGGAAAACATCATCCCACACCAGTTTACAGCATTATGCCGACGACATCGCACCACAGCAAGGGGCAAGCATCTAATGGAAATGACGAGCCCCTTAGAAGGACGAGTAGGAGGAAGAGACCTCGGGTAATTTCACTAGATTTAGATCTGTTGGTTTACAAATGGTTTAAATTCATCAGGGTCAACGAGTTCATAGAAGAATGCCTGGCCGATACGACGATAGCGATGTGGATCAGTTTTGGTTGAGATGGTGCTTCAGGTTTCCAATGTTTTTTTTATGATGATTTTTTGAGATAATAAGAAATCTTTTACGAAGTATGACCGAGCATAATTCTAAGAGGAATTCAAAGGTTATTTGATGTAAATTGGTTTTGAAATGGCTGAGATATCTGAAAGTAAACAAAGCAATGCGGCAAAAAAAAGTCCCAAACTGTTTATTTTCCTTTACTTGTTACGTGTTGAAATAATCCCCAAACTGCAGCAATCCTTGCTGTGTGTCAACAAGGGTGCAGAGGTGCCATAATCGTAACCCTTGAATGAAGGAAATGAGGATTAATGTATCAGTACTCCTTGTACAAAAGTTGTACCAGGTACATCAGTTATGTCTCCGCACTCCCTCGATTAAATCTCTGCACAAGTATCCTGGATAGGGTAGTCAGTTTCTATTTACTGTAAAAGTGGATGTTTTCGCGCGATTAATTTTTCGCGCTTGGCCGGGTAAGAAGAGTTTTGCATGTTTTTAATTCCGCGGAATCAAGAGGTCAAACACAGGAACATGTGACAAGCAGAAATATTTGTGTGCTTTTATTTTCGCATAGTCTCTGTTTGCGTGAAATGCGAAAAAATTTCAACACCACGAAAATTTCCACTTTTACAGTGTTTGTTTCTTATTTTTATTTTGTATTTATTTATTTTTGGGGGGTCAGAAGGTGGGGGGGGGGGGGGAGCGTGGTTTTACTTCAAATGGCAATCGATGCATGAGAGGGGCTTGCACCATAAAAATCAGAGTTCTGGATATGTCTGTATATTTAGATGACAAAGAGGAGACAGTCATTTGCCTCTCTTATCTTCCACTGTGTGTAGAAATCAACCCCATGCAATTTTGTAACTTAGAGACACTTATATTTTTCTTCTTAATTCTTCTTAAAACTCACCTGTTTAATCAGCTGTAATATATATATATATTTTTTTTTTTTTTTTTTTTTCTGGAGGCGCACACAGTTATCAATTATTGTACCATTGTATCACATGTATTTTTCTTTTCTTTTCTTTCTTCTTCTTTTGTTATTGTTAACGTTAATTTTGTTAATGTTATTGTGTTTTCTGGTCTATTTGTATGAGTAGCAAAGTGCGCTTAGAAACGTCAGTATGAAGCGCCATATAAATGCAATTATTATTATTATTATTATTGTTATATGCACACGTAATGTAGTATAGAAATTTCAAGAATGCTGCATTAATGTTCATGCACGTTAACTTGGTTGCACTGTGCAGGTGGAATACCGCGAGATGGATGAGAAGCTGGCGAACCTATCAGAAGATGAATACTTCTCTGAGGAGGAGAGACAGTCCAAGAGAACGGCGAGAATTCCAGAGGAGGAGGAGCCAGAGGAAGAGCTGTCCGAACCTAAAGGTACCTACTTGTGCCCAGTGTGTTCCCTTGGTGTTGTGTTTGGCTGTCAACCAGCGTGATTGGACAGAATCTCCACTCACACTTGAAAACAAAACATTTTCAGCAAGACTTTGCCTTTCAGATATAAAGAGCATATACCCAGTTTGAGATTGGTAGCAACACCATGATTGTTTTTATTAATTCTGTGTGTAATTGAATGTTAATGATGTATGAAAACATTGTCCAGTGATAAAAACTTCTTGGCAAGACACATTTCACACTGATACAGTGATAATGTACAATATGGAAGTGTTCAACATGAGTTCTGCATGATACATGTACTTTAGTTCTTTTCTGTAATAAAGAGGTGTCAATGTCTTTGTTTTCTATTGTTATTGTTATTATTATTATTATTATTATTATTTTTTTTTTTTATTTAAAAAAAAAAAAAAAAAAAATTGTAATCATAGGTCTTGAGGGAGCAGCCTTCTCTGCCCGTCTCCCACATGACAAGATGACCTCCCAGGAGGCAGCCTGCTTCCCGGACATCATCCAGAGCCCGACGCAGACCCAGAAGCTATTCCTCTACATCAGAAACCGAATTGTATGCACCTAAGATTGTTATCTAGTGCATCATGCACTAAGCGATATAGTAAAGTACAAGTATGCCAAGATTTTAAAATGAAGTGCAGAGAAAATACGTTCAACCTACGGTGTGAGTTTGAAAACCTATGATGTGTCTGTTAAGCATCTCCCTGACCAAAAGTTTTTGGATGGAAGCATGTAAAAGTATTGATAATGATTGTGTTGTATTGCCAAGATTGTTGCATGATTTGTGAATAGATGCACACATGCATGTATATCAGGGAGTAGAAAAACATACTTACATTCTTCTACTGTATACTTTTTACCCCAAAGACTATTTTTGTTAATTGCTTTATTCATTTCATCCTCTGATGGCAAAGAAACAAGTACTTGTGCAATATTACTTACAGAGACTATGCTGCTCATCTTTCTTTTTTCTGATAGACTTTGTTTGTAATATACATTAATAAAGTATCATTTGCAATGAGATGACATATCTTGAAGTAAAAAAAAAAAAAAAAATCAGTAATTGAATAGAATAATGGAATGATATCTTATGTAATGTGAGTACTACCCAGGGTCCTTGATATTGTGAAGTGACAGTCTTTTGTTTTTCATGCAGCTCCAATTGTGGCTCGAAAACCCAAAGGTCCAATTAACTTGTGAGAATGCCTTGCCTCAGATCGAAGCACCATACAACAGTAAGTGCATGAGAATGTTTTAAATGTTGTTGGTTTTTTTTTCTTGTGTGTAATCATGGTTGTGTCATTGGATGTAAAATGTATTGTTTTAAGACTGGCAGCAGCTCACAAACACAAACAAGTGTGTTGCCCATACAACAGTGTATGATGAACATGAAATACTTGTGTGAGAAGTGTTTTGAGATTGGTATGGAAAGTTTTGGAAGTGTCTGAATTCAGTTTTCAGTTTGATAATAATTGACTTTACATCCTATAAATTCATGAAAGATATTAAAAAGATTTGCACAGTCACAGTTACAATTTATAGTCTTATGCAGTCTGAGAAGACTTTTAGTGCGGGATGTGCGATAACTTGTTGATATAATTTTGGATGTGCACATTACTGTTATGCAACAGACTCTTCCCCCAAGAAATTGCTATGGTGAAGAGGACAATGGTCATATATCTACTCCTCCATGTCTTGCTTTCTTTCTTGACACCAGGTGATGTGCAGTTGATAGTCAGAGTGCATGCATACCTGGAGCGGCACGGCTACATCAACTTTGGTGTGTACAAGAGAATTCAGCCCCCTCCCCAGAGGTCCTCATTCAAGGTGAGGTTTATTTTAGCTATGCTAAATCCGGAGGGGGCATTTTCCTCCTCCCTCGGGATCCGCGACGAAATCTGGCGCGCGCCGACACCCATTTCGTAATCTACAAGATTGTGTCCTAAGATTTGTGAAATTATAAATTTCTCATTTTACTTGGTTGATTATGCAAATTAATCCCATGATCTTATGTTAGCCTGTTAAACACTAATTAAAAGCATTGAGAGTCTACCTTTTTGGTCCGTATGTCTGTTTTAACATATTCAACAATGTACATTTAAAAACTTCCGAAAGTCGTTTCAATTCCTATGTATTTTATTGTTTTTGGAATTTTTTATGTATTTCTGTGTTTTTCAACTTGTGTTTTTTTTCTTTGTTTTTTCATTAAAAATTATCAGTGACCACTTTTCTACCGTAATTAGCATAAAATTAATCAGTTAAAGTGACACTGCCCCATAAAGGTTTTTCATAATCATACTGATATTTAGTGCGGCATGCCATGCCCAGAGATGCCAACTGTTATTGGTTTTTTTAAGGCCATTATTCTGGACTGTTTTCGGCCAAAAATACTGCAGGTGTGAGAGAAAATACTGTTTTTCTCAAATTATATTAAGTAGTAAATACATGTGCTACAATTGTCTATTGCAGAAAAAGGTAGAAGTACTGTTTTTCCACCAAAAATATGCCCTTTCAGCCCTAGGAATATTGCAATGCGATTTTCTATGTTAGCTTCCATTTATGCCATACAGTAGGAGAGCAATCTACATGGTTTTACCATTATGTTCTCGATTATCTATCATGGTTTCTCTATGCAGGTCATTATTGTAGGGGCAGGGATCGCTGGGTTGACCGCCGGCCGGCAGTTGCAAACGTTCGGCATCGACGTCACCCTGCTGGAGGCACGCGACCGGGTGGGTGGCCGCGTCACCACCTACCGCAAGAACAACTACGTGGCCGACCTCGGCGCGATGGTGGTGACCGGACTCGGGGGCAACCCGATGACCATCGTCAGCAAGCAGGTCAATATGGAGCTGGCCAAGGTCAAGCAGAAGTGTCCGCTGTTTGAGAGTGGAGGGCAGACAGTGAGTTGCAATGTCTCAGAGAATTTTTTTTGGGTAAAATATTTGTAACCCTCCTTTTATGATGCAATAAAAACAAAATGGGGGGCAAATATTTTCAAAATTAATTGTGTCGAATGTCTTGTTACGTTTTTACCGTCAGCATTGTAGTTTGCTGAAAATTTAAGGCTGCTACTTTGCCTCCACTTTAATCGAGTTTATCTCTGGTGAGGAAGATTTAAAAGTAAACGCCCCAGAGTCTTAGGGAGAATGGTAACTACTTTACATACATTTACATTGTACATGCAGTAATTAGGACTGTCAATGTAGAGCCTAGCATTGTTGCTGTAGGACCTACATCTTTGAGGGCTAGGGGGAGGGGAGGAAGAGAGTTTTGAATGTCAGGGAAATAACAGACATTTTTCTCTCCTGTCCCTCAGCAAATTCCCAAGGACAAGGATGAGATGGTGGAGCGAGAATTCAACCGTCTCCTGGAGGCCACCTCCTACCTGTCCCACCAGCTGGACTTCAACTACCTGAACGGCAAGCCAGTCTCCCTGGGGGAGGCCCTGGAGCTGGTCATCAAGTAAGTGTGTCCTTCTAGGCAGACTGTGGACTGTTTTATGTTAATGCACTGGGTGTCTCGTGTGCATCGCATTGATTGCTGTATTTGTGATGCACTGAGTACTGTGAAATGATTTTCTTTGCTTATATAGTGTACTTCAACTATAACAAACATGGTTATTACAAAATTCTCATTTCAACCAAGTAAACATTCAGGTCTCAAAATTATCATTTACAGAATATCTGTATATACTTTGCTGCTTTACTGTTCAACTATTATGAAATTTTGATATAACGAGAGAAAACTGCCAGTCCCAAGGACTTCATTAAAATGGGAGTCACTTGTATGCATCTCTTTGTAACACTCCTTGTAACATCAGTAACGTTAGTAATTTTATGTTCCCCATTGACTCTTGTGAGCAGGTTCCATACTTTTCTTTAACCATTTGGTTGACTTGAAATGATTCTCTATATTGTTTTAAATGTGTATCTGCCCAGCTGCTCATGAAAAAGACAGCAAATGTGGAAAGAAAGAAAAGAATGTTAACAGACAGCCAATTAACTATGCAATCTTTTGATATTACTTCTTTTCATCGTTTGAGAAAAGAAAAGGCTTACCACTATTGTGCTTTCTTACTGCTTTGTGTGTATGGTGGTGGAGGAGGAAGAGAAAGGAAGAAGTCAATAGAAGCAACAGAGGTGCTACAGGAGGAGAATCTCGTTATAATGAGGACCTATAAAAATCAAGACAGTTATCTTCTTATATCAGTGGTTTCTCTCATCATAAGGGGGAAAAACCCTAAACAAATGTAAAAAATTAGGACCAGCAAAATTCCCTTGCTATAAGAGGGTTTGGTATATATCAGACCTCTTTGTATTGATGTTCCACTGTACTGTGGCATTTGGTACAGGTTGGTTTTGAATGTGATGTATGCATGTGCAAATAGGTTTCTTAGCATGTTCTCCTTTCTCCTTATCCAGACTGCAGGAGAAACAAGTGAAAGAGAAGAAGGGTGATTACCTGAGAAACATCATCAGTCTCCAGGATGAGATCAAGCAAGTTCAGTCCAGGGTAAGCATAGTTTAGACATTGGACATATGGTACTAGACATTGGACATACGGTACTTTGCCATGGCAGACTCTGACTTGTCCTGTTGTTGACCTGAGTGTCTGTTCACCGTGGGCTAACTTCAAACTTTCACTTATTTCCAGTCATAGATAATGTTGAAATAATTTTCATGTATTGCTACCAACCATATCTTGAACCATGGAGGTGCAGAAAACCTTTCAATTCTATTCATCATTTTAATTGCCGTCATTTTTGTAGCTCTTTTTAGAAATGCTTTATCTTTCAACCATAATCTTAAGTCTTTCTCAATTCATGTTTTTTTCCCCCCCCAGTTTTTACATTTGTTCACTTGCTGTGAGTGCAAAAGAAATTATTCTATGTACACACCATGATAGTTGAGAAACACATATCAGGTACTCATTGGTTAGGGATTTGCACAAAGCTGCAGTGTATCTGACAATTTAACACCAAGCCTGTACACAATTGGATATAGAAAGATTTTTGCGCTTTATCAATAATCATATCTCAGAAAGAAATGATCGCAAGGCAAATATGAATCACTGTCATTTTCAATTATGTTACTTTGCTTATTGAAAAAACAAATTAAAGGCCATGATGTGAGATTCACATACCAGAAAGAAATAATTTTACTGCAATGGTTAAAGGACTTCATCTAAAAGATGTGTTCTAAAAGTGATGTGTTCTGCTAATATTGCTGTATTCACTCAATCCACATGTGTATTTGGGTTTCATTCATCTTTCATTGTATATCACTGGGGGAATTTTTGATTACTTGCCTGCTCAGTTGCTGTCACTGCAAGACAAGATCAAGGAGCTGAACCGGCAGCACAAGAAGGCTAGCGAGAGCAAACAGCAGCGAGACATCACTGCTGAGTTTGTGGTCCGCAGCAAGCTGAGGGACCTCAATGCCGCCTGCAAGGTGAGCTCTGGGTTAAAGGGATGGTATAGTATTGGTGGAGGTGAGGATTGGGCTTTTAACTTTTTGCAAGATACCAAGAAACCACTTATGAAGTAGTACAAAGAGCATACCATTCTAAGAGGAATTCAAAGTTTATTTTTAGAAAATCAGTTTTGGAATGACTTTTTGGAATGGCTTGAAATGAATGTTCATCAAATAAACATTGAATTCCTCTTGGAATTACATGCTCTTTCACATTTCGTAATAGGTTTCTCATTATCTCACCAAGAAATGTTGGAAACCTGAAGTTAGGTCTCAACCAAAACTATATGATCCCTTTGAAACTACATTGTATTGTTGAATAGTCCCCTTATCTGTCTCTGCCTGCGGGGTGGGACATTGCATTTAGTATCCATGCATCATGCCTTTTAATGATTCTGGACCTGGTTTGAATGAACTTTGACCAGACGAAAGTGAATTCCCACAAATCATCCCCAAGGACAATATGCTAGGATTGCTTGATGTTCTACAGCCTTCTTCAAAAGGTTCAGGTACTCGGCGTTGATTTGACTCAGTCAGTTGCGTGTCTGCCTTCCAATCCAATTGACCTGGGTCAATGAACTTGCGAATTCAAGCTGCATTTTTTTGAGGTTTGCATACGCACATTCGGTGCGTGCTTTGCTCTGGCGAGGCACCGGGCAGTTGGAAGCCGAGGATGTAACAAAGGCTTCTATATTGGGAAATCGGCGATTTTCAGCATGCATGTGCATGAGTGGAAATCACTGATCTCATTTGGAGAACAAGATCAGTGGTCGAAATGAGTCGCTTGGAAGAGGTCTGCGCTCTCAGAGTGCTCCTCTAATTCTGGCCTGGAATTCTGGAGCCTTGCGAGTGAAAGAGGACTTATTCATGCTTACTTGATGAAAGATAATAGAATATATCATGAATGGTAGTTTGATTTGTTCCTGAACAGTGGAATTCAAGTCCAGGCATGATTAATTATGATGATTATTTGTGTGCTTTTCAGGAGTACGATGCTGAGAAGGAGAAACAGAGGGAGATTGAGGAGAAAATTCAAGAATTGGAGAACAATCCTCCAAGGTGAGTTTTAACCCGTTTCATACTGAATTCTGAAATACCCATAGACATGCGCAGGCCATCGGGTTCCCGTACAGGGCGGGTTAATTCCTCTGCCATGAAGTGTTGCTGAAGGCATTATTACTCCTAGATGATCGAGTACACATACTTTTAAACTGTCTTTGACTGCCTTAGGGCTCGGTCACACTGCCCAAAAGTTGCGTTGACGCATGAATCACGCAAGAAATTTGGTTGTGCGTGCTTGTCCGTCGAGAATTTTCGCTAATTTACGCGATGAAAATCACCGATGAATTGCCCACGAACTACGGAAAGATCACGCTAAAATCACTAACAAACCACGCACTTTCAGCACATAGGCACGCAAAGGCCCCAAATAGGGTGAATACGTGGTTGTGGGCAACGACTGAGGTCCACGGTAAACCACGCATAATCTGCGCATTATCACTATTACATGAACTGCATATGAATCGCGTATTAGTTGCGCATGAACGCGATAGCGGCAACATTTTCGCAAACGATCACTGATATTTCACGCATATTTCATGCACTGTCCGCATAAGAACGACGCAAACTACGCAAATATTACGTAAAACAGCGCAATACTGCATAAACTTTTTACGCGAAGCCGAGTTTTGAGCCACTGGCCAAGTCCCGAAAGTCGCGTAGATGCATGAACCATGTGAAAAAACTGGAGCCTTACGTGATTCATGCGTGGTTTGCGCATTTCATGAGTTTGTCTGACGTGGAACCTTCGTAATTGTCCGCCAATGTGCGCCAGATTGGCGCTTTACGCGATTCCAAGTTTTGAGCAGCTCAAAACTCTGCTTCGCGTAAAAGTTTACGCAGTATTGCGCTGTTTTACGTAATTTTTGTGTAGTTCTTCAGCGAACAATGCGCAAAATATGCTTGGAATATCAGTGATCGTTCGCGAAAATGTTGCCGCTATCGCGTTCACCAACGACTTTCCCCTGACGATTAGCAGATATATATGACGTATGTTTTGCGCTTATAATACCTACGTATCACTGAAAATCACTGAAAAAAATGGATAAGCGCATGTAATACTTATGAAATATTGATGAATCACTAATGTATTACTAAAGGCCGTGTCACACCATAACGCGGGCTTGTGGCGAGGAGGTAGTTTCCAGCACATAGAAGATTTTCAGCGGGCGAACAAGAATGTTTGCAATTTTCATTCATGCCTTGTCATACCGTACGGGGGAACTTCTGCGGCTTGACTTGCGGGGAAACAAATTTACTCCAAGGAGCTCTCCGCAGTTGGTCCGCACCTGACAGTATCTAGCGCGTAGTTGCCCGGAGGTGCTCACGCAAGTCCGATTTAACCGCAGCCAAGTTTTGAGCATGACCAAAACTTTTTCCGGGTGAGTCGCGGGAATGCCCGTAGAGGTCCACGCAGAACGCCAGTAGGAGACCCTTAGCGGCAGTACTTCCCAGGCAATTCCCACGCAGGTACTTCGCAGTCCCGTATGCAGCCAAGATAATGAAATTCTGTGAGATTTCAGCCATTCCATTAGAGGAATTCCTTCACTAAGTTGTCAGCCCCCACGCGACTGGTACAAAGGTCACACAGTATACTCGCAAGTATAACGCGTCCAGCAAGTAAGACATATGCGCTGACTCGCACAAATCCTTTTCCGCCCTCAGGAATGTCCGGTATGCTAGAAAATCCCTGCATGTAACAAGCCCGAGTAGCTTGCCCGGAAAGGTGTGACAGGGCCTAAACACGGTTGCGGGTAAAAAAATATACGTGCGCACCTCCGGGCGACTACTTTTGAGATACATGCAAGGTACTGTCATGTGCGGATATCTACGGGGACCTCCGGGTAGTCAAAATTGTTCTTTGCAAGTCGCACGCAAGGCCGGTGTGACACGGCCTTAACAACTCGTGTATGTTTGGCACTATATTAAAACGGCCATTTTATCATATCCCGTCAGGCCAATTCCTGCTGCCAAGGGGTGCACATCAAACCCGTGTTTTGCGTGATCTTCCCGTATAGTTCTTGTGCAATTCATCGGCGATTTTCATCGCGTAAATCAGCGAAAATGGTCATATTCTCAACAGACAACCAAATTTCTGACGTGATTCATACGTTTACGCGACTTTTGGGCAGTGTGACCGAGCCTCCATGGAATCGCTTAAAGCGCCGATCCGGCGCACATCGGCGGACAACTACGAAGGTTCCACGTCAGACAAACTCGTGAAATGCGCAAGTCGCGCATTTATCGCGTAAGGCTCGAATTTCTTACGTGATTCATGCGTTTACGCGACTTTTGGGCAGTGTGACCGGGCCCTTACAAGCTTAATACCTGATGGAAAAACAATGGTAAAAGTGATAAAGTGGCAAATTTTGCAAGAGCCAGGATTCGCAAAAGTGAAATGACGGCAAAAGTTCTTGTCAACATTAACCTGTTGAGGATGGGCTGATTTTGCCACGACACACATTTCCCATAGACACCTGCCGGAGTATGCTTGGGACTCGTCCTCGGCAGGTTAAGTATTGAATACCAGTGGCAAATTGCGAAAATTTCATGCCACGAAAAAGGCCATCAGATCCAATTGGTGAAAATGTCATGCCCTAAACACTTCTTTGCTTTACAGTATGCTTTCCTATGAGAATGCCTTGGTGAAATGTATTTTGGCGCAAATATGCACAAAAGGTGCACATTTAAACTGTGTTGAGAGTAAATACAGTTGTACATTGCATCCTGTGTAATAGCACATGCAAATTATGATTCTACCATCAGCAGTGCTGCAAAACTGCAGTTATGTGAACAACATGTAAATGATGTGTAAACGTCTCATCGATAGTGAAGTACAGCATAACCTGTATCTATGTGGACACCATGAAAATGATGTGTAAAAGTCTCATCGACACTGTGTTAAAGTCTCATCTCATTTTGCCACTACCTTGCCCCATCCAGCGATGTGTACCTGTCGTCACGCGACCGCCAAATCCTGGACTGGCACTTTGCCAACTTGGAGTTTGCCAATGCCACGCCCCTCTCCACTCTCTCCCTCAAGCACTGGGACCAGGACGATGACTTTGAGTTCTCCGGCAGCCACCTGACCGTCCGTAACGGCTACTCCTGCGTGCCGGTCGCCCTGTCCGAGGGACTGGACATCAAGCTCAACACGGTCGTCCGACAGATCAAGCACACCTCCACAGGTATGAAAGGATCTGTGCTTGTAGGAGCCTACTTGTTTTGACTGTTTTTGTACCCCTGTCATCACTTCTGGGAAACTATAGGGTATTACGTTATCCTCCAAATACTTGCCCTCGCCGTAGACTGCTGCATTAACTGAAACTAGAAAAGCACTCTGAAAGCGCAGACCTCTGCCAAACATGCAAATCATTTTCACCACTGATCTTGTTCTTCCGTAGAGATATCAGTGATTTCCACCCATATGTACTTATAGCACTGTGTGCTGAAGGTTGCCAGATTTCCCAATATAGAAGCCTTTGTTACGTCATAAACACTCAGCTGCACGGCGCGCCTCACCCCAGCAGAAACTGGAGCATGCACTTTAGTGCGTGCAGGCAAACCTCAAATGCGCGCAGGTAAACCTCAAATACGCGCAGCCTGAACTCCCAAGTTCATTGACCCTACCTGCCAAAATGTCAAAAATCCTTCATAAATTCCCCCAAAATTCTCGGATCACTGCCAAAAGTTAATCGTTTGGTACTTGTGTCATTCTCAACCTTTCCTGCAAGTTTCATCCCAATCTGTTGACTACTTTTTGAGTTATTTTGCACACGGACAAACTAACTAACGAACAAACCAACTGTAATGAAAACATAACCTCCTCCCTTGGCGGAGGTAACAAAGTAGGATTTTGTTTGACGCTAAGAGGAAACTGAGCGAATGGCTGATTGGTAGCTTGGTAAGGAACAGCAATGTGCTCCTGCACAGAAAGGATTGAAAATCTTATGAAGTCTTGCAGAAGATAGTACACATGTATCTCTCTGAGGGTAGGATGTTTCAAACGGGGGGAAAGTGTACTAGTTTGTGACATCAAAATGGCAAATCCTCAAGTATGCATACAAGTACCCCTACATTGGTAGGTTTGTTCAGTGATGTAACACTGACAGAAAAAAAAATACAATTTAATCTTCAGATTTCAGATTGTGATATAATTATGCTTATGTTAGCCACAAAAAAAATGAGGAATACAGTAAGAACATCTTCATCATACCAACCCAGTTTGCTGGTGCAAAGCTTACACATGTGATTTATCCTTTACAGAGTTTGTAAAAGTTATTTGTTTGGTCAGTACACTGTAGCTAAGTTAAGTGTGGTCAAGAATGTAATTCCCCCCCCCCTCCCCCAAGTCAAGATATTTCTATTTTAAAAAGTTCTTGTCACACTTTAATGCAGTGTGTCTCTCTCTCCGTCTTCCCTATACATGTGTGTGACCTTCAGGTGTTGAGGTTGTGACCCAGAGTATCAAGGGTCAGGGAGGCAGCTGTACATTCAAGGCCGATGCTGCCGTGTGCACCCTACCCCTGGGGGTCCTGAAGCAGTCCCCTCCCGTGGTCCAGTTTTCGCCCCATCTTCCAGAGTGGAAGACCAGTGCCATACAGAGGATGGGCTATGGAAACCTGAACAAGGTATTCATTTCTTTTTTTTCCATTTCTTCCCGCAGTGCTTTTGCAATGATGATAATAATAATAATGATATGGCCTTCTTTATCCAGGGTAGCCTCTTCCGTGTTACCACTGCTCTACCAGAGGGCCCTGCCATTATTATTACCCTAGCATTGACAGATACCCATTTATTCACCTGGGTTAAAAGGGACATGGTGGATAAAAACGTCTTGTCCAAGGACGTGAGCACTGGACTGGATTTGAACTCCGGTTATTTGATTGAAAGTCAGGTGTTTAATCCAATATACCTTATTGCACCACCCTTATTGAGTAATATCTTGGTCATCTAACACTTCAAAGGCTACCCTGGGTGAAAAAAACAACCATAGATCTGTTCAAATAATTGAAAAATTAAAGTGCCGGGACTATTGGAATTTTTACATTTATTTGCGATAGCAAGAATTGATATTGTTGACTCTGTAGTAGATTTTGCATTGTGCAAGAACGAGCATGATGTAATAATTATGGGCGACTCTTGTCAAAAGGAAATCCTTAGAACCTGCAGTTTTCTTTCAGTATGTCAGAATTTTGTTGTAGGCAAACAGTACAGTATATAAAGATAATTATGTAGATGAACATTTTTGGACCTGAATTTTTACTTCCCTGTAAAATGAATTTCTTTATATCAAATGGCATTCATTATAGCTGGAGTGCACTGTACGTGATATTAAAACTGCATTCATTATAGCGGGAGTGCACTGTACCTGATATCCAGTGTCAATGTTTCCGATTGTCCATGTGTGTGTGTGTGTTTAGGTGGTGCTGTGCTTTGACAAGGTGTTCTGGGAGTCGGCCATCAACCTGTTCGGCCACGTGGGCAGCACCACGGCCAGCCGGGGGGAGCTCTTCCTCTTCTGGAACCTCTACAAGGCTCCGGTCCTCCTGGCCCTGGTGGCCGGGGAGGCGGCCCAGATCATGGAGAACGTCAGCGACGATGTCATCGTCGGGCGCTGCCTGACAGTGCTCAAGGGGATCTTTGGAAACAACGCTGTTCCACAGGTGGGTCCATTTATTCCTTCTGAAGACTGTGATATTACTAAAGAATGTATTGAAATTAGATTTGAATGATTGATTTGAAACTGGGCACCTTAATTAGAGTCAATATAAGGACTGAGCACTTTGGACTAAACTCTTAATAGATCAGCCATCATACAAAGTCAGAAGTATGACTCTAAAGCATACTCTTATAAGTTGGTTAGATTTTATTTTTTTAAAGCATTCAGTAGTGATTGTGTTTGTGAAAGTCCAAAATCCCTGTGAATTATGTAGTAAATTGTGTGAGGCAGACTTTCATTTTGAATTTATGCTACCAATTTGACATTGAAGCATTGCTTGATTTGGAATCATGCCCAGTAGTCAGTGTTGTATGCATGGGTTAATGTAAATATGATTTTTACCTAAATTAAAGCTTGTCTTGTAATCTATCATGGGAGTCACCTTGTAATATTTTCTTGCCTGTCAAATCCAGCCAAAGGACGCAGTGGTCACTCGCTGGCGAGCCGATCCGTGGTCGCGGGGCTCCTACTCCTACGTGGCCGCCGGTTCATCGGGCAACGACTACGACCTCATGGCAACCCCGGTCACGCCCACTCCCATTGTGCCCGGGGCGCCCCCTCAGGCCAACAACCTGCCACGCCTCTTTTTCGCCGGCGAGCACACCATCAGGAACTACCCTGCCACAGTCCACGGTGCCCTGCTCAGCGGGTTGCGGGAGGCTGGGCGCATCGCTGACCAGTTCCTGGGGTCTCCATACGCACCGCCAGCTAGGAGGTAGTTGCCAAGGACAAGAAGCTCAGTCTCGTCATTCTTTTTGCATTTCCGTATCCACATTTCATGTGTTTGCGAGTCTGTACATAGACAAAAGCTTCGTAACTGTGATTACAAATGTTGTTATCCTTGTTTTGTTTTTTTGTAAACATGTATAAATGACTTTTTCTTGGGGGGGGGGGGGGACATGTGAATTCACATTTTGTATTGGTCTGAAGGGGAAAGCAAACTGCAACAACCACAATGAATCCACCATGTGCTTCACTCCGTGGCTTGATACACTTCCAATTATTGGCTCATCAACCATTTTATAGGAGACTGTTCATGAACAGATGATGTTTTGTTTGTGGCAAGTTGTATGTAAGAAGTTATTGCCCCATTAATATGGTAAACCCTCCAGATATCAACAATCTATTGAAAGTTTTGATTCATTCAACTAAACATATGGTCATATTTTACAGTGCATTTCTCACTGGCTTTGTGAGTGTTGGGTTTCTCACAGATTTGCTGAAAGATACAGAACAAAGAGTAAATTTGACAGAGACTATGCTGTGACAATAATGCATAGCGTATGATAACACTGATGATTGACTGTAAAACGCAGATTATCGGTACAGTAGTTTCAGTGAGTGTGTGAATGAACCTACATGGGAGCACTGTATTACACTGCTCAATTTCTTTTTTTTTTCTTCTATTGGTATGCTTTTTTAAATTTTGATAAATGACCAGTTCATGGTTAGACAGTTTTTGTAATGATTATCACTTTGCTATTCTGTGAGTGAGAAAATAGAAAAGTTATATCAGGTTAGCTTTGTAAATAACTTCTTCTTGTTAATTTAGTGGTTATTTTGTGTTAAAGAATTTTGTGATCATCAACACAGCCTGTTGTGCCATCATCTATCATAACAGCTCTTGACTGTGCAATACATAGAAAATCTCCCCCATGTGGAAGGAGAATTGAGGTAATTTAGAATGTCACCTGTAATACCAGGGCCTGTTTTATCAAAAGATACAATCGATTGTAAATTCCCTTACCACGCAGGCTGCCATAGACTTGTGATAAAAATCAACTGTATAATCAATTATAACTCTTCATAAAACAGGGCCCAGAATGCTGGCATGAGAGCGTTTTTCCAGCTTCTTTCAATCAGAACTGCAAAAGAGATGTACGTATTCTTGGATATCGTTTTAATGTCCTGTGACATCATTCTGGTTGCAATTAATTGGGAAATGTCCACATTTATTTATCGAGATTGCCATGACAATGATGGTACATGGTGATATTTATTATGCCATAAGTACAGTCAACCTTGCCCAAGTCGAATCTATGTGGACTGCGCAGTTCAAATACAATGTATGTATCTCATCACTGGGGCGACAAAACCTCACATCTACAAAATGTCAAATGTTCAGGAGAACAGAAAAACGTGGCAACTAAAGCAGTATATCAAATAGGATAGCCTTTCCTATGACATGCTGTGGTGGCTTCATTTTTGGGGTCAGACAGCTAGGATTTGGACAGGACATCACTTAAGTGATTATCTGACCACTGATCTCAAAATGTCATTTTCACAAAAATTACAGATACGAGGTCTTGTCGCCCCAGCGACGAATTCTACTGCTAATGCCCGGTTGATTCTCGCTGACCATTTTAAGGAAATACATGTAAAAAAAAGGCAAGCAGTGGAAGTTTAACATAAGTGACAAATATGATACAGGTGTACTTGACTTTGCATGCAAGCTTTTCATACAGCAGTGTTCTGTGGGTATCACGCTGATGAATGCGTTTACTTATACTTTCCAGTTTTCCTGTTTAAACAGTGTTTTAGCTTTGTTAACCCGTCGCATACGGGAACATGGTGGCCTGCGTATTAAGTCTATGGGCATTTTAGAATTCAGTACGGAATGGGTTAAGAAGTTATGTAATGTTCCCCCTTATTTTTTATTTTATTTTATTTTATTATTATTTTTTTTTTTTTGGGGGGGGGGGGTTGAAGGGCCTGGCACTCCTGCTAACTTGTATCACATACATGATGTATTTTCAAGTAACTAAGTTTGATGAAATAATACTGGGAGCAATCATGTAAGAAATTGGAAATGCTTGGCAATGCATTATAGAAAATGTCTGTATAGATCAGCCCAGTGCAGGGTAAATCTTGAATGTTGTCCAGATTTAAATGCACCTTTGGTAGTCACATTGTAAATATACCATTTTGTACAGAAGTCAATGTTTCTTTTCTCTAGTTTGTCACACACTCATACACTTAAAAAGACATTTGGCACATTTGAACTTTCATTCCATCATATTTTGTGTCTTATTTATTGACATCGTTGACCAGAATAAATACTGTACAGGTTGATATCGCAGCTTCCTACACTTGTTTTATTTTGTCTTTACTAAAAGTGTTTACCAATTTCATGTTTAAATGGCTATTCATATACTTCTGTTTCAGTCATAACCATCCTTGTCCATTGGGCTGTGATATTCCTTGTTTCTTACTATCCACCATTTTCTAATTGATCTATTGTAGCTTGTATTACAAGTGGAAATTTTCGTGGTGTAAAAAGTTACGCACATTTTGTGCAACCAAAAACTAGCACAAAAATAAAGCATGCAAATATTTTTGCTCGCCATATGGTCCTGTAGTTGCTGTCTTGATTCTGCAGAATTTAAAGCACGCGAAACTCATCTCACCCGAGTGCGAGGACTTATTCATTCAAGAATATCAATTTTACTGTACGATGTATTTTGAAACTGCCTGCAGTTATTTTTGAAAAAAAGGTGTCATCTTTGGATTCTCCATTTGAAACACAAGTCAGCTGAACAGAGACTTGCCAGGATAACAACATACAACCCAATACGTCACATTTTCAAATTAGTGTATTTCAGCGTAATATGATACAATAAGAACAGTAATTTTTTCTTATGACAGTATTGTTCATAGCAATGGAAATACAGATAGAAATTCATGGACATTAGAATATACACTTTGAATATACACAATTTAGAAATTTCCCCTGAGTAAAAGCACATTGAATAGTAAAATATGGTCATATTTCAAAATGCAAATAGGAGAGAATAATACATATAGCCTTTGATTCATATTTTTTTCCCAAGAAACACAGATTGTAATTTCATACTTTCACCTTACATTACAAAAGTGCTGAAGCATCATAAAATGCATTGTTACAGGACAAGTTGATTTTAACCTATTCATGATGTGCAAATGCAACTTTCATAAAATATTCACAAAATGAAATTTCCTATTTACAAATACATTCAACAAATAAGATACAATACAGTCCAATATACACTAGGTATACTGTACCAGCCCTTATTGTCTTGAATAGGTATTCTAGAAAGGAAAGCAAGAATGGACCCTTCGCCAAGACACAGCATTTACATGGATTTTTTTTTTTTTTCCGAGTGATATTGCACTGGGTTACAGCACATTTCTCTCTCAATTTAAAGCTGGATACGGTAACCTCTACAAATTACAATAGTTCATATGAATTTCCTTAACAATTCATTCATTGTGGAGTTGTAAACATAGATATGATTGATGGGGGTGCTACATCCTCAATTCATGTGATACAATTCATTCTAGCACAATCTTCCCTTCGTAACTTTAAGACCAAAATGATGGCAGAAAGTTCTAGAAGCATATGCTTGCTATTTTCAATCATCAGTTAATGTTTGCCTATTGACTGAGCAAACAAGAGTCAATCTTTCATTCGATGTACTAATATGCAGCGTGCGAGTTCACAGAATTTGTCCTTGGTCCCCAAAAGGCTTTGCAAATTTTTTTTTAGTTTGAAAAAAAAAAGAAAGGTATGCATGCATTTCCAGAAATTCAAAATCTCCACCATTCTCTTTCAGCTACACTTGCAAGAACATTATCTTCAATACCGATGCAAAGTATACATATCTGCACGTGTGTTATATGTGAAATTATGGAACGCATCGATAATGATACAAAAAGGGGGGGGGGGGTAGAAACCAAGGCACAACTTCATCAAGGCACAATTCATCATAGGTTCATGTCTTCCAGTGTTCCCCATGTCGGTCCCACTTTGACTTTGACAGGCAGCCTGACAGACAGCGTGAGGGCGCCTTCCATTTCTGCCTTCACCAGCTGTGCCACCTGATGGACGTCCTCCCTCCGCACCTCGTAGATGAGCTCATCGTGTAGCTGCAGCACCAGGAAGGCCCCAGAGGGCGTGGCGGTGGTGGCGGCAGTCTGCTGCAGTCGCCGGCTCTTGCGGCGATTAGGGGCGAGCCCTTCGGGAAGAGAGACAAAGATTGAATTAGACGTCGGTGGCTCCCTAGCAAGAAACAACATGAGAGTGCTGCAGTGTTGCCAGTTAAATGGAAGTGACATCTTTTCTTGAATTGTACAGAATTAATGATTTATATTACGTGGCTGCTGAGGAAGCAATGAGTGCTTTTAAGCAACAGTGGGACTCATGGCCTTGAAGTCTGCTCCGTAGGACTAGTGATGAGGATAGAGAGTCTTAAAAACACCAGTGCTGTCTGGGCACCTGAAGCAGAAACCTACAGGGCATCATTTCATTTAAAAAAATGCTATGATAGCAATTCTTGCCGCATCAAGAAAAGTCCAGCTTCCTGATTGGCTGTTGCTATGGGAAGTTGCTATTCCAGCAAAAGTTGGCATCCTAACATCTTTATGAAATGGGGCCCAGGGTGACAGTCTGTTGTCTATTTACTGAGCCAAAACAGTTTCTTTTAGAACAGATTTAACATTCAGACCCTTCTGTACACAGTGATAGTTTTTCTTAAATGAGAGAATGATTGCTACTGAGCAACAGAGGTCATTTCTACTATTGTCTTGATCGCAACTGCAGAAGAATGCAGCTGCACAATGTACCCACTGATGTCATTTTGCTGACTTCTACTAGTCGCCTGGGGCAAACTATCTGGGGTTGGCATCATTAGCAGAAGTACAGTGAAGGCTTAGACTCTTTTCTTCTTTTTTTCCCCCTTTTTTAAAACTATTTATTATAAAAGGCTTTTGTAGTCTCATAAGAAAGTTAGATTTTTGCTGAACTCACCCAGCTGTTCATCTGAGCGATGCCTGTGACTCCTCTGCGTGTCTGGAAACTCAGCGGCCAGCCTGCGGTCAATCTTGACCATGGCGGTCTTCACCAGGTCAGCGGCGGAGCCCTGGACGGTGGTGTTGACCGCCTGCCTCTCGGCCTGGCTCCGGGCACCGGGGTTGGTGTGGTGGATGGACGGGAGGTATCGCCTCCGGCCGGTTAGCGTCTGGACGTAACCTTTCTCCTTGCACTGCTTGACTACATTCAGCAGGTAATTCTTCATACCTTTGGGTGATCAGGAGGAGAAACAAAAAAATGATTACCATTAATTGAGGCATTAATTGAGCAATATAGAGAATATCATGGCTACAGTTGTAGAGATGTAATGCATAGTGATATGGAAGGCTCATATATGAGGTGTGTAGCACATTCTGTTCAACAATTCAGTTCAACTATACATTCTACATAAGATATTTTTTCTCCTCATACAGGGTTCCCACAGAAATTTTAAAACTGAATTCCATGACTTTTCCATGACTAACTTGCTGCTTTCCATGACTTCCTTTCTGGCACGGTTTCCAAAATCAGACACGTTATGATGGCCTCCACCTCCCCTCACAGTCATCCGTCCACCCACTATCTTACTCATGACATGTACATCTATTATCATTAGTATATGTCCTGGGAGTTATGTAGAATTTGGGATGTCACAAAACTGGGAAAAATAGAAATCATGAACACCAATCATAATAGCAGAGTATGATCACAGAGTATGACAGTTGCAAGACACAACAAACTGGAAAGCTGCCATAGCCAAGAGGTAAATGCAATTCCATGACTTTTCCAGGACTTTTTCACAAATTTTCCAAATTCCCTGACTTTTCCCTGACTTTCCATGACCACAAATTTTTCCAGGATTTTCCAGGATTTTCCATGACTGTGGGAACCCTGCTCATAGTCTAAAATCATAGGCAAAAACAAATAGAAAAACAAACAAACACAAATTTGTAACCATTATGTATCCCCCTTATTGTAATGTTGTAATAGAACAAACGTAACAAAAAAAACCCCAACATGATGTATCAAATTGCCTAATAATGCCTTAGAATCCTTGACTAGTGACATTTGTGCATGCCAACAGTTAAGTCAGTAAATTGCTACACCTAAACGTTGTATCACAGTTTAGGACGATGGTGTTAGGCATCATATTCATGCTTATTTCACTTCTGTTTCAAGAGGGCGCTACTGTCTGACCTCTGTACTGTCCCTTGAAGGACTCCATAAAAGCCGCTGCGTCCTCCTCACACACCCCCAGCTGCTCCCCTAGAGCTTTGGCTCCGATGCCGTACACCATCCCGTAGCAAATCTGTGGACCATAACACAGAACAGAGTCATTTCATTGCCGAAGTATAATACAGCTGGCATTACACAGGTCTACACACTAACCCATTTTTTCTACCGGTCCAACCTGTCTGTTAGACCAGTAGGTACCCAGTTTTTCCATTGTTTACTGGCCCATTCCTGAAAAAGTTACTGGTCAGACAGTGTATTTTACTGGTCAGGGATCATCAGACCAGTTCCAGTGTGCAGCGTTGCATTACAAAACGATAGGGATGTATGAAATATGGATAAACTGATAATGGTGCATTCTCTGTTTATGGCATATACTAATTGTACATCATGGTGGCAAATTGGTATGAAGATGGACTTGTCTTTCTTAAAATTACCCGGTACCTCTTTTGCTGCTGTCTCTGTACTCCAGTCTTTTAAAGGGGAGGTATGATTCAATGTCAATGTGTTGGATGATACCGTTCATTACACAACTTTTTGTGTCTAAGGATCATCCTAATTCTTTACAGTTCATGTGTCCCTTTTGTAACCCCCAAAATCAGATTCCTTTTATATGCTGGTATATTGTAGAGGTAAAATGTAGGTAATTCAGACCTTTCCTCAGAATAGTAAAACTGGAAACTTCTTGATGATGGAAGTGGAATGAATACTATAGATTTCAAATGAATTTGTCCAAACCTATACAAATTCCAACCATCATTCTCTATACAAAAGGGAGCATATTCTCGAGTGACATGGGGTTAGTTTTTAATTTCTTTTATAAAAACTCACAGGTGTATTACCGTAAGATTCAATACATGATGGTGGGAGACATCATTCTTCAACCATGCAAAATTTTGTTATGTTTTCAAAATGGATATTCAACCTTGAACTATTCTTATTTCTTTAAAAAATTTTTGACAGGAGAAAATGAGAAAGTACATGTACAGGAGAGCATGCAGAAAAGGATATAGAAACCATGATGAATAAAATAGGGTGCTTTACAAGAGGGTGCTACTTCAGCCGGGGGGTGGGGGCAGACTGGGACTGTGGTTGACCAGTGATGACCACTAACCTGCTTGGCCTGCTGTCTCTGCTCTGGTGTGACGTCGCCGATGTCTGCCTTCCTCCACTTGGCAGCTATCTGCTTGAAGACATCCCCGCCGCCGTTGAGGATGGCGATCAGGGCCTGGTCGTCGGCCAGATGGGCCAGCAACCTCAGCTCCAGCTGAGAGTAGTCTGCTGCCAGCATTAAACCACCTAAACAACATTGAGATAGGGAGAGGACATTCATGATGTGGCTCAAAAAGAGTCAGGGGAATGGTAACATCTTTCATACAGTCAGTGGACAGACGCATTAAATTGTCCTTCAATCTACAACACACTTAGTGTAACATAAATGATCTCCTTTGTGTCACATTGGAGAACATCCCACACGGAAACAGTGCTTGTAAGTTTTGTCGTTAATCAGAACTATTCCAAAAATATTCAGATTATTATGATCTTGCGCAGATCTCTAACTGTTGCATCGTGTATTACAGCATGGTATATCACCAATACTCATTGTGTAAGATATCAAAATATTCCTTTCGTATACGTCAGTTGGATGAAGGTAATCAATAAAGAGGCAAAGAAGCATGATTTTTGAGAATAGATGTACTGCAAAAGTGTTTGTAACAGACTACCTTGAGGGTGAAAATGGGAACCTACAAGAGCCTTTCTGAGCCAGCATTATTTTCAGTACATGGGGCTGTGCAATGTGCACAATAATCCCTACCTGGAAATGGGCAGAAAACTTGTCTGATGCTGACAGCAAACTTTGGACCCGGAGGTTTGGATGGCAAACTCCCTGCTCCGGTGACCGTGGTGTATGCTCCGCCCTTCGTCCGTCCGTGCTTGCTCCTACGCGTGCATGCTGCGGCGCTGGCGTACTGTCTGTTTGGAAGGGCCCCACCTCCTGGTGGGCTCTCTTCGATCACCGACGGCATGTGGATGTCAAACTCCTTCGGGATGGCTTGGATGTTGGGTTCAAAGGTCGCGACACGTCCTACATGATAGATCATCATTATAATCGATCAACACTTAGCACAAAGATGAATGAACATTCTAGTGTCACTGCCAGGAAAGCAGTAGATGACAGGTTTGAATCCCGCTGGTTTCTTTTCCCGACATGAATGTTAGTACATAGATCAACATTTGTACAGAGGGAGACAACTGATAAATATCTTTCTTGAAGGTTCTAATTGTTATCTTTTTTTAGTTTCACTATTCAAAACTGCATATGCCCAATGATACAGTCATTGTCATTTTAACGGCAACTTGTCTTCATGTATCACACATCTCTTCAGTGGTTGAACTTTGTCTGTCTTTTTCTGATCATTTCTACATTGCTGTTTGTAACTGAAAAGATGTCCATCGACATCTAATGCTAAATCTCTAATCTCCAAATTCATACAGCTGTAAAAGGAGATGAGAAAGTATATTTTTATAACACTGTAAAATTTATAAAGCTATTTAAAGAGATGGGAAAGTATATATTTTTTAAACTGTAAATTTATAAAACTGTAAAGGGAGATGAGAAAGTATATTTTTATAAAACTGTAAAAGATGAGAAGGTACATTTTTATAGAATTGTCAAATTTATACTACTGTAAAAGGAGATGAAAAAGTATCTCTTTCTAAAACTGTAAAATTCATATCACTGTAAAAAGAGATGAGAGAGTATATTTTAACAAGACTGTAAGATTTGTAAAACTGTAAAAGGAGATGTGAAAGTATATTGTTATATAACTGGAAAATTTACAAAACTGTAAAAGATGAGAAAGTATATTTTCATAAAAATGTCAAATCTATAGAACTGTAAAAGGAGATGAGACAGTTTCTTTCTATAAATCTGTAAAATTCATACAGCTGTAAAAGGAGATGAGTAAGTTCATTTTTAATTTCCTCACCTGTTGCAGTGTGTGTCTGGTAGACGGTGTAGACTCGATCCATCTTCAGTCCCTCATGGGGAACCTTCTCCTTCTGCAGCGGGAAGACGACCTTGGCCACCGCCGCCGAGATGCGGCGGAACTCCAGAATGACGTCGGGCAGCTGGTGCAGTGGCCGGAGCTTCTCCAGCGCCTCCTTGGACGTGCTGAAATGCTTGGCCAAGCGGGGGCGCCCTCTCGCCCCCAACGTCCGGCGGGGCGGGCCAGGTGCAGAGGCAGCCGTTGCATCCCCGTTCGGTGGCAATTTCAATTCAGTGTACAGAACCTGGAGGGGACAAGATTAAAACATAGTAACATGTCTCAGCACCTGTAGCAAGCCACTTTGCTCTCTCGGTGAAAGGAACGCTGAATTATGTGAAATCTACATCTTAGCTGGAACCGTACAGTGACAATTCATTGATTAAAGGACCTTTGTAATGCAAACGCATACTGATTTGTGTTGGCTTCCTATACCCTGACCATCACTTACTAGTTACACAAGGGAAAATGAATATTGAAATATGTGCAATATATCACTTTATAATTTTTCTGTTCTTTTTTTTTTCACATGACTGGGATACACCAAAGAAAATCTTCCAAACCAAGATTCTGTTACTGACAACATCTGTCAATCACTGCTACACGACTAATATCACAAACAAAGACAGATGTATAGTTAGAACTGAATTGCACTGCTAGTAAGCATGGGCCTACACATCTTTAAATTGCCTTAGATGTTGGTGCATTCCTATGAAGTAAACTCCCACAAGATATCGTAACCTGCCTTTTCTTAGTAACTTAAAGATTTCATTAAAAAAATGGCTATTTGGACAAGAAGTTTTGTAAATATTTCCTTGATTCCCTTTTCTCTTATCTCTCTTCGTAGATATTTCCTTTCTGCCTATCTCTTTGCCATAAGCATCTATTCATGATAGATACTCATGCATTAAAAATGCTCATATCATCACTGTAATTGGACTGTTTACTGCAAAACAAGGAACGTTTGCGTGTGCTTTAATCTAAAAAAATTCACAACAGCCAAGATTTGCGAAGTTAGAATGTTTTTGACTACACTACATGTGTTGAATGCCAGTGACAATTCACAAAAATTTCATGCTGTGCGCATAAAAAGCAGTTGTCCACAATTTGCATAAATTTCATGCCACGCAAAAGGCTGTTCTCTCCAATTTTCAAAAATTTCATGCCGTGAAAAAGGCCATTGCCTCCAATTTGTAAAAAAATTTCATGCCACGAAAAAGGTTGTTGTCTCCTATCTGCAAAAATTTCATGCTGCAAAAATCTTGCTTTTCAGTATTCAACCATGCAGTCTCCTGAGCAGGGAGAGAAGTGGGCATTACCTGAGCGATGTCTTCAGGTGAGGTGAGGGAGAAGCAGTGACCAGCCAGCTGGTAGGCTTGCTCCTCCAGGCTACCCAGCTTGGCCTGCATGATGGCCTTCTGGGTTTCGCACTCTGCCCCGTCCATCCCGATCCCGTTCAGCTCCACTCGGGCCAGGGTCACGATCGACGGCATCTCAACCTTTTTGGCATTAATACAGACATAGATAACTGATAGATAAACTGCTACCTTTTATTGGATAATTTCACGACAAAAGAATTGCCCTGTCCACCACAATCCCGTTCAGCTTCACTAGTGCCGGGGTCACAGTCCAAGGTATATCTACCTTTTTGGCATTGCAGGGACAGATTACAACAGTTAGCATAATACTTTAACAATGGCAAAGTTGGAGGATATAAAAGCAGTCGAGTCAAAGAGACAGACAAGCCAAATTTGAGTATACTGGTACATAGAATTACAACACCTACTATAATAGTAGAGCAGATAAGCCGAAGAATTGTGCAAAATTTGACTAAAGCATGAAACTTTCACCATTGTTAGTACATGCTATAAGATTAATTTTAAGATCGGGAGGTAAGTCTGAATTGACCTCTGATGACCTCGAGGTCAATGACCTAAAAATGACCTCAAAATGAAAGAAAATTGATATTTTGTGTCATTGGTAAATGATAAACACAGTAATGATGTACTAAAACTTAATTTTTGTCACAGTGAAATTGTTTTCATGTTCATCAGAGCCTAGACAGGTTTCTACCTTTGACCTCTGATGACCTCCAGAGGTCAATGACCTAAAAATGAAAGAAAATTGATATTTTGCGTCATTGGTTAATGGTTAACACGGTAATGGTGTACTAAAATTAATTTTTGTTACAGCGGAATTGTTCTCATGTTCCAAAGAGCCCTGACAGGTTTCTACCTTTGACCTCTGATTACCTCCAGAGGTCAATGACCTCAAAATGTCAGAAAATTGATATTTTAATGAGTCACTTGTAACTGAAACACGATAATTATATTAAAACTAATTTTTGTAAGTGGAATTGCCTCAATGTTCCACAGAGCCTTTCAAGCCAGGTTTCTACCTTTGACCTCTGATGACCTAAGATGACCTATGATGAGGTCAATGACCTCAAAATATCAGAACATTGATATTTGGTGCAATTGGTTGATGATAAATATGATTAAAGGGATAGTACAGTATTGGTGGAGAGAGAATTGGGCTTTTAACTTTTTGCGAGATACCAGGAAAACACTTGATATAGTACGAAGCATACCATTTTAAGAGGAATTCAAAGTTTATTTGATGAAAATCGGGTGTGGAATGAATGAAACATCCAAAAACAAAGTAAAACAAAGCGATCGTAATAAAGTGTGGGTCCCACATTTTATTAGAATCGCTCTTTTTTGGATATCTCAGCCATTTCAAAACCAATTTTCATCGAATAAACGTTGACTTCCTCATAGAATTACATGCTCTTTCATACTTCATAAGAGGTTTCTCATTATCTCACACAAAAAAAAAAATGTTAGAAACCTGAAATTAGGTCTCAACCAAAACTGTACGATCCCTTTAAGATGTCATATTCATTTGTATTACAATTGAATTGTTTTGCTATTCCACAGAGCAAGAGAAATTACTCATGTATCTCTACCTTTGAACTCTGAGGAAGGTGACAGGTCAATGACCTCAAAATATGAGAATATTGATATTTTCTGTATAGTCAATGGTCAACTTATACCCGATGTACACAATCATGCATTATAAGGATCGTACAGTTCTGGTTGAGACCTAATTTCAGGTTTCTAACATTTTTAGGTGAGATAATGAGAAATCTCATATGAAATATGAAAGAGCATGCAATTTTATGAGGAATTCAATGTTTATTTGATAAAAATTGGTTTTGAAATGGCCAAGATATCCAAAAAAGAACGATTCTAGTCAAGTGTGGGACCCATACTTTGTAACGATCGCTTTGTTTTACCTTGTTTTTGGATGTTTCAGTTATTCCAAACCCGATTTTCATCAAATAAACTTTGAATTCCTCTTAAAACAGTAGGCTCTGTACTATATTATACGTGTTTTCTTGGTATCTTGCAAAAATTTAAAAGCCTAATTCTCATCTCAACCAAAACTGTACTATCCCTTTATGCTATTAGCATTATGCTATAATAGAACAATCATGTCAATCCATGGAATATTGGTCATTACCCTGTGCATTATATCCAACTTTGACCTTTCAGGACAATGAAAGGTCACTTGCTGCTTATAGCTCTTTGGAGACCTTTTTTAACCAATAAAGAAAAGGCTCCACGGCAAAATATTACAAGATTACACAGTATAGTGAAGAAGAAGAAGAAGAAGAAGAAGTAGAAGAAAGAGAAGAGGAAAAGAGATCTGCTGTCAATGATGTAGAGCCAGTACCAATCAGTTCCATGGTAGATCTTAGCCGGCACTGCAAAGGTTGAGATGTCTCTGTTGGTAAAGGATATTCTAAAGCTCCGAGTAAGTCCTTAGGGTGGTGTACATTGTCTGGGCATAGAGGGTTGGTTAGGTCTATGAGGATATGATGCTTTGTTATAAAAATTAGGTCTGAGATATCTTTTTTATGTTTGTTTTGGCTATCCGGCATGGATCTCCAACACAAAAGAATGGTAATGTGTTAGACCCAGCCACCACCGTGTTTTTTCAATATATTTTGATATTACAATGTAGTTGAGAATAAAATAATAACCTCTCATTGTCCTAGATGGAAGTCAAAATTGAACAGTGTGTGGAATACTCTGCATACAATTTTGGACACGCACACACACACACAGAATGCATTTTTTTCGGTATATTATTTCATAAAGAGCTGGCCATTACAAACCAGTGAGACCAGACATCAATATTCTTAAATTTCGATGCATATCTTTCAATATCTTCCAGAGGTCAGAGGATAATAGCTAATGTTCATGTGAAATGAGTACACGCATTTTGAGTTGCTCACTTTTATTGCTAAAGAAATACACAATATGTGCATCATGTCAATCATTAAGTAATGTATCAGTTTCATTTTCAGTCTTTGATTATTTTTTTTTCTACGTGTACAAATATAATCATGGAAAAGTAAACAACATTCACATCAAAATATAAACGAGAATACTAAAAAAAAAATAGATGTAATAATGTGCAAAGCAAATACCAGGCCTACATCATCTTAAGGTATACAGGTGACGGAAATCACCTTATTGATAAACAGGGATAGCGATCGCTGAACAATATTGTTTCTTACAATTCTCTCTTCTTTTCAACAAGTGGAATAAAACACATGCACATACCGGGGCATCAGTTTGGAAGAGTGGGGTGGTGGCAGGGATAGTTGACCCCCACCCCAATAAATTGTGAGATGTGGAATTTGTTTTGTTTTGTTTTGTTGATTTTTTGGGCTTTTTTTAGACAGAAAACTGCCCAACTTTTTCACTTTAAGTGTGCATCAGATGGTTGAAATTTAATTCTGAAATGCAAAATCTCCCTTCTATGATAGGGGATATCTCCTTCCAATATACTCCTTCCCTCTGCTTGGTTCCTTCCACAGATATAACGTACTTTGTTGATTGATAATATCCCTAGTTCTATGAAAAAAAGAGATATTTTAATTTGAATTGTAAAGATGAAAAGGCTTTCTTATATAGGCACGAGTGTTCATCTTAGAGGGCAAGAGGCATTTGCCCCGCCTCCCGAGAAAATATGGGAGGGGAAGTGGTGGGGACATAAAACTTTGCCTCCAAGTATTTCCTGAGATGCGGATTTTTTTTCTCACTTTTTTGACAGAAAATAAATTATCTTAATAACATTTCACCTATAGTATGCACCAAATTAAAAGGCAAAATTTCCTTTTCATACCCCCTCCCCTACACCGTCTTCCGCTAGGTCCCCTTCGTTATACACTTAGTGCTTTTGAGATTTACCATTTTTGTTTCTATATCATCAAAAAGTATGTACTAGATCTTTAATTTCAGTTCCAACAAATTGAAGAAAATCCCTCTTATTGGAGGGGGTAGGGTATCCTCTTTCAATTAACCCTTCCCTCCTCAGTTTCTACTCTTAGATTCAGTACACTCCTTTTACTGATAATTTCCCAAATATTCCATCATAAATGTGTAGGCCCTATACAAGATTATTATTTTTTAAATGTCTTAATACAAAGGCTCCCTCGCATGGGACGGGTTGGGGGACAGCCCCTTTCATACCCTCCTCTCGCTATATCAACTTCCCCTCCATGCATTGATTATGGCTACACATTTGGGGATGAACATTTTTTTTTTCCAAAATAGTATAGTTCAACCAAGAGTGGCGAGAGATCATTGAATTGCAAACAAAAGAATGCAAAAGCTCCATAATGTGGGAGGGGGATACCTCCACCCACATCCTTCCTTCGATTGGTCTCCCTCCATAAATGGCTGACTTACTACACCTTTCTGATACAAATTTCGAGATATTCCTTCAAAAGGGCATGTGTGCCAGATCGTTGAATCTCATTTCTCAAAATACCAGAGCTCTCTCGAATGGAAGTGGAACACCCTACCCTCACCAACGCTGCCCTTACTGGGTTCCCATCCATATAGACTTGGTACACTTTGGCAATCCATAATTTTGCAAATGTTCCCCAAAACGTATGCATCAGATTAAGAATTCAAAAACGGAGGGGGGGGGGGGTGGGTTGGGCGAGATGCGCCCACACCCCATCAACTTCCATGTATAGATGACGCACACGTTAAACAAGAGCTGCACTAAATCACTGATTTCAGGTCTAAAACCGCAAAAATCCAACCCTCCACCTCTCCCTCTGCTCCACTTCTTTGCACCATGGACTTATGCTTACACACATTTTCTAAGTCCCCCATCCCCACATGAAAACAGATCGACACCCCTTGATCTGTGCACATACCCGGCTTAGATAATTACCTGAAAGTTCAGCGTAATGAGTAGCCACTTTTTTGGTAACAGAAATGCATGGTTTGTAAGCCCTACATTATAAACAATTTACTATTAACTATCGTAATATCAATATCATTATCCTCACATTTCATTAGAGGTCTTTGACCTTGTGTGATTTTCATAGGTGAAAGGTAATGGCTCGTAAATCAGTATCGCCTAGGAGTGCATTCTAGAACATCATCATGTTTACCATTAATGATGCCAAACTATTCTGATATTTTGAGGTCATTGACCTCTCGAGATCATCAGAGGTCAAAGGCAGAAACTCGTCTGTGTGCCTTGGAATATGAAGACAATGTCATTGTAAAACAGATATGCTTGTTTTGTACATTTTTACCATGTTTATCACCCACCAATGATGTCATAGTTCAATATAATGATATTCTGAGGTCATTGACCTCTCAAGGTCATTAGAGGTCAAAGGTAGAAACCTGTCTGCTCTTTAGAATATGAAGACAATTTTATTGTAAAACAGATATGCTTGTTTTGTACATCTAAACAATGTTTACCATTACCAATGACATCACAGATCAATATTATGAAATTTTGAGGTCATTGACCTCTAAAGGTCATCAGAGGTCAAAGGTAAAAACCTGTCAATGCTTTGTGGAATCAGAAAATGGTTTCCATTAAGTACAGATGCATGTTAAGTGCATCATAACCACATATATCATTCACAAATGTCTCAAAACATCGATATTCTGATATTTAAAGTTCATTGACCTCTGGAGGTCATCAGAGGTCAAAGGTAAAAACCTGTCAGTGCTCTGTTGAATCTGAAAATGATTTCTCTGTAGTATAAATACATGTTTAGTGCATCATAACCACATGTATCATTCACAAATGTCTCCAAACATCAATATTCTGGTATCTAAAGTTCATTGACCTCTGGAGGTCATCAGAGGTCAAGTCAGACTTACCTCCCGATCTTAAAATAAATCTTATGGTATGTACTAACACTGGTGAAAGTTTCATGCTTTAGTCAAATTTTGCACAATTCTCGTGATTTTGAGGGCTTAACCGCTCTACTATAACATCCTCCGGGAACCAAAAAAAAAAAAGAAAAAAAAAGAAAAAAAAGAGAAAAAAAAAGAGGAAAATGCTTATTGCATGTTGAAAGATGTGAAAGTATGCCCTGTTTTTAATGTTTGACAATGAAAATACTTCATATGCTGACTAACATCACTGAGAGTAAGTGCTTCAGTGTTAGCATGAGATAAATCTTCACTTGTGGTAACTGAAAATATAAACAACACAAAGGAACTGCATGAAGAGACCAAAGATGAAAGGGGTCAACATGATAAAATAAAATACTGGCTCAAAAGTCCATGGCACTTGCCCGGAGCCAGCGAAATGGGGGAATCATCATTTGGACATGGCAACCTGTTTCATGCATGTATGACCATACCTCTTCAAAGGTCTTCCACAGTGACAGCTCTTCCAGTTGTGTCTTCATCGCATCCATGAGACAGAGGCCCAGGACAGCTTCAGTGGTCGCCCTCAGCCTCCCGGAGCCCTGCATCTCGGGGCTGGCTCCCGGTCCCCGGAGCCCCACCCCACCCCCAAGGTCTGCGGGTCATGAATGGGATGATAAACCAACACTTTTGAAATTTGGACTTTTGTAGCTGGACTTTTGCAGCTCTCTTCTTATGGCTCTTCTTTTGACTTTTGTAGCTCTCTTCTTTTGGCTCATGCCTCCCTGCTGTTCTCATATGAATCACATTGGTAATGATGATAGAAAATGCGATAGCATTTATCTCATATTTTGATTTGGATTCAATTTTGAGATCAACCTGCCACGCCGCTTTGGCAACAAGAGATGGAAGTTTTGAGGTGGATGCAAGAACTTTATATGATTTTATCAATATACAACTGTATCAGAGGCAAGCATATGCATGGTAGAGATATAGCCAATATTTTGATGTATTAAAGTAGTTAGGGAGCTTCACAACAGCAGTCCTGAGAAACAGCAGCCATGTGAGTATCATCTTATATCCTGAAATCAATCATTATAGCACTTGTACGATTATTTTCCCACGTACCTTTTATAGATTCATTACATGTGATTTTCTCTGGGCATCATGGTAGACCGACCTATCATAAACACATACTGTCGGAGTAATCTGTCAATTCAAACTGAACCTTTTCTATCTTCCCTCAAATTTAGACACATCTAGTTAGGAATGGGTTCGTACTGCAAGGCTTTGTGAATGTACATTGTATTTCTTCACAAGAATCAATGAGCCATACAGTCTGAAATAGTATATGAAGATTTACTGCCTGGCAAAGTGGAGCAACTATCAATGCGAAGATGAGAAATCACAGTTAGAAGGAAAATCTTGCAGAAATGTGAAACATAGTCGTACCAGTAAGCAGTGGATCTTGAATATGGGATGAAAAATTCAAATTTTTGACCATGAAAATGTCTGTGCATGGCATACATGTAAAGTGTCCATGGGATAACTGAATATGAACTCTGTGACTGCAATGATGAGAAATACTGTAAAACGCAATATTTTTGTAGCATGACATTTTCGTGAATTGGAGCCGACGTCCTTTTTGGCGGCATAAAATTTTCGCGAGTTGCCTCTAACATTCAATGCGCATAGTGTAAACAAGAACTTTCATGTGCATTGTAGTTTCGCGCTTCTTGGCTCTCGCGAAATTCGCGAAATTAAAATGCATGTGGATATTCCTCGTTTTATGGTATTCTTCATACCTTCCATGAGATGGGTCTCCAGGGGCGTGTACTGCGTCACTTGAGACTGGAGGTTGGGCTCCTTGCTGCCTGGGTCTATCAGCCACTGGGCCACCTTGGGGTCTTCTAGGGAGCCACCAAGGAGACAGCCACAGGAGCGAGAGAGGAGCTTGTACTGTGATGGCAAAGGAAAACAAACAGGAAATGTTTCTTTCATTGCTTTGAAATTTGAGATTGATATATAAACCAAGTGTATTTCTACCTTCTTACCTCATTCATCTCTCTAAGTGTGCATCTTCCTTCCTTTCTATCTATCTTTCTATTTACCTATCTTTTATATATCCACTTATAATCTACCTTCTTATCTACTCTATCTATCCCCTATCTTTCTATTGGTTTTTCTTAATCTATCTTTCTATCTACTAGTAACTATTTATCTTTCAATCTTTCAATCTTCCTATCTATATATAAATATCTTTCCATATATTTCTATCTACTCATCTATTCAGATAAACCACTTGATAATTCAACTACCTATAAATCCACATTCCAAATTTCCCATCCACACCTGTACATATACCTAGTAGGTACAAGAAGACAAGCTATGTCTATACATTTTTTTTTCTCGGAGATGGTATTTCAGTAAACTATCATGTATCCTCCTACAGCACAAATGACATTAGGTTCAAGCAATTGAAAAAAGTTCTCCTTGTCTCTTATTACACAGATGTTCATATTGCTTGATACCTCTTACACTAAGACAACATTTTACAAACTATCATGCATCCCTATGCAGAACAAAGGACATAAAGTTTATGCAATCGTAAAAAAATTCTTGTCTCTTATTACACAGTTGTTCATATTGCTTGATACCTCTTACACTAAGATCCTGAAGTTCACACCTAATCAAGACAGATTTATTACAAATTGACATATATACGGGCTCAGGAATGCCAACTTTGTAAAAGGCATTGCAGTTTACTGAGGGCAGAAGAGGAGTATTTATGGTGGAATAACAGTGTTTTCCATGAAACTTGCAGTATTTCAGGCAACCCCCCCCCCCAAAAAAAAAAACAAAACCCAAAACAAAAACAAAAACAAAAACAGCACACAATACTTTAACTAGAAATGTCGCTTTGGCGACTGGTATGCCTCCGCCATAATGCATGATTTTCCCAAGAGGTCTAGATAGTACATGTGGACAATGTGTGATTACATTTTCACAAAACTGGCAAAATATTGAAATGACAAGTTTGTCACAAATGTGTTGAATGTTCACCTTCCTTGACCTAGGTTTAATTGGATGAATAGGAGAGCATGTATCTAGGGATTTAAGGACTTTAACTTGACTTTGACCCATTCATACATTTAGGCATTGAGTAATTTTCAAGGTACAGGTGTGGAGAAAAAGTGCAATTTCTGAATTGAATAGTAAATTGTTACCATTTTCGTCTGGCCCTTGACCCTAAAATTCATAAGATAATCACTTTCAGGTAGAACATGCATAATATGTACTAAGTTTCAAGATTACTTGAGCCACTTCCGAGATATGGAGGAAAAAGTTAGTTCTGCACTTTCACTTGATCTCTGACCTTTTGACCTTTGAGGCAAAAAAAGAAGAAAAAAAAAAAACTTTCCAGAGAATTTCTATTAGGTTACACATGCATACACCAAGTGTAAAAAAAAAAAAAAAATGAGGGAAATAGTAAAATTTTGAAGTGTTGCACTTGACCTTTGACCCCTGACCTTTGACCCCATGAACCCTACATTCTCTAGATAATCACTTCCAGTCAGTACATATGTTCCATGAAGATACCTTGAACAATTTTCCACGGTACATGTACGGAGAAAAAAAAAAAAGTTTTAATATTTTTACTTGACCTTTTGACCTTTGACCTCATGACCCAAACTTTCACCAGAGAATCTTAATTGGGTAATACATGTATACACTAAGTTTCAAGAAAATATCTTCAGGCATTCAATAGATATGGTGGAAATAGTGAAATTTTATGTATTTGACCATGACCTTTTGACCTTTGACCTCATGACCCAAACTTTCACCAGAGAATCTTAATTGGGTAATACATGTATACACTAAGTTTCAAGAAAATATCTTCAGGCATTCAATAGATATGGTGGAAATAGTGACATTTTATGTATTTGACCATGACCTTTTGACCTTTGACCATTGACCTCATGACCCAAACTTTCACCAGAGAATCTTAATTGGGTAATACATCTATGCACTACATTTAAAGAAAATATCTTCAGGCATTCAATAGATATGGTGGAAATAGTGAAATTTTATGTATTTGACCTTGACCTTTTGACCTTTGACCTTGAGCATGTGCACCCAAAGTTGATAGGCACAACTTCACCCCCTAATACACATACATGCCAAGTTTCATTAGGATACCTCAACAGGTTTTGATAGTTACCTTGTCCACAAAATTCATTACGGACGGACGGAAGGACGGACGGACGGACGGACAACCCGAAAACATAATGCCTCCGGCACTTCGTGGCAGAGGCATAAAAAAGTTACTGTTCCCATCTCTGTGTGCTGCACCCACCTGGAGTTTTGCCCCAAACACTACTTTGCATTGGCGCTGGGCCCTGGCTCCCCTCCCCAGCTTCCCAATCTCCATCACGTGTCTGACCTGGCCCAGTCTCTCCCTGAGGGGGAGGCCAGGGGCGATGGTGGGCTGGGCCAGGCTGTCGTCGGGGTCGGCTGTGAGATAGTCACGAAAATGCTAAGTTAATGACATGGAGAAGTTTTTAGAGTCTGGCAAGGAAATTTGGATTCAGTATTGGGAGAAATGTGGTGTCGGCAATGTAATATTAAAACCCCATAGCATGGGGAGTCATGTGTGGCCTGATTTCGTTTGCTGCCCACCGGGGTACACTCGAAAACCATGAATAGCATCGGTCATGGAATATGTGAATCAAAGCATACGCTAATGGCTAACAATCGACTCCAGTCGAGATACTTTGGCTGCGAGTGTACTTACATAGAAATCAGTGATAAGGCTGTAGACAATTATAGGGATAGTCAAATACATCTAAAGGCCACCGCACACTACACGATCAGACTGGTCTTAAAGTCTTAAGCCAAGCTGGGTCTTAAGACCAGTCGTACGACCGGACACCGCACACTATACGACCCGACTGTAAAGCGCGCGCAGTGCGCACTGCGTGCGCTTGCATTTTACTGCATTGTGAATGGCTGAAAGCCTACGACCAGTCGTAGAAATTCAACATGTCAAATATCTACGACTGGCGCTAAGACCCAGTCGTACGACTGGAAACTGGCAAGACTGTGACGTCACACTTATAGTCTTAAGGTCTTAAGACCGGTGAATCGGGGTAAAATCGTGTAGTGTGCGGCGGGCTTAAGCTGGGCCAGCATTCCCATTCCATGGAATCCCCATTCTACCTGGCCTTTTAAGACTTGGTTCAGCTAATTATTTTCCCCGCGCAACTGACATATGTTTGTATCACTTTGCATAATTCAAATTGTAACTTGAAAAGAAAAAAAAAAACAAAAACTGGTCACACAAACGAGACTTACAGAAATATCTTATCAGAACTTAATCAGTCATCTCCATGTCTTTCTGCCTTCTGTCTAGCTAGTATTATTATATTTGTTGGCATTTCAATCTGCAAATATGCATCTATGTATTTAAAACTGCATAAATGGGTGTGTCCTTTCTTGAATCCATCCATATGCCTGTCATTTATCCCCTCATCCATATCTATGTATCTAATGACCATGTGTTTCCATTCCTATATCTTTCTACAGCAGCTATGATGTACAAGTGTATGCACATTATGCAGATTCTACATTAAGAAGACACATGTACTTTCAGGCATCAGCACATTATGTAACTAAATAAAGCAACTATCCTTCAGTGTATCCAGCTGAAGCTCTATGGGAGCTGTAGAGGTCAATAAGACCAGGAATGTTAATAGGGAGGAGGAGGGGTTGTGGCACACCATATGCCTGGATGATTCTGACCTTCTGGTATCCGCTCCTGGAACGATACAAAGTAGGCATCCTTCCCTCCCCAGCACACAGCAATCCCAGTCACCAGCAAGCCTAAATCTTCTACGGGGAAGCCATCGGGAAGAGCAGCTACAAACTTGGTGCTTGCACCTGGAGAAAGAAAATCACAGAGGGTCATAGGGCTGATAAAATATGTCTCCTCAAGGCACCACATCTGAGGTGGAAACTTCTTTTAGTTTCTTTTTTTTTTGGTGCTGTTGTTGGTTTGTTTCAAAGGATGTGAAATTGACAAAAATATTGAACAGAACTGAAATGTCATCATCCGTACACTGTGCAGGATCTTCAGTGCACATGGCTGGTTGATTGCTTATAGCTTTCCTGCAGGGCATTGCATCTTAAATGGTTGATGGCAAATTGATTTCTATTTGCGTGAATGTAACAAGTCAAATTGAAAAGAAAAAGAGTTATATTTTTGTAGAAACTGACAAGCACATGAATTCTGAAGATTTCCTTCACAAGGCTAACATTATGCTTCTGCATTGTTGGAAATGCATGACAATGTACACCCGCAGCTGCTCAAAGATCAAATAACTCAAGGACAAGATACTTTAAGCATGGTGCAAACTGCTCAGTGCGCATCTGCAAAATGTGAGATGCCTCTACCCCTACAACAGTGATCAAACTACAAAATACACTGATCATCAGATCTAGATGCTTAAAAGAAAGACTCACCTGGCTTTTTAAAGTTGCTTCCAATACCGCCCTGTTGCGCTGGTGGCTCGTACCTCTCGCATGACACCGAGACCGAGTACCTCTTCTTTCGCTTCCATTCTGCCACGAATGTGTGGAAGAGGTCTACGTTGGCGCAGACATCTATGATCGTGAAGGCTCCATCAGAGGACGGGATGGATGGGGTGTTGCTGAATGACTGAGGGTAGGTAAAAGAGGATGCTGTTGGAGGTGGATGTGATGATGAATCAAGGAGCAGTGGAAGTGATGGCCCTGATGCTGCTCTCGGAGAAAAAGGCATCTCCACGTCGCTATCAACGCTGAGTTTGAGGTTGAGATCAAACTCGTCCATAGCCACGTTGAGGTCATTCCCGCCGTCGAGGGTGCCCTGAGAAAAGAGGTCGTCACACTCCTGATGCAACATCTGGCTCTCCAAGCAGGGCATTGAAGGCGTCACTGCAGGGATGGGTGCTGTCTGGACAGCTCCGCCCTTTACCGCATCATCTGCTTGTCCTGTTGATTGATGGGTATTAGGCATCACCTTACCTGGAGCTGCAGTGGTTGTGGGAATAGGGTAATTTGTCCTCAGCTGTTTTGTATCTTTGGCTGCTGCTGACTCCTGCAAACCCTGCCTTCTCATTGGTGATATTCTTAGAGATGTATACTCTGTAGCTGAAGCTGGCTTGCTTGGGGATGCTTTTAGCTTCTTTGGGTGCTGAGAAGATGCTTTGCTCCCGATCCGTGGACTCTTCCTTCGAGTGGTTCCTGTGGCTCTGAGCAGCTTTGGTGTGCCTTGGGTTGGCTTTGGTGGCGTTGGAGGTATAAAGTCTCCCGAATCGCTGGTCTTCCTTTCTGACGGTGAATCACTTTTATCTCTAGGCTGACGGGAATTTATCAAATTATGGTCTCCCTTATCACAGGTTAGTGTGTCTCTTGGAGGAGTTTTTTGCCGCTTAGGAGGGCAAGATATGTCATCACCTCGCCCTTTCCTCTTGCTTGTCTGTGAAGTTCGGCTCACAGTGGACCCCTTCCTGGTCTCTTTCACGTGACTATAAGCCTCTTCTTTCCCTCCTTGCTTCTCAGTGTGACCAGACAACTTCATCTCTTTAGAACTGTTTCCATCTTCCACGATGCCTTGTGATACCACACCATTTGAATGAGCTGCTGCTCTTGCTAATCCAGAGGAGCCATCGCTACATGGCAATTTCTTTCTCTTCTCTAACTTCTTAGCAGAGTGATGATTAGCTACAACGGTTATGTTCAAGTCCCTGCCAGCAGGAACTTGGATGTTGCACGACTCTGCATCTCCTTGAGGGCTTTCCTTCAGCTGAGTAAACATGTCTATATCATCATCCCCGGCCAGGAAATCAAGCATGGCGACAGTCCCCGGACTCAAGAGACTACTTTCATTTTTCCTTTCACTTCCTCCTCGACAAGTCGTAGGGGTTGCTGGTACTGATTCGCCACGTTTAGCACGACCAGCTGACTTTGCTCTCTTGGATAGACTACTTCTAATTTGAGCATCCGATGGTGACTTTCGGTGGCATCTGGACTCTCCACCTTGCAGGTGTCTCAAAGATGTCCCTTCTGTGCAGTTCACCGGATGATGCTTCTCTTTGTTCTCTGCTCCTTCACACACCTGGACTGCATCATCCAGAATGGGAGGGGACAAATCAGAGTTTGCATTTACAGCAGCAGCTGCATTTCTCTTTGGATTACACCGTGCATTCCTTGATCCTTGATTCAAACTTACGCCCACAGCAGCATGGTGACCAGCTTGCACCTGGGTCCTCAATATCTCTTCTGTAGTTCCTGGCGGTCTTGGGTGATTCCTCTTTGCATTGATGGGAGAACATAAGATACTGTTCGAGAAAGAGTCAAAGGACTCGCACATGGCTGCTGCAAGCAATACATCCTGAGTGCTCTCAACTTCTTGGTTATCAGGGTCACTTGATGATTCAGCAACAGGTACATCACACTGGGCCTGACTTCTATCCGAGATTTCCTTGGCACAAGCATTCTGAGAATGATATTCATTACCATCTCTCTTTATGCTTGCATTTGTAGAGTCTCTACCCCTATCGCTGCAGATAGTTTGACCTGCAGTTGGTGGCATAATCCGTTTCCTGCTTCCTGTGAGGTCGGGGCTTGCTGACTGAGCAATGGTCTCATTCTGGGTGCAGTAGGCAGCCATGAACTCTTCAAGCTGGGAATCCATCGAGGGAAAGCAAGGACTCCTGTCGTCTTCTCTTGCTTCGCTGGGCGATGACTTTTCACCATCGCTGGGGGCATCCATGCCTCGATTGGGAGCATGTTCTTGTTGTGGGGATGTCCCTGAATTCTTTTTTCCCGTAATGGCATGCACGGCTTCTACAAGCTCTTCATCTTCAATGGGGCAAGAGAAGAGGTCTGGCGAGGTGTCCTTTTTCCCGTCGCTGCCATTTCCTTCCCTAGGTCCATCTGGCCCTGATGGCGGTGTTATTTCCTCACTCGGGTGAGTGCGCTTCCTCTCATCGGTGACAATGGTGTGCCCACTTGCTCCTGCTCCTGCAGGCACAATATCTGTATCGGCTGTGCCAGCTACAGTTCCTGATTGAGGTGGACTATTGCAAATCATCTTACTGTCAGTTTGCTTTGCTGCAGCATCTGGCTTCTTTGTCGAAAGTGCATTCTTCCCTTCTGGTTTTGCTGGCTGTCCAGTGGGGTGTGATGAATGAGCACTTGGGTAGGGGTGAACTGTTGCAGCAACCAATACTTGATTCTTTCCCACTTGATTAAGAATCCCCCGACATTTCAGCGTCATATCCACAACCTCACTTACAGGTGACAATTCACCCTTCATAACTTTTTCTTCAGAGTAAATGTCTTTCATCTCTGATTCCTTATTTTCTCTTTCATTTTTCTCATCTTGACACCTTCCATTACTTTCCCCACCAATTGCAAGGTGTTTGCTTCGAGTGTCTCTTTTCTGGCTCTCCCTCACACTCCGGTCAGTGTTGCCTTTACTTGGGAGGACAGCTCTTTTTGGATTTTCAACATTTGCTTTGGGCTGCATTCGTCCAGTAGGAGGAGACGCTACACTACTTGCTGCATCTCTGCTGACACCTCCACTGGACTCCTTTGCACTCTCCCTAGCTGTCAAAACAGATTCCACAGTCACTTTGTGACACTCAAGGCCAGTCTCCCTTGATGGTTCTTTGGCAGTATTACCCATTCTCTGCTTTGATTTCATGTTTCTCCCACAGTCCTTGCTTTCCGCATCTTCATGGACTGTCTCCTTCCCACCTGCCACACTGGCACTCCTCTCCACCTGCTGACCGCTGGTTCCCTCGCCCCCTTGCCAAGCCAAGCGCTCGATGCCCAGCTCAGCCTGGACGATGTGTCTGGCCTCCGAGATGATCAGCTCAGCAGCTTCTGCCTCGGTTAACCCCTTTCTCCCTGTGGCCCATATGCACCTTGTTTGCTGCCTCTCCAAGGCCTCGAAGGCGGCCTCGCCCTGGGCTTGTCTGCCACTGAAAGAGAACAGCAAAACACAGGATTTTTAAGCTCAGCAGCATAAACTTCTTCATCTCACACTAACAGCTGATTACAGATCTATAATTCCCAGTGGTATAAGAGAAAAGTATGGGGTGCATGTAAGTTTCTGCAACACCCAAATATACAAAATGTGAACCTCGTAATTCTGGTTAATAATAATGGTAGGAGTGGAAATGCTTTAGACGTTTGTGTGAGTAAGACCATATGATTTTCATGACTGTTGCAACAGATTCTACAAGTGTGATGCAGTTAAGACCGACACACACACACACAGAACTACCTAGGCTAGGCAAGTTTTGCTCACCTCCTGAATGGCACTGAATTCCTCAGCAGCATCTCAACATCAGCTGGGTGGGAGGCGGCCAGGGAGGCCACTGTCTGGTAGCCCCCGTCGTACAGCAGCCTAGCCCGCTGGGCATTGAGGAGCGAGATGCGCACCAGGTCGCACAGCTCGCGCTGCACCCCAAAGTTGAGGCGGCTCTGGAACTGGGCCAGGAGGAGCTCCAGGTTCCACCAGCCCAGGCGATTGCAAAAAACAGTCACCATGCCTTCAAAATAGAAGGAGAAACAGAAAAAGAAGAAGGAGACAAGGAATAAAAAAAAAAAGAAGATGGGTGAACAGATTACGAAGAGCATAAGTTACAAATATATTACTCTTTGAGAGCAGTAGCTCTGTCTTCTACACAAAATGTAATGAACAGTGATGTGCTTCTGCAAGATATTGATAATGATTACCAGAGGGGCATGAGAGTAAAGTGTGTTGAGTAACTACATGTCAATGAAGCATTTTTTTACAGAAAATTACGAGAGCAGCTGAACACAGCATTTCAAAGATTGACCCTTATTAAACTTTGCATAAAGAATGAAAGAGCAGTATTGTAAGTCACAGATGTGTCTTTTACAGTACCGATAATTCAGTTTTCCCACCATGCCATATATCAACATTGACTCACCAGCAAAAGTACTAGCTGACTGCTGTAGAGACTGCAGCTGCCCGGTGGCGCAGTTGTACCGGTTGGCGACCACAGGCAGCGGGACCTCGTTCACCAGTTCGGCGAGGATCAGGGTGGTGTAGAACCGGCGGTGGATGGCGATGCTCTTCTGGACCTTGGCTGATCGCGAGGCGGAGGTGACCAGCCCCTGACTGGCCCTCATCAGGAAGGATTCCTCCACCCCCACCAGCTCGGCTACCCGCCGCTTGTCGGACGACATGCTCTCCCAGCTGCAGACGAACTGGTACCAGTCTGGCTGGAAGCCCTGGTCGTAGATGGGAGTCACCTGGTTTGGGTGTATTGAAATATTGCATTTGTGTTGACAGGTTTTGTACTCTCCAGCTTCAGCATAGTTTATTGTCATATATCTCAAAAACATGAACACATTGTTGTAACGCAAAATGCACAACATGCAGTATTAAGTCACTTTTTAATGGTCATATCGCTGTTAGGTGACAAAACCTTGTATTTCAACAATGTCAGATGTTCAGGAGAACAACAAAAAAGAAAACCCAACCCAACAACAACAACAACTTGGAAACCAAAGCACAATCATAAATGGGATTGGGGGTAAGAAAGTTACGATTGGGACAGGACATCAGTTGACTTATTATCTGACAATTTATCAAAAAAACAAACAAACAATTGCCACAAAAATTTGAGACAAGGTTTTGTCAGGCTAGGAAAGATATGCTGATATTGTAGATGGAAAAGAGCAGAGAAACATAAAAGAAACCAATGAAAAGCTAAAGCTTGAAGGAATTGTAGGTTTCCAAGGAAATAAGCTAACAAAAAACACAATGGAAGAGAAAAATCCCTTTGAGGACAGAAATATTGTGAATATAATCTCAGCTACCTGGTAGAGGATGTGCAACTCGTTCTCCAGGACAAAGTTCTTGCGGGCCGTCTGGAGCTCAGCAAAAACACGAAGGGCCTCGTCTGGTGAGAGGGCGGAGGCGAGGGTTGCCCTCCCCAGCTGGGTGGGGCAGTATCTCTCCTTGGTCTGTCCTGCTTGAAGGCAGGAAGGACATAGTGACAGAAGATTGAATTCATATAGGGTTGGTTGTGTGTAAGTGGCATTTAATCAAAAAAAAAAAAAAATTCTCCTATTTGCCTACATGGGCATTAAAGAATACATGCTGTTCAAATGCATACTGACTTGTGTTGATTCACGACACCCTCAACATCACTTATGTGGTAAAACAAATATCCAAATACGTTCCATATCTTGCATTATGATTTTTTCCTACTATTTTTCATCAAGTTACTTGGATACGCCCATGAAAACACAAAACAAACTTCAAAACCACGATTCTGCTAGTCACTTCATTAACGCAGAAATTCACAAATGCGCCCATGAAAAAACAAAACATACTTCAAAACCAAGATTCTGCTAGTCACTTCATTAATGAAGAAATTCACAAATTGCTCCCAACTCACAAAATTCGCAAAATATAAAACCCCCCAAGAGATATATGGTATACCCGGTATAGAGTTTAAACAAAAACCAATCACAACCATTACCTTTCATTCTTCATTTTAATAATGATCAAGCATATCTTTCATTGGGAGATATCATGATGGATTGCATACCTCCAGACTCAACATTCTGCAGTCTGATGAATTCATTCTCTTCCAGAAACTTGACGCAATGAAGAACTGCCGATTCCGTGTCCAGGTCCGACTCTGGGTCATTGGTTGCTTGACCCTCTGCGAGACTGGCTGCAAGGAGTGTGCTTGAAGCATAAGCCTTGACTTCGGATGGAGATGATGCGACACCACTGGCTATGACCTGCGTTATGAGTGACCAAAATGATGTAATTTAGACAATCAATACAGGATTTTGATTAAAAAACAAACAAACTGTGATCTTCATCGTATGGAGAGGGCAGTAAAAATCTTGTTTCATAAAGTACAACTTTATATATCTCGCTCCACAAAAAACAATCCGTTGCAGTGTCCAATCTTAACCATTTCAATCATTGGCCACACTTGAATATTTACAGTGTGTAGAATGTTATTCTCATGTACTTGTTCTCTCTTTCATGATGATATTTCTAGCATCTTATTTAACCCTCACCCGGCCGTTTTTTTTTTTTTTTGGTGTTCTGTGGCCGGGGGTGGGGGGTTGATTCAACCCCCCCTTGATATTTCTTATGTAATTTATTGTTTTATGAATTTCTTATGTATTTCTGTGTTTTTCGACCTTTTGTTTTATAATTTTTTTTCGCAAAATTCATGACAGAACCTATTTCAAGCATAATTATGCTAAAATTAATTGATTTCAGCCTATGGAAGTGAAAATAATCATATCTATATGAATAAGAAGAGAAAACTCCATTTGCATAGACTTTATACACAAAATCACGTTTTTGAGCTGTTTTCGGTCTGACAGGCATGTATAAAAGGTCATGCAGCGTCGTAACGGTACAGGCGATTTTCACGAAAATGATGTCAAAAGATGCATGAGACTCGAAAGTAAAAAGTCAGCGAACGGCGCGGTAAAAAATTTTTCGCGTGGCGGAGTAGTCACGAAAAATGTAGAGGGGGGTTGATTCACCCCCTCCCCCCCTTTTAGGGTTAAAGTCTGGTATGATATTTGGTTCTTACTCATCTCCTGACAGATAGAATTAGTTTAAAATTTCATTCAATGACAATCAACTTGGAACTGCTGTCTTGTGTACTATGCAAAAGGACAGTACTGCACAACAGATGTTGTAGTCAAACTATTACAGCAGCTTCCTTTACAAGCCCTAAGGATACTTTGTTGTTGTCATTTTTATCGTTTCCGCAATTTCCCTGATGTATGTAATCCTCAAGGAAAACTTTCTCATCAGGACTGATTCTTCTGCTCATTATATCAAAGTTGATGCTACTACAAACCATTACCATCACTTGCGACCAGCAACCTCAGGTAAAACTGAGTAACAAATATCAAAGTGTTGAGAATCATACAAGATATATCATTATTATGCGTATCTGCGCTTCAGTTACCGATGCTTAGTTTACCTCAAGGATGGCCCTCTTCAGACTGTTGCTGAGGTCGTCCCCCGACCTCTTCACCAGGCAGCTCTGCACTGCGGGAAGCTGGGATCTGATGAGCTTCGACGCCTTCTCTCTCTCACTGGGCTTGCACACTAGGATGCTTTCCCCTGGGAATTTCATGCAAGAGACAGTTTTAAGATGCGAACGCCATCTTGATTGGAATTTGGCTTTCATGCAAGACCTTTCACTGATAGGTAAATCAAGCTTGAGCTTCTTATCATTCTCTGACCACATCCAAATTTCCAAAGCTCTATTCACTTGACTGAATACTTTGCTGAAAGTAAGGCATAACATGCGTATATGTGATTTGTGCTTATAATTCGGTTCATTAATGTTTCTTCTTTGAGAATCAACACATGAGCAGGTATGTCAAGAATAAATGACCAGTAGCCGATGAACACAGTGAATGACGCTCACAAATCATGTAAGGTACTGCATGAGGAAAGAGTTTCAAAATAGGAGGTCAAATATTTGAAGTATACTTATGGTAATGAGGAAGACGGTAGGTAACCATGACAACTCAAAAACTTCAAACATGTGATTGCAGTCCACATTATACATTCATGAGTGAGGGGGAATTGATTTCAGTAAACATATCATTCAAATGAAGAATATTCATAAGTACACATAAAAACATTCAGATCTCACACGATGAATGTGTTTAAGCATATCTCCCATCCTAATTGAAGTAACAATTAAAACAGCTGCATAAAATCAACACTGACATGCTACTAAGTTACGCTTCTTGTATCGAATATCCAACCTGTAGAGCAAATACGTAAAAAAGGAACTTTATCATGTCAATGCATGATCGAGATGCAGAAAATAAAATAAATTTCAGTCTTGAGTGGAGGTCAGGGCTCACCTTCTGTGTCCACTCCTTTCCTTCCTGCCCTCCCTATCATCTGTTTGTAGGTCAGCGGGTCGATAACCTTCCGATTAAACATCAGGGATCTGATGATCACCCTCCGGGCGGGTAGGTTCACCCCCGAGGACAGAGTGGAAGTGGCCACCAGGATTTTCAGGAAGCCTTGACGGAAGGCGCCCTCTATGATGTCCCTTTCATCAAAAGTCAGACCTGGGAGAATGAGAGGGGGAAGGGGGAAGAGACAGAACTGAGAACTGTTGTAATTTTTCCTCTAATCTGAGCATATGCACCCATGCTCAACATGCAGTGGCTGAGCGGTGTCACAATTATCATTGCGGAGAGTCCTGTTGTAATTTTTTGGGGTACATAAGGTAGTATGATATAAAGAAGATAATGAATGAAGACGAATTCAACAAAAGTTCACTTTCTATAAGAAGTACACATTCCCTTGACTGGTTATTCCTTCATTCACTAAATCCACACATACTGGTATATATGGGTGAACTTGTCCTATAAAACACAAGGCTCTGGTGCCACTACAAAGCAGAGGTAAGCCAAATTGGTTGAACATGAAAAGGGCTACCATACTTTGGTACATGCATATTGATTAGGAGAACATCAATTTTGAAATGACAAGACTTGAAAGATGGGCACCTACCCGCATGGTGGTATGCCACGCCATAAGGAACGGTCTTGCGGAGGACAGGGTTGATGCTGACCGGTGTCCTTCTCAGCTGCTCCCAAACATCCCGCAGGGCGCGCTGGTCAAGCCTGACCGGCAGCATTTGAGAGGCCTTGGTGAATCCTGTTCGAAATTGAAGAAGAATTATGGAAGAATTCCAGCATCATTATCTCTTCACGTGTCACATACGAGGGGCGACTGAAAAGTTTTGAGCCTTCAAGAGATTGTAAGAGGCAGAAGTACTTTATTGCTCTATTTTTCTACATAATCCCCTTGTGAGTCCACACACTTCCTCCAGCGGTGACGTAGTGCCTCTATGCCACTGCAGTAGAAGTTCTTTGGTTGGTCCTCCAGGTAGGAGTCAACAGCATCAATGACCTCCTCATCAGTGGTGAAGCGTTGTCCAGCCAAATCTTTTTTGAGGTTTGGAAAGAGGTGGAAGTCCGATTGGGCTATAATCTGGTGAATACGGTGGGTGCGGAACTAGTTGGAATCCACAGTCATGAATGGTTGCCATTGCAACCGCTGATGAATGCGCTGGAGCATTGTCCTGGTGAAACAAGACGCCTTTTGTGATCATTTTGTCCATTTTTTATGAATCACCTGATACAGAAAGTTCAAGAACCTGTAAAATAAGGATAAAAATTGTTATGACCAAGAAATTCGCTTGGTAGGAGTAAGATATAATGAAGACTTCATGGACCAAATTTGGCCTTCATATCTTAATCCTTTCTATGTTAGGCTCAAAACTTTTCAGTCGCCCCTCGTATATGGCATAAACATGTTCATTATGCATGAGAAAGGAAGGGTCTATAATAAGCGTGTCATTTTTTGTTGCTGTTGTCATAAAAAGGCCTTGCTTGTCATGGTAAAATTTATATGTGTAATTTACAGGTGATCTAAAAGCTTCTGACCAAAAACCTTTTGATGAAGATATCAATTAAAATGAACTCATACAATACACATCTTGTGCACATGTCCCGTTATGTATTAATAACACAAATATATCATAAGTAAATTATTATGGCCCATATTCATAAAGATGGTTTAAATCAAAACCATGATCTGAATCTAGTCCATGGATAAAAAATAGAATGAAATAGGTGCAACTTACATATGCCAGCATCAACTCATGATTATCACTGGATGTCTGCTGGCGTTCATGATCTGTCAAACACATTTACATCGAAAAAATTTGAATAAAACATGAACTAAATTTACACCACCTTCTTGAATATAGGCTATTGAGTCTACCTTATTTGAAATTAAACTTATAATGAAGAAATGTCAAAAAAAAGTCAAAGAGAACTACAACTGGTGCACTGTAGTAACTGCAGCTAGTTGGTGCTCTTGTTGCAACATCAGTCAATACCTGTGCTGCCCGTGGGTAGTTGCCCCTGGTGAAGCCTGTATATCTCCCTGGCGACCGTCTCACACAGCTTCTCACACCAGTTCTTGGTGGGGCAGAAGATGAGCACCCCGTTGCCCTGGGAAACGGTCTCCAGGCACAAAGTCACGATGTGGTCTTCGTCACCTTTAAGAGATGGAGAAAACAGGAATGCAGACTTTATAAGTAAAAAATGCAAGCATTGCACCACTTCAATTACAGTGGACTCCCTTTATTATGCAGCCCTCGGGACCAGCAATTTTGTTTTGTTGTATCAGAATTTTGTTATAACTGAACAAATAAACAATGAAAGACATAGTGGGGATAATGTTGTGGCCTACATCTTTATTTCATTGTAACCAGAATTTTGTTATAAACGCCTTTGCTATAATGGGAGGGCACTGTAAAATAGAACTTGGCCTAGAATTCTTACGTTACGTTATGCTGATGCTAGGTTAGAAATAATTTTAGATTGAATCTCGGTTTCTTTTTTTTTTTTAACTCTTACTGCATACTGCATAAATTTGACTGTTTAGTACAAGACTGTTAAACCGAATAATTGAAACAGTGATATATTTCTGTTCTTTTCAGAAAAAAAAAAGTCAGAAGATTCCCCAGAGCGTGAGACCACCGAGACAAAAAAAACCTTTAACAAGCCATTCTGAGAGCAATCAAAGCATTGCTGAAGGACCCTCTTGTCGTGTAACACCAAAACCTCCTCTTCCACCAGATACCAACCTAGATATCGCAAACTACAAATGTACAAAAAGAACGGAGAAAGGCACAGTGATGAGATAAGATTGAAGCTCAAAGAGAAGAGAATTCCACATCCGCAAAGTCATATTCCCAGCTTCCGAATTCAAGGACAAAAGAAGAGAGTCTGGTTCCGCTATTACGATACTGTAAATATGATTGGTTTCAGATTTATCCATTCATTTCATACTTTGAAAGTGAAGACGGATTTTATTGTCTTCCATGCATTCTATATCAACCAAAAGCTATTCATGGTGTACCGGGCAAGGTTTTGATATTGCGGCCTTGCTGCAACTGGAAGGATGCTGAGGCAGACCTAGCAGAACACAGTACACTTGAACACCACAGAAACGCAACAGCCTCCATGAATGTGTTCTACACGACAATGAAAAAGGCCAGAGACAAGGATCGATCACAGTCTTGCGGAGAGAGAGAGAGACTACCGGTTGAGAAAAATCGGCAGTTCTTGATATCAATCATCAAGTTGATTGAGTTGTGTGGTCGACAGGGCTGGGTGCTGCGGGGCCATAGAGATGACTCAGAATCTGTAGCTCTTAACCAGGGGAATTTCAAAGCTCTTTTGAATTTCCGAGTAGATGCCGGAGATGAAGAGATCTGGGGCCCGTTTCATAAAACTTGTCATCAGTGACAAGTTGTTATAGATGTGACAAGCTACTGAAATCCTTGCATCTGGCTGAGAGCAAATTTGTCATAGAAATGTGGCAGTTGTCACTGATGACAAGTTTTACGAAACGGGCCCCAGGAGTCACCTTGAAAAACTCCAAAGAATGCACTTTACACTTCAAAGACCTGTCCAAATTACCTTCTGAAGTGTATGAAAGATTACATGTACAGCAAATTATTGTGTCTAAGTGAAGGCGCAGCCCAATGGAGCTCTGTACACAATCGAGGCTGACGAAGTCATAAGTATGCATGAAATCGCACGATGACCAACATAAATGTACAAAATTTCCCTACCGTGTGAGGGGGGACACCCACCTCCCACACCTTCGCTTCTCTCGCTCGGGCTCAGTCACTTCGCTCCCTCACTCTGCGCCCCCCCCCTCCTTTACGGAAATCCTGGACCCACCCCTGCTCTTTATCCATTTTCTTTCCAGATTCTGTTAATGATGTGGGTCATGATGAATACACAGCCTGAATACATGCCGAATGTTCAGAGGATATGTTTTTTTTTAAATGTATTTGTCGTTGTTGCTAGGTGCCTTGTCTATTTACTCAGATGTCTGTGATGCTGAAAAAAATTAAACATCCATCCAGAGTTGTGATGGAGTTTAATCCTTTGTATGCGCTTTTTCTTTGTTTCTGTGTACTTAAAATGCTTGGTGCAAAAGATAGAAGTTTCAGGACTAAGTTGGAGGATTTGGAACTTTATAAGACTGCCCCAAATTGGGTTTGAATTGTCATGTCTGTGACATTAAAAATGCCAAAGTGCAATGTGATCTGTGATTGGTTGAAATGACACCACTTGACATTCATTGTTTATGTTGTGATGAGTTGTCAATCATGAATTGTTGCAATCATGAATTCTGAGATAGGTATTAGTAAACGTTGACATTAATTTACTTTACTTTGAAATACCCCCCAAAATACCCATGGTAAGCATGCGCTAATAATTTAGCCTAGAATCAATGGACTCCAGACTCATTGTTACCCTGTCATGATATTCCATTTCAACTGAAACTCTATTTGAGTTGATTGTGCAGTGTAACAGTGGCTGCTCACATCATCTTCAATGTAGTTTAATAGTTGAGGAACCATGCATGAACTATTTACAAATAGTGTTGACTGATTCTTAATTCCAAATTGTTCAGTTTTCTGTTATTGTGCAAATAATCTGGTATAGTGCATTCAAAGTCACGCTAACTATTCATGTGTTATAAACTGCACTGGCTGCGTCCTTGCAGCCATGACTCTTCTGTACTTGTGCATGCAATCTGGTATATTACATTCAAGATCATGAACTATTCATGCGACATTAACTGCACTGACTGCGTCCGTGTACACGTAGGTGTGACTTTTCTGTTCCTGTGTATGCAATCTGTTATACTGCATTCAAGATCATGAACTATTCATGCAATATAAACTGTATTCACTGTGTCCTTGTCGCCATTCAAGATTACAGACTTTATGCAACATAAACTCCAATGGCTCTGTGCTTGCAGCAGGGATTCTGCTGTTCTTGTGCAATAAAAGGCAAATTCCTTGCATGAGATAATCTCTACCACAAACAAAGTCATGCCTTGGTATACACATTATGAAATTAGCTGAACTTGACAAAATGTTCTGACTGTTTGTTTGAAGAGGAGAGGCCAAATGGCTGATTAGATTGATACCCCCTCCCCCCCCCCCCAGCAATACACACACACACACACACACACATCAAGATACAGACATCAAAACAAACACACAGGCATTCCAATACAATTTGTATGTATGTGTAGATACACTATCTGCATTCTCTTCCCTTCATTTCTGTGTGTCCTTTCATCGTAAGTCAATCAAAGTGTAAGTCATACTGTCAAATGAAAGATGAACTCTATAAAGTTGTAGAAGAACTGACGAGTTAAGACAGCCTCTAGTGGTCAACAAGTCACATCTCTCACTGACCTTTGACTTCAAAGCGAGGCTCCACCTCCCGGACCCGGGCCATGGCGTTGTCATGCAGAGTCTTGCCAATCTTGACATGCTCTGAGAGAGGGACCGGCCGGAATTCAGTGCGGTAAAGGTCAGCCTCAAGCCACCTGGCCAGCAGGTCTAGGTTGGGCAGTGTGGCACTCATCCCCACAACTTGGATCGGGTTACTGAGGTAAAGACAAAAGCGACGAATACATTGTGAATTATGATGACAATAATATTGGTGCTGATGTTGATGATGGTGATGACAATGATAGTATTAACGGCATCGATAATAGTAATAACAATGATAATGATGACAGCGCTCAAAGCATGAACACAAACACAATGTGAGAACAATATATGAGTCATCAAACAAAACCATGACTCTGTTTACAGTGAGTGAAAAGGCCGGGCTCAGCCGTGGCCGAGCCCAGCCTTCATTTCACTGTAAACGCGCAAAAGGCCAAATGCGGGGCAAAAATCGGCCGCGCATTTGGCCAAGCCCTGGAGGTAGTCTCAGCCATGGCCGAGCTCAGCCTTTTCTCACTGTAAACGCAAACTGGGCCAAATGCGGTACCAAATTTAGTCTGGCTTCCAGACCCTCTGCCCTACTATTTCGGTATTCAGGATATTAACGCCCTCAACGTTGAAAAATAGTATAGTTTAAGGTGGTTTTGTCCGGCAAAGGATTTTTCCTTTGCCGACTCCAGATGGCAAAGGGTCTGGAAACCTGACTATACCAAATTGCAATTGTTTACAAGCAGAGCGCCACTACGACAAAATATGAAAGGTTTGAATTACAAGCCCGGGCCGAGCTCGGCATTGTAAACGGACAAAATTGCGGGGCTTAGCCCCGCAATTGAGGCCGGGCTCAGCCCAGCCCCGCACTGTAAACGGGGTCCTACTACATATATCAATAAACTACATGTATTTTATGAGGCCTTATAGTTCCGTATGCCACCATTCACGCATAACTTTTAAGCTTTTTTCCCCATGTATCCTCCAGTGGTACAGCAAAAGTCAATATTTTCATGCAATTAATTTTTCGCCCTGAGCTGCTCAAAAACGTATTTGTGGGTTCTTGCATTTGCACTGCATAATTGCTTTACACTCATGTGTTTTCGTCCATTCACATCTAATAAAAGAAGCATTGCCCAATCCGTTTGAAAGTACTGCATGCACAGAAACTACGCGTGCTCCAGACACACTTGTACTCCAACAAATACTACTAGGGCACAGGCACAGGCACGCACACACATAGTCATACTAGGGTGACACTTTTGGTGAAGCCCACGATTCAACAAATTCAAAATGTGCAGAGAAAATCATGGCAATATTCTCAAGCCAGCCACAAGTAGCAAAAATATGTGAAAATTAGCGCCGTGCAAACATTTCCGCATTTTCAACATACCACCAGAATCAAATGATTCTATAACTCACCTCTGCTTATCACCATCCTGCTCAGCAGATTGGAGAGAAGTAGCAACCACGTAGCGAAGTTTTGTGAGGAGTAGTTCAAGGAGGTACCCTCGATGCGAATCGCCGATCATGTGCAATTCATCAACCACCACAATGCCTGCGTGGAGAGGTGAATGTCCATGACACACAATGATGAATTTTTCCCCAATGAGGATATGTTCGTATGAGACATAATACAGTTGTAGCAGGACTGCAAATATTCACACATCAAAATTAGGGATGCTCCAAGGAGCAACGAGGGAGAAATACGAATTTCAATAGGTGAAAAAAGGTAATACTGTAAAACAAGAAATATTTGCATGCCTTTTGATTTTGCAAATTTCACGAGAGCCAAGATTCCTGAAATTAAAATGCATGCGAAGTTCTTTGTCTACACCATATGCAGTGAATGCAAATAGCAAATTTCATGCACCGAAAAAGGCCGTCCGGTACAATTCAAATCTATGACATTAGCAATCTTCAGCCCCTTGTCATGCCAACCTCTACTGACAAGGGTAGCAGTAAATTCCACAGTTTGGAGCACACTTTGGCAAATTGATGATATTATATTCATTTATGTTCAATATCTAATACACAAATGATTCATATGCACTGGAGAAAATGCAAACATTTTTACACAATCACACCCCTACTACAGATGAACACATACATTCACACTCACACACACATACACACAAACTTAAGGAGAGATTGCTGGTCGTTCAGACTCCAAAGGATTTACACACCAGCTAAGAAATGGATGAAGGTCTCAAAACCCCACTCTGACTCACCAAGCTGCCCAATCTTCTTCTCCTCGAGCAGTCGGTTGACCAGGCTGTTGGCCTTCTCGATGGTGCAGATGGCTACGTCCGTGCTGGCCAGACCACCAGGCGGGGAGTGGCTGCCCATGAAGCCATCCACTCGCACCCCAGCTTCTGAAAACATGGACTGAAAGTGCACAAAAGATACTGATGAACATACAAAAAAAAAAATACTGAAAAAAAAGAGCAACTGAGATAACCATACAAAATCATGGGTACACTGCATAGAGAAAATTGGTGAAACACATTAATGGCCTGAAGCACAATAACCTACAAAGAGGAGCTAACAATATCTCTCACAAAAATTCATTTCTATAAATTGTTTTTTTTCCCCCTGATGTTTGTATACCACAACTGTTAATGCTTACTCAAAAATTGTGTGTCATACATCCTGTGATAGAGGTAAGATGTGCATGTACGAGCACAGAGTAAGAAACAGAAAGATGGAGAGAGTCTCTATCCTTCTATTTCTTACTCTGTGCTCTTAAATGCACACGAGAGGAGAGAATAAATGTAATGGAAGAGAGAATCAGAAAAAAAAAATGCTACATATCTTATAAAAAATATTACTTTGATACAAATGAAACCTATCTGAAAACAAAAGGAGAGGTCATTAATGCACACTACTGGCACTATGACAGTAGAGATATGAAAATCAATCAAATTCTGCATAAATGTCATACCTGCAAGTAGAACATTTTCTCTCTGGATACAGAAACAAAAGGAAGAATGATAAGGGCCTTCTTCTTTGTTTCCAGAACTTTCTTCAAGACGAGCAGCTCAGCAACCAGAGTCTTGCCTGGGTGGAGAAACAACACAATTTACAGGCAAGTGTAAAACCTTGACATAGACATAATACTAGAGCACAGTATATAAGGTATTGTGTAGTACGGTATAGCTGAATATGTTGAATATAGTTTGGCTTAAATTCTTAAGTTTCTCACCTGCACTTGTGGGGGCAGCATACACCAGGTTACCTCCCTCCAGCACCCGCCCCACCCCTAGACAGTCAGCCTGCCAGGAAAACATCTTTGTGATGCCAGCCCGGTGGTACTGCTGGAGGACCGGGTCTGGGAGACCCCAGGATGACAGGAGGAGGCGATCCCTTGCGGGGGATGTCGGGGGAGGCGGAGAGATGGGTGACTGGAGTGGTGTGCGTTGCCGGGTGTGGCGCTTTGGATGGCTGGGAGTGGTGAGTGTGGAAGTGGTGGCCCTTGTTGAAATTCGTGATTCAAATCCTAAATGTAACAAGAATGAAAATAAAACTGAGTAAAAATGTTGTAGAACTGTGTATTGGTGATCAATGTATGAAGTAAACTACCTTATGTACACAGAATGCAACACAAATTATATGGTCTGCTTCACAAACAATGTGCAAGAAAGACTCATCCACATGCACACCGAAATCAAACTAACCTTTGGAATTTCCCTTGCAATGTCTCGGAGTCTCGGCTTCAAAGGCTCCCTTTGTCTGGGTCACAGGTTTGGCTTCAGACACACACCGCTGCGCTATAACTACTGACTCACTTTGGCTTTGTGAATCTTCACAAAAAACATGAGTCACTTTTGATTCTTGGGGACCTGCCCCTATCAAAGACTCGGCTGTTTCAGCATCAAGGAAGGAAGCTAGATAGCCACTACTTTCTCTCTTGTGAGATACTGGTACTTCTTCGAAGGCAATGCTCTTTACCATGACCTGTGTCGCTCTTTTGGACTGTGACTGCACGGAACTCTTGGTGGTTGGTCTCTTTGCAAACTTTGTCAATGGTTCTTGGAGCTCTTTGGAATTGCTACTCATGTTACTTGCATTTTTACCATTACATTCTGCTGCCAGCGGTCCATTCCCTGGAACCTGAGATGTGGTGCTGGCTGCTGGTACTAAAAGGGGGTTTCCCTGGATGTGTCTTTGTTCAGTGACACTCCTTGACGTCACAGGCCGTCCTTGCCCGCAGAAACCACGTGCTCCGGCCACTGATCGTCGTTCATGTGGCGATGAACCTTCCCTCGAGTTTGCCATATGATTTTGATGACGCACAGTGCTCCATGAGTTCATTGCTGCTTTCTCGTCTCCACTGACAACGTCCCTCCGATGTGCTGTGCTCTTGCTTCTCTCTCGTTGCATACTCTTCCGGTGGGACAGGACACTGCCGCAATGGCGACCGTCCTCAAAGTTTTCCTTGTCACTTTCCTGGAAGGTCTGCACCGATCTGCTTGCACTCTGCCGTAGCATGGAGCCCGCCGGTACTGCACCAGACTGCTGGATTTTCTCTCGGAGACACGCCTTCTCTCCCTGACATTTGTTGAAGTCTGCCTCGGCCTGCTCGACTGCCAGCAGCACATCATCGTCAAACTCCAGATCTCCGCCGAAGGATGACTGGAAAGAGCGGTTGCCCATCTCTCTGTTCTGCTGCAGGGAGAATTTGCAGAACTAATTCAATATAAAACATATATGGGTCAATCCACGTCAAATCAACCAGTGGTGTTAACCCGACCCCCTTCAATTTTCTTTAAACTCGCACCAAATGTGCCCCCAAGTGTCTGACGGAAGATTCTAAAATATTTTGCCCTAAGGTCAAACGGTTGCTAAGATACGGCCTCCCATAGCAACCAATGTGGCCAAACAACTGAGTTTTAATAAAATTTATTATTTTTGATTGACTGCTGCAGCCAAGTTAGATGAGATCGTTGCTCATTTTCTGTAAACTTGAAGAACTTTATGATCCTAACATGCACAATATATTACGGCGCAGATCTGACATTCAGTTATTGCGCAAGAGGTCACCGAAAATGGTGTTAAGCATCACCGTTAATGTTTTTGGGTGCATGTTTGGAAGCTGATAACTTCAAAATTCAATTAGCTTAGAACCTAACATTATGCATATTTAGAGACTCTCACTTGCTCTACACACCGACCGAAAATCGGCCAAATAGTATGCTCCCTTTTCTTGAAGGGCGCCCTCAAAGTTCGCTTTTTTCAAAAAGTTGCCAAGTTCAAGGTCACAAATCACCACTCATCCCATCGAGGAGTGACACCAATTTTTGTGTGTTGATAGACATTTACCTATATTTTCATGGGTTACCAAAAAACTTTTGTAACCAGAATGTTTGATAGCTTTTTTATGCATTCGAAAATGGTCGTAAACACCCAAAAATCAATGTAAATTGACATATAGGGTTTTCAGCATATTTCAAATTGGGGTAAATCAGAGGAAGTGCCAAGACACAATGGTATCTTCTGTGATGATAGTCTGTAACTAGTACCAAAAGGACATACATCACAAATTGTTTTGTCTTACTGGCAATGACCTTGAAAATGCACCTGAAAATCACAAAAAACAGTCAATTGATCAATTTTCCGTAACCATAATGGTGCTAAAGTGTGTTTACACCAATTTTTAGTTGTGTGCCATTTCAGTACTCATGGTGACTTTAAACTGAAAACTGCTAATCATGTTCCATTTCTATTCTATTTCAAGCTACAAATAATATTTGAAGTCATCTCCAGATATTTTGACCTTGAAATTGTTCTGAACACGGCTGTAAATTCCATAATATTGACATTATTCCCATCACACTAGTGATTTACAACTTTGTACACCATTTCAAACTTGAATTTCTCTTAGACAGAATGCCTGATCATATTTGTATTTACAATACTGGTAGTCTGTAATGAGTATTTAGATGATGTACTATCAACTGATTGTCTCAAATGACATTGACCTTGAAAATACAGCTGAAAATCATAAAAATCAATAATCATTCAAAATAATTTGCAATACACATTTTAGAGCCTGGTGTATACAGTGAATCTGAATTGTGTATGATTTTTATATTGATGATGAGTTACAGCTGATAATTGCACATTATTTCTTCCTTTTGTTCCATTTTGAGCCACAAATAATATCAAAAGTCAGTTTTGAGGCATTATGGCTATTCTAAAATAAGGTCAAGTAATATCAAAAGTCATATGTACATCATTTGACCTTGACCTTATTTTAGGAATAGCCATAATGCCTCAAAACTGACTTTTGATATTATTTGTGGCTCAAAATGGAACAAAAGGAAGAAATAATGTGCAATTATCAGCTGTAACTCATCAATATAAAAATCATACACAATTCAGAGTCACTGTATACACCAGGCTGTAAAATGTGTATTGCAAATTATTTTGAACGATTATTGATTTTTATGATTTTCAGCTGTATTTTCAAGGTCAATGTCATTTGAGACAATCAGTTGATAACTAGTACATCATCTAAATACTCATTACAGACTACCAGTATTGTAAATACAAATATGATCAGGCATTCTGTCTAAGAGAAATTCAAGTTTGAAATGGTGTACAAAGTTGTAAATCACTAGTGTGATGGGAATAATGTCAATATTATGGAATTTACAGCTGTGTTCAAAACAATTTCAAGGTCAAAATATCTGGAGATGACTTCAAATATTATTTGTAGCTTGAAATAGAATAGAAATGGAACATGATTAGCAGTTTTCAGTTTAAAGTCGCCATGAGTACTGAAATGGCACACAACTAAAAATTGGTGTAAACACACTTTAGCACCATTATGGTTACGGAAAATTGATCAATTGACTGTTTTTTGTGATTTTCAGGTGCATTTTCAAGGTCATTGCCAGTAAGACAAAACAATTTGTGATGTATGTCCTTTTGGTACTAGTTACAGACTATCATCACAGAAGATACCATTGTGTCTTGGCACTTCCTCTGATTTACCCCAATTTGAAATATGCTGAAAACCCTATATGTCAATTTACATCGATTTTTGGGTGTTTACGACCATTTTCGAATGCATAAAAAAGCTATTAAACATTCCGGTTACAAAAGTTTTTTGGTAACCCATGAAAATATAGGTAAATGTCTATCAATACACAAAAATTGGTGTCACTCCTTGATGGGACGAGTGGTGATTTGTGACCTTGAACTTGGCAACTTTTTGAAAAAAGTGAACTTTGAGGGCGCCCTTCAAGAAAACGGAGCATACTTTTCGGCCGATTATTGGTAGGTGTGTAGAGCAGGTGAGAATCTCTAAATATGCATAATATTGGGTTCTAAGCTAATTGAATTTTGGAGTTATCAGCTTCCAAACATGCACCCAAAAACATTAACGTTGACGCTTAACACCATTTTCGGTGACCTCTTGCGCAATAACTGAATGTCAGATCCGCGCCGTAATATATTGTGCATGTTAGGATCATATAAAAGTTCTTCAAGTTTACAGAAAATGAGCAATGTATCTCATCTAACTTGGCTGCAGCAGTCAATCAAAAATAGCAAATTTTATTTAAATTCTGTTGTTTGGCCACGCATTGGTTGCTATGGGAGGCCGTATCTTAGCAACCATTTGACCTTGGGGCAAAATATTTTAGAATCTTCCATCAGACACTTGGGGGCACATTTGGTGCGAGTTTAAAGAAAATTGAAGGGGGTCGGGTTACAAATTGTCTGAAAATTGGTTGATTTGACGTGGATTGACCCATATATGGCATTATTGAAGCCTGTTAATCACAATATTGCTACACACAAAGTGAGAATATTTTAACAACATTTACAAATAAGTATGTGCTGTACATCTCACAAATGTATTCTCTATTTGGTGCTTGCAATAAATTGCATACACTGTACGAGTAAATGTTGAGTACTGAAGTATGATGTTATAGCCATTTATTGCTATGGAAACCAATTCTAAACAAGCTCACATAGCTCAAATATCTGTGAACATGTTCACAGGTTCAAACTCACAAGTTACCTGCATGTGACCAGACGGTGTGTGTTCCTTCTCAATTGGTGGTTGGGGAGATGTTCTGTGGTTTAGTTTGCGAGAAGGGGCGCGAATCTTCTCATTCTTTTGTGCCTCCCTTTCTTTTTCCTCTCCCATCTTCTGGCCACGTCCTTCATCGGGAGACACGGACGCCGCAGCTGGCGGGGTATGCCGGAAGATGTGCTTGCCCAGACGCTTCCTGTTACCCCCGCTCCCCGACGGCCCAAAGGAGTCGCCGTCAACATTGGGACCGCCATCTTGAGACTTCCTACCCTCTGCCTGGGAGCGTTGTTGCGAGGGGAGCGTCTTGGAGAAGGACCGGTCTCTTGCCGATGTCGTCTTCTGCTGTCTCCATGTCTCTGTTAGCTTTCTCATTCCATGCACTGCAAATTTTCAGGGATTTGCGCTGAAACCAGGAACAAGAAACAGCATTTGCCATTGCATGTATCATGTATCAAAGTCAGTCTTCACGACACCACAACTACATCTTTTGGTGCATAACAACAAGTCATATTATTAAAGTAGAAGGTGGTCTACAGGAGTACAGCACCATAATTTGGCTCCTGGTATTCAGTTATAATTAATGATGAAGAACAATTTGAAGGGTCACCACTGGTCTGTCTATGACTATGTAAGGAGTACGCTTGCTTAAACTTAAATCTTATTCTTAAGTCCAGATCAGGTACCGTAGTATTTACAGTGCATGGGGAGAAAAGGCTGGCTCAAAACAATGAATTGATCCAAGCTTCACTGTGACACCAGGCTGCCGACCAGGGATACACTGGAAAACCTTAAAACCGACAGATCGGTCTGTACTGTTACTATTGCCATGGCCATGGGTCGTGGGGGATATGTTCCGCTGAGACTACATCTGGGCCTCTGGCTTCACGGAATCCCCTCCTGCGTCCAAGGAGGAGAGCCGTAAAATTCAATAAATTATAAAAGACTCCTCCACTCCAGACCACTACAGACAGACGGATTTTTCTGTCTATGGAAAACCTGGGATAACTGCGACCAGCCAAAATTTAATACGCGAACAAGGACTGAAGGAGCGCTGCGCTGCGCCCCACGGGGTTATGGAAAACCATGGGCAAGGCTTTACAACATCCTCTTGCAGTCTTTTAACTGTTTTGGGCCTCATCTTGGATTGATCTCGGCCTGATCTCTACAACCCCAGATACATTTCTAATCTTACTTAGTTTCTACTGTAGCGTTAGGCCTACGCCTAACACAGTTTAACATGTAGTGCACTAACTTGTTAGAGCCACTGCACTGCCACTGAATGCACTGCCATTGCGACCGGTTTACCCACAGCACAGCAATGTGATCGATTATTGGGCTACACACAGTAACACAACAAAAGACATGATTGTAACGTTAGAAGTAACCCCGTCGCGGGGCGCTGTAACACAGTAACAGCGCCCCGAAGCATCCCATGCGATTTTTAGGAAGTACTGCGACGCGTACAATTCTGTCACAAACTCACCGTTCAAAACGACACATGGATTCGCAACAAAAAGCCACATGTTGTAATACCATAATGTTGAATATTTTAGCCGACTATGTATTACTCACCATTACCTCCGAAAACAAGAGAAATCGCCATCATCTTTGCTGGAACCCCACTCGACACTATCGACACTGCCGCTCGCCATTTTGAAAATATCACGTAAGTAAATTGATCTGGGCATGCGCAAATGAATATTCATGTTTACGTCATCTGCCATATATGTACATATGTACAATGTTGCTCGTAGTTCTCGGACCATTCATAGCTATCAGTATCATCATCATGGAGTTCAAAGATGCTATCAAGGAATTAGAGGAGGAGGCTGGAATTAAGTTTAAAGAGGAGCAGGTAGAAATAATGGAAAGCACAGTGAAACAGAAGGACACCTTAATGATATTGCCAACTGGGTTTGGCAAGAGCGTTTGTTTTGGTTTCCATCACCAAATCTTGGATAAAGTGAGTATGCAATGGCATCAATAAGTACAGTGAAAGTAGCAAACTGAAGCCATACAGGGTACTAGTTATGATTAGATATTTCAAATCATGATAATGATAATCATTATATCACTATCATAATCTTATATAATTTATCAAGCAAGGCAGGTTCTGATGACATATTAATAATATTAAAATATCGATCAATTAAAGCAAGCATGGTTATGAGATAAGGAAAAATGATTATTGATTGAACACGAATAGAAAGGCTTGCATTATTGTCACCTTCCCTCCCCAGGTATATAGTATCACGATCATGAGAATGAGTACTAGGGACATGACATAATAATTTAGTGCTTATTTTATTCCTAATGCGAATGAGAAGGAAGAGAATAAGTGTATGAATATGCTTGTACATTACCATCACCAATACATAAAAGGTGTATCACACACTCGTATGTATAAATAACAATATCAATATGAAGCTATAATTGAGTGTATAGTGTTATTAGATATAGTGTCGATAATAGTGCAAAAAAAAAGACACTAAATGTTTTGAAAATGACATAGGGAGCAGTGGAATACAATCCCCATGACCATATGGATGGATCTGAAAGGGTTACTTTCTAGTTTTTCATTAACCAATCCATCATACCTTTAAGATGAAAGCCAGTCTAAAACTTTATCTATATTTCATGAGAATGAAAAAAAAAATCCAGGAGAACACTGCAAAAATGATAAAATCAGATTTTAAAAAAAAGGAAATAATGACATTCTGATATAAAAATTTCGGAAGACACTTCTTGTCCCATTGCTATGAATGAATGAATGAATGAATGAAGAAAATGAAGGACTACTCAGAGTCAACTTTATTGATCTGTATATACAGTACATAGAAATTTAGCTTCCAGTTCATCCAACTTGTTACACACAAATAATCATTAAACACACATGCGTGCAGACACACACACACAATCAAACAGCAAGTGACATGCCCGAAAGAAAAAGACAGGAAAGGATTCCCATACGGTGGAATTCTTTGAAAAAAGAAAGGTCTCTTTAATAAATAATCAAACAATCCTGAAACATTGAAAATAGACAAGACATGTATGTAACAGAAGTGTATTCAAATCAAATCACAGCAGATAATAAACATGAAGCAAAAATGAATATGAGTCCCCAAGAAGCAGAGCTTGTGAGTGGAGCCCATTGTGAATGTACAACATTTTACAGTGTGAAAGGAAACTTGATTTATAGATGAGACATCTGGGACATTGCCCCTGCAGACTGTTAAAAAACAAACAAATAAAGAAACAAACAAAGAAACAAACATACCCTCTATCATGAAAATCACCTGTTATTTTCTTAATCCGTCATATCTCCAGATGTTCATTATGTGTGCACTTCCTTTATTGCAAATAAATAATGAACCACACATTCAAAATGTGCTTTAAAAACGAAATTAATAAGTGCCGGTAGGCCCGATAGTAAATCAGCGCCCAGCATGCGTTCTTTTTTGTTACATCTCATGAATATTCATTTCAGATCTCAGCGAGCCGTCCGGGTTATTTTCCACACGCATACATTGCGTATTATAGTATGTGCTACGTTTTATCCATATTCGCGCATGCGCTGTGTAAGTCGTACCACAATACGAAATGCGGTAGGACTTTAAAACCCTCGGATAAACTCTTTCACAGGGCTCTCAAAACAGATCATATTGTAAATCGACTTCGCCTGCTGTGATTGTAAGTATCTTATCTAAGAGTAAGGCTACTAATTTCAGTATAAAACCCTGTATTTTGGTCTCTGGTCACGTAAATGCTAAGCCATATCAGGTGCCTCCGTGACAGGATAGGCCTTGCTGTGCGACCCCTTTACGGTACGTATTTGTCCGTATGGGGTCGCTGCTGCGGTTACGTTAGAAGTAGCAGGCGCAGGCGTTCACTCGCTCGCGAGCAGCTTGCCAATAACACCAACAATCGGTTTGTTACGGTAGGAACAAGAAGTAAAATGCATAAAATAAGTGGCACTTAGGTTACAAAATATCAAATGCATAACATGAACTAAACAGAACTTACGAGGGTTCTCTACTCTGCCATGACGCTAGCCTGACCAGACCGCTGTGGATATGGAGCCAGCAAGGATTTTAAAGTCGCCGCATTTAATCTGTGCATCTAAGCATAGAGGGCGCCCTTACAAGAAGATCGCAATTACCATGAGATAGCCCTCTTTGATCCGACAGCCTGTTTTTTGATCTGCGTGAGTGTTGTGATTTTATCTGCTTACATACTCATAGTATCAACTGAATTGATCTGTAAACAACGTAGCCATGTAAGTTTAAAGGGTGTGTACAGTTCTGGTCGAGGTGAGGATTTAGCTTTTAACTTTTTGCGAGATATTCAGAAACCACTCTATGAGATGTCACAGAGCATGCAATTCTAAGGGGTATCAAAAGTTTATTTGATGAAAAATCGGTTTTGAAGCAGTGGCCGAGATATCCAAAAACAAGGTGACACAAAGAGATCCTAATAAAGTTGGGGCATGTAGTCTTTTATTATTATCACTTTTTTGGATATCTCAGCCATTTGAAGACCAATTTTCATCAAATAAACGTTGAATCCTTCTTAAAATTACATGCTCTTTCACATTTCATAAGAGGTTTTTCATTATCTCACTTAGGAATGTTAAAACCATGAATCCCCACCTCAACCAGCACAGTACAGCCCCTTTAAATTAACGTAAGCTGGATGCTACTCTTTCGAGATTCATTGAATTGCGTGGGATCAATTTACTACTCAGTATCAAAATTGAAGAGTTCGTTTCCAAAACCTGCTAAATCCATTTTTAATCATTTTCACTTTTTGGTAATCTATGCTTTATCACCATGCCCACAATCTGACACTTCCAATTCAATGAATTTCAATTTAGAAACATGAAACATTTAAGACATTAGAATGGCTTTGTTTCCAAACCGTGCTTAATTAATTTCTGTTTGTTTCCAAAACGTGCTAAATCCAGTCTGTAGGACAACCCCTTCCCCACTGACCAATCAGAAAACAGCATTACATAATATGACCCATTCTTGACTGACCCGGGGGTGGAGTGTGGGAACATGCTTAATGTGCACACAACTCAATGTAAAGCTGTACAAAATAAGTTTGCAACAGCAGCAGAGTGCGTTGCCATGGTAACAGAGAATTATAGCCTCAAAGTCAGGTTTAATATCAATTGCAGATCGAAGTACTGTTCCAGTTTTCAAGCGATATCTATGAAATTTGGCACTATGTTGAGTTCAAGGTAAAGTTGTGGAAGATATAATTTTCAACAGCAGTGGAAAATGCGTTGCTATTGTAACAACATATCATTATTCTCAATATCAGGTAAAAGGATTACAAATCGAACGTACAGTGTGTGCAAGGTGGTAGCCTTGGTGACGATTTGCTGTCACAGTGATGAGAGTTTAAAATTCAGATAAATGTTGTTCATTCTTCTGTAGATAAATGTGAGTCCATGAAGTGTTGTCAATTATTTACATGAACACGTTCAAACTTCATTATTTGTCATTTTCTCTGAAGGTCTGTCTTAAGATTAAAGACATAATTGATGCAATTTAGGATACAATGTGAATGATGTGCAATTCAGAAGATATCGATGTACATGATCATGAGAGCTATTCAAACTTCAGTTTAAAAAAGCCTAGCCATTGTTGTGTAATAACGGCAAATGATTGCTATTCTGAAGGTTCGTTAATCCAATTGACAATAATACCACAACAAAACTGCACATAATATAATGCACTTGCACCCTAACTCACCTTTGCACTGCTGCATTTTGTAGCTTCCCTATTCGGTTTCACAATTTGATGTGTATTGAAAAAGTAATGATTTGTAAAGAAATAATAAGCCATATGCTTTTCAAGAGGCCGCCATCAAACTCATCAAGCTTCAGCTTAAGATGACGGTTTCCTGCATTTTGTATGTATTAATTCCATTAAATAATAAATGATTTTCCAGTTGTTCTTGTAATCAACAGATTATGATTCACCTATATTCTACTATTGGTAGATTCATTTTGTGTTGGATATAATGTGAATAGTATTGGAAAATGTTATTGGATCAAAAGTCTTGAGTAAAATTTGTGGGGTTAACTATCGATTCACACCAAACATGGTCCGATCATATACACCGAGTTCATTCAACAATATCAAAAGAATATCGGGATCCCCTGGAAAGTAAGAGAATATCTTACCAAACATGCCCTGCAAATTCTTTATAATGCACTCATATTATAGTAGAGCAGTTAAGCCCTCAAAATCATGACAACTGTGCAAAATTTGACTAAAGCATGAAACTTTCTCCAGTGTTAGTACATACCATAAGATTCATCTTAAGATAGGGAGGTAAGTCTGATTTAACCTCTGATGACCTCCAGAGGTCAATGAACTTTAAATATCAGAATATTGATGTTTGGAGGCATTTGTGAATGATCTTGGTTACGCTGCACTAAATAATGCATTTGTACTACAAATCTTCCGTTTCCACAGGGCATTGACAGGTTTCTACCTTTGACCTCTGATGACCTTTAGAGGTCAATGACCTCAAAATACCACAATATTGATCTGTGATGTTATTAATGATAAACATGGTTAAGATGTGCAAAACATGCATATCTGTTTTACAATGAAATTGTCTTCATATTCCAAAGAGCACAGACAGGGCTCTACCTTTGACCTCTGGTGATCTTTAGAGGATGTACAACACAAACATATCTGTTTTACAAAGTAGCCCAGATGGCTGCTAGCACATAAAATAAAGAATAGAATAGAACAGAATAGAATAGAATATGATAGGATAGAGAGTAAAAGAAAACAGAACACTGCATTCGTTTTCCTAGTCACCCTGTGACGTCAATATGCTCAGTATTTTCCCCTTCTTGGAGTTTATGAAACCTTTTATCTTCCTTAGCTATTTTTTGTCGAAACCACCTCTCCCAAGAAAAGTCTATGGTCATAGGAATTTATAAGTTAGACATTGGCTACTTTCCCCGCTAGTGGTCAGTTCCAATGGCTCTTCATCCCCGAAGTCCCACACCAAATTACGGGGAATGGCATGATGGCGTGTTCTTACCCTCTGATCCCCAAACATAAATGAACTTCTGAGCTGGAAGGTCGCCCTCCTGCCAGAATTTATCCCTCTAAAGGGCTTTTTACACTTGCAAATTTTTGCTTGGTCCCGTACCGACGGTGGGGCTAAGGGGAGGTGGGGGTCTTAGCCCCACCAATAAAGAATTCATTTCTAGTGAACACCACATCCCAATATAAGATTGAGCCAATGAAATGCTTTAGGGAAAGGAAGTTTGTTAGCAAATTACTTATAAAAAAATGAAAAAAAAAACATGTTTGAGCCGAGAAATCAGTTAGAGTGGCAAGCTGTAAATGTGATGACAAATCCAGTATCTATGTATCTGTACAATAATATGGTCGCCGGCTCAGAGAAAGTCGTAAGGAACTTTTGGGAACTTACACAATAATGACGTTGTCTTCATATGAAGAATGTGTTCGCAAAAACCGACAAGTCCATGTTTGAAGATTTTGAAGTACGGTCTCTGTCATAAAGTACAAAATAATACCTTTTAAATGATATATTGGTCACTACATATGAAGGTACATTTTTGAAGTTATGGTCAAAAGAAGCAAAACTTTTCTTATTGTTCTCTTTGTTTGTCTTAACCTTTAATCGCAAATATCTCCATTTGGCAAATATGGACTTATCGGTTTTTGAGAACAAACTCTTCAGTATGTGTGTATATATAAGAGAGAAATCGTTCAAGAGGAATGACTTTAATTTACGTTTGAAGACATTTCAAGAGCTGTAGTCTTATTTGTTAAGAGGCAAATCATTCTACTGTTTGCAGTCTTGTAAACATACTTATATCTTTAATAGCGAAAACTGTTCGAGGGTACGTGGACGGTGATATTCCGCAAGTAGGCCCCTTTAATCAAATTATGTATGAAACAAATGGTTTCTTTTGAACATGTATTGTGTTGAAAAGTTCTTGGCAAAATTCCAGGGAATACATGGTAGAGCGCGACTTTTCTTTTCCCAATAACAACTTAGTTTAGCAGGAAACATAGAAGCATTCGCACGTACTGTTTACATTTTCCATCGCATGCTTTGAACATCGGAATTTTCACGTACACATGTGTACGTGAAAATTCCGATGTCGCGCTCTACCATGTCTACACCACAATGCCTACGGATATCTAAGCTGGAGGTGGGTTGGAATGTCTTGTTTAGAGCATCAACCTAAGTACATATTAATTGGCACGCTATCTTTTGAAGAGAAACAATACTTTGTTTCACATTGTTAGTGGCGAAAAGAAAAGAAAAGAAAAGAAAAGAGAAGTCTCGCTTCATGAGAGATGTTCAGATCCCGCTCTACACCACAACGCCTACAACTGGAGCGTCGCCTGCCTCCCTTGCCAGTTGTTTGTGCCCAACAGGACGACTAGGGATTCTCCTGTTCCAGCATTTGAAAGACCTTTTTCAGTGAGAGAACCGAGAACTCCATACGAGTGCAAGAGTGGTACGTTTCGTTAGGCTGGTGAATCTATACATTTTGTTTAGATCTAGGAATCTATGACTATAGTATTGCATGCATGGTCTGGAGCTTGGATTTGGAGTGCTCTTTATAGTCTTAACACTGCAGTAGATAATAGACTAACGTTAGAATCTAACTTAGTTAGAAAATGACAATGATAAAATGTAGAAAACTAGTTAGTTTAGAACCAGCGACATCACAAGTTTTTGAGGACCAAACAGTTCTGCTCAGACAGTCTTCTGAAAAAAACAAAAACAAACTAGGCCTAAATAAAAATAAAAAGAGATGTAGGTTTCTAGGATTGCTATAAAATAAACAGTGATAGGGTCTTTACTCTAAATCCTGTAAACTTCAGTACTTGTACTTCTCCTCGGGTCGAATATTAACTTTCCCCTGTTATACGGCTTTCGATAGCTCTTTCCAAAGCCCTTTAGAAACGGCTTTCAAAATAGTTGCGTTTATCAACTCTCTTCGCGAACACGATTTTTTAACTGGCCTGTCACTGCACATGCCAGCTGCATTGCGCTATTCGACCCGAGGAGAAGTATAGGTAGTGAAGTACAAGACTACAAAGCCGTTTCAAAACAGCTTTGCGTTTATCAACTTCCAAAAGGCTTTTACAAACAGGTTTCTGAAATTTGGGGCTTTCGAAAAGGCTTTCCTAAAGGGCTTTCAAACAGCTTTGCGTTTATCAACTCGTAAAAATTCCTTGAAAGCTGTTTGGATAACCTGTTTCTGCCGAGAAAGGAGAGTTGATAAACGCACCCTTTCGTAAAGGCTTTCCTAAAGGGCTTTCAAACAGCTTTGCGTTTATCAACTCGTAAAATTCCTTGAGAGCTGTTTGGATAACCTGTTTCTGTCGAGAAAAGGAGTTGATAAACGCACCCATAGAGACAAGCTTGCCTTCACCCAAATTGTTTAGATATTGCCAATGGAAGACTCTGATGATCGCATACAGTGGCTGTGCACGTGGAAAAACGCTGGTCTGACCTCAGGATGTCCAGATTAGTCGTGGTGGAGATCTGTGTGCCGATCCGTGCAATGTACAAGCTCAATCGCGTGCTTCTCTGAAGACGCACATGCTGCCCTGTCTTGAAAGAGATCGAGGGTATACATCTATTTCAGCAGGAGGTTACACGGAATCATCACTTGCTGGTAGAGAGTTTTTAACCGGATGATATTACCCGCTGCCTTACTACCCTGATTCACACACTGGATGCAAACCGGATGGCGGCCATATTGGAAACAAGCAATATTTGGGCATATGGGGGACACAACTCTTGGCCAGGCCCAATTGTTAAGGAGTATCGAGTATAAAGGAGACAATAAGAGCAAATAGTAGTTCCACTCCTATTTGGAAGTGAGGTACCTAAAGATGTCATTAAAAAAAATGCCCCAAGTTGCCTGACTTAATGACCTAAACTTAAGTGGATGACAATAGCAAGACACAGGATTACTTCATGTGGAGTGCATGTTAGGCCTCACAGTATGTCGTTTTCCAGATGGTCCATGACGTCACTGTATGCTTCAGGACCATGAGTCATTCATCGGAACCATGCCCACGAGCTCGAAACTAGGTAGCATTGCCCATGAGCTTGACACTATAGTTTAGGCAAACCAGGTCCATAAGAGTCCGACACATGCCGGGGGGGGGGGGGGGGGGGGAGGTCCACAAGACCTATACACTGAATACATTAAGCTATTTGAAATACATTATATTAATCTCGTACCGTGTGGCAAGTTTTCCTCGCGTGTCGAGCTCGCGGACCGCACAGCTTGTAGGCCTATTATATTTGATGTAGAGCTCATGGACCTTGTTCATCTAGTGTTTAGGTCACAGGATGTATGACTGGTGAGCTGCGTAACTCATGGGCTGTACGACTCTTGAGTTGTTTGACTTGTGACGTACACCTGATGAGGTGGGCCTGTTGTTTTCTGGTTAGTATCTTTCACCCTTTCATCCAGTTCAAGGGACTTTGCCATATGCCTGTTCACATACTATTAAGCATCAACCCAAAATATGGTACTCCTCTCCCCACTTTCCATGTTTAAGCGTACAAATTTTGTCCTGTGCAATGTTGCACATAATTTCATGCAAGCTAGGCTGCATAACTAACCCAAACATAAATATTATGCAGTATGTCCCCCCCTCCCCCCCCCCCCCCAAAAAAAAAGAAAAGAAAAGAAATACAATTAGATTTTCGCATTGATAACACACAATATGATTAAATTGTCTAAATGCTACTCCAGGGTCTTAAAATATAAAATTTTAGCTCTATTTTGCAGTAAACCCCATTCGATTTGGTTAAGAGGTCACAGAGAAAAATGTGGATTGTTTTAAAGCATGTCATGAGTTTGATTCTTCCAAGTTTAGTACTTCGATGATCCTGTGTGTGAATACAATAGACAGAACTTGGAGGGAAGAAATTCTTGACATCTTCTATAAAATTCCTTATTTCTCTTTGACCACTGAAGCAAATCGAATGGGGTTTCCTGTAAGATGTGGGCAATGAGGTACAGTTTCATACTCTGAATTTGTATTTAGATTGATTTGATATTTTTAAAGATATCATTGCGGAGGGTCCCGTTGTACTTTTTTTTTTTGGGGGGGGGGGGGAGGACATACGGTATTTGAGGTCACTGCCATCAGTGAAGACACGTAAGCTTCATTTCTGAAGTAATTGACCGCTCACATTCCTGAAACATTTTACTATGAACCAGTACTCTGTGGAATATGCATACATGCTTTGATTATAACGTCAAGGCGTGATTTGTAAATGATTAAACTTTTAGGATTAAACCAAAGAAGCCAAACACAAATACTTGTAATCCTACACAAATTTTGATATTCTAAAAGTCTGACCTCACATTGTCCTTAGATGTCAACGTTGGATATACACAGGGTAATGACCAATGTTCTGTGGAATGAGGAGACACTTCTATTGTAGCGTAAATGCTAATACTAGTACATAATGCGTGATTGCACACCAGGTATACAGTTAACCATTGAATATACGTCAAATATCAATATTCTGATATTTTGAGGTCATTGACCTGTCACAGTCCTCGGAGGTCAAAGGCAGCTAGACATGTAAATAATTTCCCTTGAACTGAGGAATAGGAAAGCGATTCAGTTGTAACACAAAATTTTTAAGACATCGTTATTATGTTTATCATCAACCAATTGCACCAAATATCAAAATTCTGATAATTTGAGGTCATTGACCTCTGGAGGTCGTAGAGGTCAAAGGTAGAAACCTGTCAAGGATCGGTGGAACATTGAGGCAATTCCACTGCAAAAAACAAACAAACAAACATGGTTTTAGTACATCATTGCCGTGTCTATCATTAATCAATGACAAAATGTCAATATTCTGATATTTTGAGGTCATTGACCTCTGGAGGTCATCAGAGGACAAGGGTAGAAACCTGTCAGGGTTCTATGAAACATAAAGACAATTCCACTGTAACAAAAAAAAATGAGTTTTTAGTACATCATTAGGACCTACCATTTTAACATTCATCAATGACGCAAAATATCGATTTTTATCAAATTTTGAGGTCATTGACCTTTGGAGGTCATCAGAAGTCAATTCAGACTTACCTCCCGATCTTAAAATAAATTTTATAACATGTACTAACACTGGTGAAAGTTTCATGCTTTAGTCAAATTTTGCACAATTTTTCGGCTTATCTGCTCTACTATTACCCCATATCACCTACTGTAATATTGTGTGGGGAAATTGTGGTGTTAACAAAATAAAGTCGATATTGTTATTACAAAAACGTGCTGAAAGACTTATTACCGGTTCACACTACTTAGCACACACTGAAACTTTGTTTATGATTTAAAGACTCTTAGAATTTCTGCTATACATACATGACAAACAGTTGTTTATGTATAAATATACTTACAATCAGCTCCCTGAATTGTTTAAAGATATGTATATTTTAAATCTTATTCATATCCTATATCCGTCATGCAACAGAATATCATTAATTTTGGAAAATAAACTCATTATAGCTCAAAATCCCATGGTCCAGATGTATGGAACTCATTAAATGATGACCTTAAACGCAGTTCTTATTTACAACGTTTTAAATCATCCTATGAAAATGTTCTTCTCGCAATTTACCACTCGAATTAGAAATTGCGCTTTTGTTAGCTCCCAACTCCTGAACACTGTATCTCATCGCTTTCTCTTCCCTCTACTCTTCCTATTCGGGTCCCTTATTCTCGTTTTTTTTTTTCGTCTTTACACATTCCACCTTGTGTTGTCCTTATTGGTCAAATGACATTTGAAATACTTTAAGATTTACGTTATTTGTTCTAATGTGTGTGTATTCCGTTCCTTTAGTAAAAAAAAAAATGCTACAAGCATCTATGTTCAGAGGCCGTTGTCCCATTCAAGCCATTTGCTTATTGATAACGGTCTCCCCCACCTGTACACTTAAAGATTTGTATAATGAAATTCATGTATTATTTCACACGATATCATAGTTGTAATGTTAAATCTTGTTTATATTTTCATGACTTGTGAAAAATGTGTTTGATATAGTTATACTTATGTTCTGTTATGTACAAGTGGAGAAATAAAACTTACTGAAACTGAAACTGAAACTAAAAAATCATTCTTACATTCATACAAGATTTCACTCCTTCATTTTAGGCACTTCCGGGGGTAATTAGGGTTTATCATTTTATACGCAAGATGAGACCATGCATAAGCTACAATTTCCCATGTCAAACTGAATTTGGCCAAAAATTGGACTTGGGTTGTTCTTATATCAGGTCTTTAATTGTTATATTGTATACACTTTGTGAAAAAATCAAATCAAATTTGATTTGATTTGATTTATTTCTGCAATTTTCACAAAGTATATACAACATACAGACAAACAATTTTCCAGTACTGATATAACATATTACATGCAACACAAGATGAATAGAAATACAGTCATAATATACCAATAATGAAATATTGTATAGGTGAATTATAATCATATACACAAAAAAAAAAATGGAAAATCATTGATTATTCAATCGAATTAATACATACAACATGCAGGAAATCGGCATCTTAAGCTGAAGCTTGAGTTTGATGGCTGCCTCAGGAAAAGCATATGGCTTATATTTCTTTACAAATAATTTGATACATATCAAATTGTGTAACCAAATGGGGTAACTACAAAATGAATCAGTGCAATGGTGAGTTATGGTGCAAGTGCATGTGTGCAGATTTGTTGTTTTATCATTGTTAATGGTATTTGAATGAAACAAAAATCTGTGTAGATAGATTTGCATATAGAAAAATGATATACTTAATCTTATGTGTGCGTATTATGTATGGACACGAATCATGTAATATAACATTGTGGTGGAAAGAATAAAATATATCGTAGCAATCATAACTGTGTCCGCACACCGTTTTATTAGACATAAGACCCTTCAAAAGGTTGCTGATATCAATCCAGGACTAATTTATGAATACATTTCAAATCAATGTGATATAACGCGTCAAAAAATAAAAAACAATCCAATGGAAAAAAATAGGAGACTGTCAAACTTGGTTAATTGTCATGGAGTAACAAAAAGAATCAACGATCACCCTGCATTATACAACGATAAATGTTGTTTCATATTTGCCTTGACTGAAAATTGACTAGAAGATAATGTGTTATTAGGAAGACTATTCCACAAGTCAGGCCCATGATGTCGTGTAGATTTATGTGCTACTAACAATTTTGGATTCGTAAGATGAAAATTTCTGGCATTACGAGTTGGATATGAATGAATACTGTTATTAAATGCAAAAAAATATCAAAAGATGAAGGAAGTTGATTATCAAAATACTAAAACATAAATACTGCGACTTGAAGAGCATTAAGAACAGCCACTTTTAGTATTTTCAATTTATAAAACAACGGATCCGTAAATAAGATGATCCTGTACAAATGCTCTTTTTCGTAATAATAATATAGGATTAACTTTGCTTTCACCGCAATTAGCCCAAACAATATTACAATAAAAATATATATGGTAATACCATGGTATAACAACAAGATAGTGCTTAAAGGTAAAATAAGCTTCAGTTTAGAGATAATTCCGATACCTCTTGATATTGAACTTAAAATATAACGTATATAGAGCATTCCAGCTTAAATTTTCATCAATAACTACACCAAGAAATTTGGAATGTTGTTTCTGTTGAATTGATAAATCATCAATACTCCTAGTTCGGATTAACGAACCCCATTTCACTTTCGGATAAACGAACATGTATATGTATACGGAATGACTGTATGTCTTTACAACGAACCGTCTGCATTAACTAACCACGGTATCACTTTCGGATTAACGAACCTTCGGAATAATAATTATTACAAACATCACCAGGATGAATAAAGTGTGCGCGTGACTGCGATATGTGTCGAACATTAGTGTAAGAGGGTGAGATCGTATAGTCTGATGTCAGAGATTGGTCAATCGTGCCCACGTGATCATTTTTTTTTTTTTTTGGGGGGGGGGGTCAATCTGACAATCTCTAAGACTTATGATGTTTATAGAATGTATAACGTACAGTGTATTATACAATAGCGCTGGAATTGATCAGGATGAGTATAACATTGATGAATCGTAACTTTCTTTTCACTAAGCCAATATCAATCTTATATTATAATATCACAAAGCGTATAGTTAGGCCTAGAAAGTCATGATGGCATACTATTGTAGTCTTTGCAAATAATAAGAAATAATATTCTTCAGATAGAAGACCTGACTGCTACTAATGATTGTAGGTTATTAGGTGTCACGGTGTGTGGCAAAATTACAATGATGGGTGGTTACATGGAAATAATGTACATGTAATCACCTGCAGCATGCAAATGTCTCACGGCAGCGAATTACTGCAAAGTATCTATACTTACCCTGTTGGCATTCAGTAATAAACTCTATGATCGAACGACAATTAACTCTAAACTTCAACGAAGAATACAAAACTGAATAGAGTAATAGTATGCTTACCAACAAGACCAATAACTTTGAAAGCACGACAAAATTATTATCCTTACAATTTAAACAAAATAGGAAACCAGCAAAGTAAAGCACAGCGTCGTAACAAAGGTATCAAAGTTTAAAGGACACTCCGCCTATAGAGGATAAAAAAAAAAAAAATCGGCGTGTATAATGGCTGGCTTAAACCTCGAGCCGGCCATGGGTTAGCGATTTGAAAACTGAAGGATGGCCTCGTGGTATGGACTTCCATACACAAGTGGGTCTTTATTAGCCACAAATAAGTTTGAACAGTGCCTGTTGTTGCGTGTCCCAATTCTATTGAGCCAGTGTCTGGCAAACACGCTGTTGAAATCACTGGGCCTCCACAGGATAGGTATTGCGCAGTGAAAGAAATCTGCAGCAAACGTTCATACGCCGAAAGCAATGGGTTATGACGGTAACTCTAGGCCTATATCAGGACTAAGAGAGTATTAATCTATGAGTACTCCCTGTTTTCCGGACATCATTAACAGCTTGTGACAAATGCCGAGATGATCGAGACTTCGAATTCCATATCTTCCGTCGTAAGATCCGATTTCGATGAAGGACCATTCTTTCTTTTTAAATGTTCACTGCTCAATCAACATGAAAATGATTTGGAATTTCACTGCATGGGTGTTTAAGTACTACTGGCCTGCATTGGCCGTAAAGGCCGTGTCACACCAGCCTTGCGTGCGACTTGCAAAGAACAATTTTGACTACCCGGAGGTCCCCGTAGATATCCGCACATGACAGTACCTAGCATGTATCTCGAAAGTAGTCGCCCGGAGGTGCGCACGCATATTTTTTTACCCGCAACCGTGTTTAGGCCCTGTCACACCTTTCCGGGCAAGCTATTCGGGCTTGTTACGTGTAGGGATTTTCTAGCATACCGGACATTCCTGAGGGCGGAAAAGGATTTGTGCGAGTCAGCGCATGTGTCTTACTTGCTGGACGCGTTATACTTGCGAGTATACTGTGTGACCTTTGTACCAGTCGCGTGGGGGCTGACAACTTAGTGAAGGAATTCCTCTAATGGAATGGCTGAAATCTCACAGAATTCCATTATCTTGGCTGCATACGGGACTCTACCTGCGTGGGAATTGCCTGGGAAGTACTGCCGCTAAGGGTCTCCTACTGGCGTTCTGCGTGGACCTCTACGGCATTCCCGCGACTCACCCGGAAAAAGTTTTGGTCATGCTCAAAACTTGGCTGCGGTTAAATCGGACTTGCGTGAGCACCTCCGGGCAACTACGCGCTAGATACTGTCACGTGTGGACCAACTGCGGAGAGCTACTTGGAGTAAATTTGCTTCCCCGCAAGTCAAGCCGCAGAAGTTCCCCCGTACGGTATGACAAGGCATGAATGAAAATTGCAAACATTCTTGTTCGCCCGCTGAAAATCTTCTACGTGCTGGAAACTACCTCCTCGCCACAAGCCCGCGTTATGGTGTGACACGGCCTTTAGTATTGATTTCTGCTTATTATTTGCTTTGAAAACTTTGATGTGCCATTGCATGATCAAGGCGTGACGTAGAATTAGACCTACATGAGTAATGAAAGTATTTGCTGACATTGTGAACAAGCGTGACTCAATATTCAATAGTTTATTTTTCATTTCCATTAAAAATACATGATACAAAGCGGTACATGTGTTAACTTGTCTTTCATCCAGTTGGGATGAACATATCATTGAACACAGTTTATTATACTAGGTGTTTCAAAAAACATTTCCCACTTTTGATTCTTAATAATTCATAAACTATATATCAGATAACACTGTCATTGATATGAGTGATAGCTGAATAGTGTACAATTTTGTTGAAGGTGGTTTAAATATGGAAGCAAAAATCAGTTTCATGAAATCCATGATTAATTTCACAGTTACGTTTCAGATTTTGCTCTATTTTCAACCCTCTGTACAAAACTTTCACTTTGCACAGGGGTCAATGGGTGTGTATGGGAGTGTGTGATTAACACCCTGACAATGGTCCTGAACAATGGCCAGGGTTTGAATGCTTCATTATTTATTCATGAGAAATTCCACTATCACAACTAGTCTTTATTCAGCCTATGGCAGTATCTGTGTAAAGTCAAACGCTCGCCGCCGATACTGTCGTTGAGTGGCGACAGTGCTCTCTCCACTTCTGATTATTTTAGTGATATCTAGTGAAGCAAAATTTGAAAATGATTGCCAGCTGGAATGAAATGTGTTTGCGAGCACATGGAAGCATGTGCTTACTTTTTCCATGTGCATGCATTTAATCCTTTACCGTGCATGAATTCAAACTAGCAGTGCCCAGGGCAATCCACATGAATTATTGATTAAGCATTCATGTGCCTGGGAGCGCGAGACTGACGCGTAGTCAACAGGTGGTTCAGGCATGTTCATTGTTCAGGGTCATTGTCAGCACACACTCACATACACATCATTGGTTCCTGTGCAAAGTTCATTTTCGTACAGAGGGTTAAAACTTTGACCAAAATCTGAAACCTTACTTCAAAATCAATCTTAGATTTCATGAAACTGATTCATGCTTTCACATCCAAATTACCTCCAACAAAATTGTACACTATTCAGCTATTACTCATATCAATGACAGTTTTATCAAATGAATAGTTCTTGCACTGTTAATGATCAAAAGTGAGAAATGTTTTTTGAAACACCTAGTGTAATATATACAATGCACGAATTGGCGAAACATTCATTTGCGTCAACGTCGGGTATACGGTTTAAATTGAACTGAATTGAGCTATATTGAATTTACTTTTATTAACCACAATAATAATGTAAATAAGATGTAAATTAAGTACATTATCAGGTATAATGCACGAGACAAATCGAATACAATGTACACATGCAATGCATTACAATTAATTAGCAAATGAACCATATACAGCGATATGACAACGTATAGGACTGATTCTGTACTTCCAATCAATTAAGGTTGAGGGCCTGATCCCATACATGCATGACCTTCATACACTGTAAATACAAACAAAGAAATTTAACTCTCTGCCTTCGGGATTCTTGCGGAGCTTACTGCAGTCTGCCCAGAAGAAACTGATGGCAAAATCTCATCTTGCAGCTTGTCAAATTTTGTTCTTTTTATATAAAAAAGGCACACATTATTTACTCGACATGTTATATAAAGACATAACATCGCTAAGGTATTTTTTCTTTCCGCCTTTCGAATAGAGAAGGCAAGTTCCGGGTTTCATCATTGGCGCCCCTTTTATTTTTTCTCTTTATCTATTTCATTTTCATTGTTACAAAAAGATAATGATCATAGTATTCATAAAGAATCTTACATGATATATCTTAACGTTCAGAAAAATCCCCTCTTCTCATTAACATCTTCTTCATCTTTTGCATTAACGCCTTCATCTTCATAATATTTCCAATTGGTGATATATATACATCGTGTATTCAGGTATATCAGTCAGCTGGCTCTTTTTTTTTCCCCTGCGCGAGCATGGCGAGGGTATGATAATCATTTTGCCTTCGTCTTTTCACAGCATCCCCCCCCCCCACACACACACCGTATTATATGCTCACCTTTGGCTCTTTAAAAGGAATCGAAAAATAATTCAAAGATCGCACCAAAACATAAGCGCCCCCAACACAAACAACATAAACAAACACACACATAAACATACAAACAGACAAACAGACAAACAAAACAAAACAAAAAACCGTTCCGCGTCCCCTATGTTTGTGAGTTGTGTCTGAATGTGTGTGCTACGTATAATTTGACTGTGTTTGTTTCGAACATAGACACGACAGAAGTCGTCATACTTAAATTGAAAGTAACCTGGTATGTCAAGAAGCATTTATTCAAAAGAAAAAAAAAGAACAATCAAGTGTGTGTGTGGGGGGGGGGGGGACGGTGGAGGGGGACATGCCCCCTCTACAATTTTTCTTGGTTTTTCGATCTTTAAAGAAAGTGATCTTACATGTATCTTTTTATTTTGTCAGCATATTCAAAAGATTTTGTACCTGTTCACAAGGTTCAAAACTTTTGATTGAAAATCGTCCAAATATTCCATCAAGAGTGTGCTCCAGATTGTTGAGTTGAGTGTCAATTCTAAAAATGCAAAAGCTCCCTCATACTGGAGGAAGCCGGACAGTACCCCCTCATTACCCTCCTACCCACTCCCAATCCACCTCCAGCGTAACGAATAATAAGGAGTGAAGACCTATACAATGGTCATGAGGTAACAGATACCATATTTTAGCCATTTGTATTGTGCTTTAATATCCATTTTCTTTCTTTATTGATTGATACATGGGCTGATATTCGTGGGTATCGTCACTTTTGCGTCGACAAAAAAAAAAAAAAGAAAAAAAAAAGGCGGCCTACGATTTCATTATCAGAACAATACTGCTTAGTGACGCAGTGGGTATGTTTACACCGGTGATAAAACATTTGCTCCTGCGACATTTGCGCCGGTATTATTAGGACTCGGGGTTAGGATTGTGATAGGGTTTTAGGTTTAGTTTAATGTGAGGATTAGGGTTAGGGTTAGGTTTATGTTTGTGGTGGAATTTATGTTTAACTTAGCGTGCAGATATTTCATGGGAGCAATTGTCGCAGGAGCAAATGTCATGGAACCGTGGACAATACTCATCGTCCGCTAGTGATGAATGAATAATCAATGCGATCTATGAGAATAATGATTAATGAGATGGAGTAGGAGACTGCTTTAAAACAGTGCCTCATTTAGATATTCTGTCCATTCACAGCTTTCAAAATATCATGAGCCTCTGTGGATGTGCACTGTGATTTTGCGTCAAAAGTGATCACGTGGGTCACTTAGACGGGTGTGGTTTTCAGAACCTGAATTTAAATCGATGACAAAGCAAAGTCCTAAACTGCGATTTTACCAGTCCTATCATTTTCCCCTCTCGCTATTTCATTCACAGATCTAACATCGAAGATAAACATCAACGCTAATTGACACATTCTGGATTTGACTCTTGACATACCGCTTGCGAACTCAATGGCGCTAATCCACAGCTGCTGGGGACACCTAGCTCATATGACTCGGAGGAAGACTCTGGGAGCGGCCGAAGATCCTTGTGACACCCCTCTGCAGCGCAAGCTCACAACGGTCCACCTTGTCCTGATGGGTCTCGGTATCATGGTTGGCAACGGTTTGTATGTTCTCACTGGAGTGGAAGCCAAAGAAACTACGGGACCTGCAACTGTTGTTTCGTACGCCTTGAGTGGAATAGCCTCTTTGCTCTCGGCAATTTGCTTTGCCGAATTTGCTTGCCGCATCCCAAGAACTGGATCCTCTTATACATTCACGTACATATCGATGGGAGAGATATGGGCGTTTCTTATCGGCTGGAACGTGATACTCGAATACGCCATCTCAGCAGCCGCTATTGCCGTTGCATTTATAGGCTACTTGGATTTCCTCTGTGGTGGTGCTTTGTCAAATTTCATGATAATTTCAGTAATGAGGAGTAACTTATGGACTGTGCCCTTCTTTGCTCCGTATCCTAACATATTTTCTGTCATTTTCCTTGCATCGATCACTGTCGCCGTCGTATTAGGGATAAACGTTTCCGCCGCAGTCAACGGAGTTCTTGTGGGTATAAACGCAGTGGTCATACTGATCATCATCATTCTCGGACTGCAGAAGGCGGACATTAGGAATTGGCAAGATTATGGCGGCTTTGTGCCTTATGGTCCTGGAAGCGTATTCTCAGGTGCGGCAACACTCTTCTTCTCTTATTGTGGATTCGATGCAATTGCCTATGCCAACGAGGAAGCAGTCAACCCTCGTAAGAGTATACCGAGAGCCATGTTCATCTCCATCCTAATCACTATCACCGTGTACATGCTTTGTTCCGCCCTACTGACTCTCATGGTTCCTTACACGACACTGGACGAGTCTTCCGCCTTTGCTGGGGCGTTCGTCGCGAATGGTGTGGGATGGGCGAGATGGGTTGTTAGTATAGGAGCTCTGTGTTCGATGGTTACAAGCAATTTCATGTGCCTTTATTGCCTCCAGAGGTCGTTCTATGCCATGGCCATAGACGGACTCTTGTTTAGTTGTTTGGGACGAGTCAATGAAACCACTCGAGTGCCGGTGTTTGCGGCTCTCTGCTCGTTGGTACTTGTATCTCCCTTGGCTGTATTCTTCTCCCTACCGGAGTTGGTTGAATTTTTGTCGATTGGCTTCTTACTCGGATATATTTTTGTCGCCTGTGCAATCATCATTATGCGCTACCGCCATGATCCGTCGCCAGAGGATGCAGCGATGGAGATGCAGCAGGTTTCGGACGAGCAAAGAGACGTGACGCGGCTTCTATCTTCAGTCGGCGAGGGTAGAGAATCATGTTACAACGAGAGACTTCTGGCGAACGCTTCATCCGCTCTACCAGGGACGCTAAAAGAGAAGTTTAGAGAGGTGCCCCTCCTGAGACAATTGGCCAGGTTTCGACCCGGTGTTGTCGTTAACACCTGTCTTGGACTGTCAGTGGTCCTCATTTCTGGCGTCATCCTGGTCCTCAAGTATGGATTCCAAGATCTTCTGGGTGCTGACTGGTGGGCAATTCTTCTTCTCGTCTTTTTCCTAGTGGGCGGTCTAGTCAGCCTTCTTGTGATTCCGCTACATGAGCAAAACCAAGTCTCTGGAGATTATTACAGGGTGAGGACACTACGTAGACATACACACAGACACACACAGACACACACACATATACACTCAACCAAAAAAGTAAGTTCCCCCTAGCATTTTTGGATATATCTCAAAAAGTATTTTACCGATTTTCGTAATTCAAACGGGTTTGGATAGGGAATTTTATTACTCATAACATGAATGGCATATCATTGCCACCTATATCATTATTGGTGTGAAAAAAAATGTATTTTATGTCAAAATGCATGGGAAAAAGTTGCACTTAAGGTTGAAGCATATTGTGTACATTTCCTATGCAAATTAGCAAATGACCTTTTTAAATTGTGATGTAATTCTCAGGAATTTCTTCAGGTACAATGTGCTTCCCTATTAAACAGATGTTATGCATACTTTTTAAACAATAGGCCTTTTCAATATGAAAATGTTGGTCGAAGCCATGTGCTTTTTAATTCCAATTTGTGTTGATCACATTAATGTGCTTATGGCCATTTTGCATCATGCTGCGTCTGCAAATCTTTGAAAGAGGGAGAGCTACAGCTTTCCTTGAAGCTGGGGTTCCGGCTAAGGAGGTGGCCAGGAGACTAGGGGTTTCGCCCAATGCTATAGGGAAACTTAGAGCAAAGTTTCAGGAAACTGGAGAGGTCAAAGATCTGCCAAGAAGTGGCCGACCAATTGTTTGATTGTTTGTATAAAAGTCAATGCAAATCACTAAAGTGCAACTTTTTTTCCATGCATTTTGACATAAAATGCATTTTTTTTCACACCAATAGTGATATCTGGTGGCAATGATATGCCATTTATGTTATGAGTAATAAAATTCCCTATCCATTCACGTTTGAATTATGCAAATCGGTAAAATACTTTTTGAGATATATCCAAAAATGCTAGGGGGAACTTACTTTTTTGGTTGAGTGTGTATATATATATATATATATATATATATATATATATATATACATTGTATATATGTATATCTATACATATATAATGATATTTGTAGTCCGCGTGTTGGTACCAGTACAGAAAAGATGACGAAGTAGGACAGTAATGCATTTCAGTCCAATTGTTCATGTCGACCCTGAGGAAGACGTATGTATGCGTCGAAAATTTGGTCTGAATAAATAGCACTGTTGGACTGAAATGCATTACTACCCTACTTCGTCATCTTTTCTATACAACGTATATACGTATGCATATATAAAGTAAACTGAATATTTTAGAACCATTTTCTTTTTCTTTTTCTCCAATAGGACTATCATAATATTCCAAGCCCTGAGTGCAATGCTTCATAATACGAATGCTAATATAATTATGTTATCTCCTATTTGTGCGGAAATGACCTCCTTTCATTTTTAGATGATGAGCAAATTCTCGCCGTTACCCAAAGTGATTTTTCTTTGTCGGTGAGCCACAAAACGGAGTCAGCTTTATGTTATGTCATTTACAACCATTTCGTTTTTCCATTCAACGTACATCGCCATGATAAGAAAAAAATAATGTGGATACATCCTGGGAAGGATTTCGAATCCACAACCTACTGATTGCTAGACGGGCATCATATCCGCGAGGCTTCTATACGCAGATTCTACCCGGTAGCCAGTAATGGTTCTAATCCCTTACAGCAGCGGGTACTGCGTAGTGGATATGACGCCTTTCCAGCAATCAGGACTTGTATGGTGGGTTCAAAATCCCACCAGAGTACGTAGGTACCTATGCACATGATTTTGTTATCATGGCTACAGCTCTAACACGTTTACTGAATAATCGGTGTCTATATTTACGTCGATGAGGGATAATTACTGTTGTCAATCGCTTGCAATGAAAACTAGAGACGAAAGAAAGTGACGCGTCTATTTATAATCATCATTATTGATGTCATTACACGCTGCACCTCAATCCGAGAGTCGCTTTCACACGCCATTACAGGGGCGGCTCCAGGAATTCCGTAAAGAGGGGGCGCCTTTACAAAATTAAAGGGGGCGCACGCATCCCTCCCCCAATTTTTTTCTTTTTATTTATTTTGCTTTAACAAAAAATAAGGGGGGGGGGGCGCCAGGTGAGCTCCCCCTGGATCCGCCACTGCATTGGAAGTTTCAGAGAATGCGCCATGTTTGCTGTTACAGGTTCCCTGGGTGCCCTTTGTTCCTTGGCTGAGCATCCTCTGTAATTTGGTAATGGTTCTTCACCTCAGGGCTATTACCTGGTGCCGGTTCCTCATCTGGGTTGTGATTGGTAAGTTTTAATAGTAGCTAAACTTAATCGAAAGAATATCGATCTATTTGAATGCATTTGTGTATTTTTGATTTCCGTATTTCTTTCTTTCGCATTTCCTTTATCTATTTATTTGTTCATCTATTAATTATCTATGTATATATGTATGTATCTATTTTCGGGGTGGAGGGGTGAGGTTGTATGTGTGTGTGGGGGGGGGGGGGGGGGTGGAAGAGAGCACTCTGTAAAGGCCCTTAGTTCTACGCGGAGGTCCTGAGTTCGAATATTGTTTGCAGGACAAGGTGTTTTACCCAGGACAGCCCTCGATTCTACCCTTGCGTAAAAAGAGTGCCAAGAAATGCAATTAAAAAAAAAAAGTTTGGGGTGTTCCAAAATCAAATTCATCAAATAAATCTGTTAGGACCAACATGGAAACTTGACAAACCAACTTATTTGGGGCGACAAAACCGTGTATATATATTAAAAAAATTCAAATGTTCAGGACAGGAGAGAAACATGGCAGCCAAAGCACTATAACAAATGGGATCGCCTTTCGTTTGAGATGCTATGGTGGCTTCACATTTGGGGTAAGACAGCTAGGATTTGGACAGGGCCTCACTTAACCGATTATGTAAACATTTGATCTAAAAAAAGGTGATTTTCACCAAAATTTTTCATACAAGGTTTTTTCACCCCAGCAACGTTATGTCACGTGAACCAAAGTGATTATGTACTGACATAGTTAATACGTCATCAAAAGTTCTCATGTAAATGTTAAGAATAAAACAAAAGCCAAAATATGAGGAATCGGCCAATTTTTCTTATTTTTCTGCATTCTAGTAGTAAAAATAGTGTGTATGCTACAGTCCCTGACAGCCATCATTACGTAATCTCTTTTGAATGGATATAGCACTGCACTGATGATCCGTATTAGCGTTCTCTTGATATATTCATAGGATTGGCAATATACTTATTCTACGGATTCCGGCACAGTAAAGAGGGGAAGGAGCGTCAACAAAGTGAACCACGAGCAAACCAGTCTAATCCAGGTCAAGCCAGCGCCTCCTACGGTAGTATACGGGGCAATATTGACACTCCAAACAGTGGTATTGGACAAAACTGAGGATACGCTTAATCTTGATTGACCTAAAGTGATGTTAATATGATCACGATCTGCATCTGGACGAATTGGACATCAACACTTAAGTGGGCTTTTGAATTATCTTGAAGATTCTGTAGAGACAGGATGACAATGGCGATCGGAACTGTGCTGAAATGAAATCAAGAAAATCTAATTGATATATCGTCTTCAGTTTACCTGAAGGCCACCGCACCTATCCGACTTTTGGTCGCACGACTGACCGACTTAAGATCTGAAATAAATCCGAATAGCGTCAGAAAAAACACGCTTGCCTATTTCGGATCCAAAGTCGGACAGTCGTGTGATCGAAAGTCGTATAAGAGTGTGGTGGCCTTTAGTCGGACTACATTTTACTTACAGGATGATTCAAAGGCTTGGAATATATTCAATCGTGATGTCATGATAAGCAAGCGAATCAGCGTGCCTAACTCGTGATGAAAAAAGGTTTGCTTGCTTGTTTGGGAAAATAAGTGTGCATTCTGGTAAGGATTTTGGCGCGTGGTTTGACAAACGATTATCAAAGATGAACGAACAGGTGGTATCCTTGTCCCTTTTCCCACCCTGTTTCCGGCTTTGGTACTTACGTGTCCCTGTTGCTGGCATTCTTCAACTCACATCGGGAGTTGGACCACAAACATTGCTCTGTTGATCCTTTCTGTGCCAGTGAGTCGAAAGGGCACAAAGTTCACATACAAACCTATGGACAGGTTATAAATGTGGCACACAAAGGCTTAATTCGTATGCCGACACTCCTCGTCGTGAAGTCGTCAATGCCCGAAAGACGCATGAAAGAATTCAAGATTTTTGTTTTCAACCGGTAATGAACTTCGACAGTTTCTTTTTTTTATATCGACAAAGTATTCATTCCGGTGTTCTATGAAAATGTCAAAATTGTGATTATTTACACGTCAGCGCGATGCTACAGTGTACCTTTGTGTGTCTATTGGCTTTTGTATACTTAAAAGACACTAACACGTGTATAAGTTTTCTCGGGAACGTATGATGTTAGATGTATCCAACATTTTGGTGATGTTACGGATTATGATGTTTATTTGATTATGTGGCAATTATATTACATGTACAGGGATATTCTTATGACACGAAATATCCAGCCCCATTGATTAGCCACAAGGTTACCCTGAAAATTAGGTGAAATGAAATACATGCAGATGAAATTTTAGATCTTCGATATGTTTGTGTCCTAATGACATTGTGTGTACAAGAGGTCCGTTTTACAATCTTGAGGATAGACAAAGGCTTTGACGAACCAGTATCAACTCCTAGCAGAGCAGAGATACTGATTTGATTAATTGGAACATCGCCGATAGAAACGAAGAAGAAGAAGAAAACATAGAAATGTCGCTATGGCGACTGGTATGCCTCCGCCAAAATGCATTCTATGGTTCTCCTGATACGTGTATAGTACAAAGTCTTGGCAATGTGTGATGACAGTTTCACGTAATTGGCAAACTATCAAAATGACAGGTTTGTCACAAAATGTGTTGAATTTTCATTTTCCTTGAACTAGGTATAATTGGATGAATGGCTATATTGTTTAAGAGTGCTGGTATTTGGGGATTTGCGGATTTTTTACTTGACTTTTGACCCTTTGATAACTTTATGCATTAAAGGTCCAGTTTACCTTTGGGAGCAGTGATTTAAATTTTTTTTTTCAAGATATCAAAGTTGACGTGTTTGATGCATATGTGTAGGTCTGTTGTATCACAAAACATCCTACCATATAAAATTTTTGCAGTAAAGCGTAAAATATAGGGAGATGTCGGTATTTTTCTTAATAAACCATAACGGTAGACGGTTTAGTCTGGAAACATTTTTATCATAACTATTGTTCACATTTTGTGTATTTAACAATACTTAACATCGATAATACGGATTCACATTTGCACAGTGGTTGTTTCTATCCCTAACTCACATTTTAGAACTGTGTTAAAGCACTAATGCTGGGTTTTTGTTTCATCTGCAAATGGTAAATTATGCCTTTAAGTAATTTTCAAAGTATGGAGAAAAGTGTAATTTCAGTATTGAATAGCAAAGTTTTAGCATTTTAATCTGGCCTTTGTCCCTTGACCTTTGACCCATGACCCTAAAATTCACAAGAGAATCACTGTCGGGTTGAACATGCATAGATATTTAGTAAGTTTCATGATGATACCTTGAGTCACTTTCGAGATATGGCGGAAGAAGTGAAATTCAGCACTTTCACTTGACCTTTGACCTTTTTGGCAAGAAACTTCCAAGTGAATCTCTATTGGGTAAGACATAGGCCTATATATATTCTGTTTCAAGAAAAATTCTGCTGGCATTGCATAAATATGAGGGAAATAGTGAAATTTTGAGGAGTTGACCTTGACCTTTGGCCCATGACCTTGAACCCATGACCCCAAATTCCCAACATAATCATTGCCTGTCAGTACATGCATATATGTACTAAGTTCCATGGAGATACCTTGAACCATTTGCGAGATATGGAGAAAAAAGTGAAATCTTAATATTTTCACTTGACCTTTGACCTCATGACCCCAAACTCTCTCTGAAAAATCCTTATTTCGCAGTTCACGTATACACTATGTTTCGAGAAAATATCTTCAGGCATTGCATAGATATGGGGGAAATAGTGAAATTTTGAGTATTTGACCTTGACCTTTTGACCTTTGATCTTTAGCATGTGCACCCAAAAGTTGATAGGCACAACTTCGCCCACTTATACATATACATGCCAAGTTTCATTAGGATACCTCAAACGGTTTTTTAGTTACGCCGTCCACAAAATTGATTACGGACGGAAGGACGGACGGACGGACGGACGGAAGGACGGACAGACGGACAGACAACCCGAAAACATAATGCCTCCGGCGACACTTCGTGGCGGAGGCATTACAAAAAAAAAAAACACGAGAGAAATACATGTACTAAAATCCGAATTGAGAGACATACAAGCTAGTCCAGGTGTAGCGCAAAAATATCCCGCGAGTGAATGTGAAATAAAACAGTGATGTATGAAGTTAAAGGGTGACGTATGACGTGAAAGAGTGACGTAATCCAATGAAGTGAATGATCGATGTATGTAGTGAAATATGCTTTGAACTGAAGTACGATAACTTACACTGAAGCAAAGTTCAATCAGTCAGACAATCCTAAAGGACATCCGAGTGATTATGCGTTCAAGCATTTCCACCTGAAATCGACTGCAAATTTTACGAAATTATATTACCGCATCTATTTCGAAAGTTTTATATGCTTTAGATATATATCAGATCATACAATAGACAGAATTGAAGGAAAAACAAAAACAAATCAAACTGATATTTAACAATCATCGCAACCTTTAAAGGAATTAGGCTCTGGAAAAGTTGCAACGGAGTTTTAAAGAACTTTATTTGTTGCCTTTCCAGAAAGTCACAAAGTTGCGTAACAATAACATTTACCGCACGCTATCGCTACATGGTCCCGTTTCTCAAAATATCTGCAGTTTGCAAAATTGAAAAAAATACAAGTTCACACATAAGAGTTTCCTGGCCAGCTGTTGTCTTGCTGACTTCACACATATTGCATGTCGAGCTACTGTCAGGGACGCTCTCAGATAATGAAAGTTCCTGAGGATAGTTACAAAGTCCGTATCCAAAAAAGGTAACCCAACTTTAGAGGGCTCCTATTCCATAGTTGTTTACTACAGAGAGTCCGATGATACTCAGTAGTTGTGAGGAAAGGGGAACTCTTCTTCTTTCTATTGGTACCTAAGTGTGTTGATAGATATCATACATGACTGAGCACATCGTATAATACTAAAGACAACAATGACAAGTTGCCTTTTGTCCAAGTCTGACTGCTATCATGAAGAAATATTGAATGTCTCACTAAAATGGATGAGATCTGTCAATGAACATAGTCAAATAATAAGGCCAGCCTGCACCAATGCAAGTCTGTGTTTAGGGCTAACTTTTATGTATTTTGATTCACATGTTAATGGTCCATAACCTTCAATATGGTCACTTGCCCTTTCAACACATAGTCCGCAGCGACCGGGCCTTGTCTCGATCGAACAGAGAAAAATGAATTTTGTGGGTTGGCCTTTTTGGGAGTTGCCAGGTAATCGGACCCTTTTCTTCTAAAGCAAAGTGAAGGGTAACATGTATACCTTCATTGTTCTAAATGAAAGCATGGTAATGCAACTTGAGGAACACTTTGAGCGACAGGCTTACGGAACATTCAGAAGACTCTGGTGGGTTCAGGATGGTGCACCAGCTCATTGTCTTGTGGCGGTCAGTAATTGCTTGACAGAACTCTTTGGAGAAAACATTGTTGCCCTCAATCATGACACTACACTGTAAAAACATCGGTGTTAGATTTAACACCACGGGTGTTAAATCTAACACCGATCAAACTTCAATAAAGGACCACACCCACAGGTGTTAAAAATGCACTGTGATGGTGTTGAAAAGTGTTCACCTGACACTTCGTGGTGTTAATTTGACACTGTACCTGGTGTTATTTTGACACTGTACTGGTGTTCATTCAAAAATGACACCACATGGTAAAATTCTTGATCGTCTTATTTAAATTAAAAATCAACAAGAAGTGCAGTTACTAAGAAACTCTTAAAAAAACAGTTTAAAATTTGGAAATGACACCCAGAGGTGTTAATTTAACACCATAAATGAGCACCGAAAATTTAACACCAGCTCGGTGTTCACTATTTAACACCGGACTTTTTGCAGTGTATATGGCCACCGAGATCACCAGACCACACACCTTGAGTCATATTTTTTTTTTTCTGGGGCTACTTGAAGAATAAGGTGTATGTGACCGTGCGTGGTGACTCCTCGTCGCTTCCATGAGATGCAAGGATGCATTTGCGACGAAGCAGTTGCCTTATGCAACAATCCGGCTTTGAAGATTTCAATATTCTCTCATGATAACACTCAAACTTGGTAAAAGTGCAACTTGTCATTGTTTTCTTTTAATGTGCTCAGTTATACATGACATTTGTTAATACGATTAGGTATACCATTTGAAAGAAGAAGAGTTCTCCTTTCCTCACGACCGTCATTGTGCTGTTTGTAGTTGGCAATATACAATGTAATAATGGAAAAGTAGAACTCTTTAGTTGGATTACTTTTTTTGATACCCACTTTAGTTATTCACATGGAGAAAATGGGAATGTGGTCACAAAGAGTAGTACCTATACTTCAACTTTTGACCGAAGGTGACGTATGTAGTGAAAGAGTGACGCATGAAGTGGAAATGGTGGCCCAAAGGTTACACAGATAGCACATCCGATAGACACTGCAGCACACCTTTAACGTACTGGGTGACTTTGTCAGGTCACAGTTTGAATGTTAGATTTGAATGGATCACGATGATGAGGTTATGCTGCGCAATCGAATTTAAATACTGCTCAACGAGGGCAGCTAGCACTACTAGTAAAACCTACATTACTCTCGGACAGTACAGCATTGTGTTTCATTCGACTTCCTTCAACTTCTATGTCCATCACCAACACGAGTCTGCACTGAGAATATCTCGTTAAAATCAAGCAATGCATAAGGAGCACCACGATTCTTCAAGTGAGAAAAACATGATACAAGTATAAATATATGCGTTCAACTTCCGATCATCAATCCATCGTTGTCTTTACGGGTCACTGCTCCACCAGACTGAATCCTGAACTCCGATCCCGCTCAATGCGCATACTTCATTGGAGACCCATGGAGACGACGTAGAATGTACACTGTATCAAGTTCCTCTCGACTTGGAATCTGAAAATGGCAATGCTGGGTACTGATGATGGCAAGGCCCCGGCTTGGAACAGCAATGCTGCTGGCGTTGAAGAGGCTACATTTAGCACATCTATAGACCTATCAGTTTTTTGGAGCAAGTGCAGGCCTACATACGTTCTCCGTGTGGACACACAAACTTGTCACATTTTGCGATGAGTATTCATCTTCGTGTTCAAGTGGGAATTTGTGCTCACAAACTCATCGTCATTTCTTCGGAGTGAAATACAATTCTTTCGTCAACGTGGACACGAAACACGGCATTTGCTTGAGACCGCTGAGACGCGAATCTCTCGTGCTCGACTCGTAACTGTACGCCACAGTCCTGTTCACGCGCGTCATCATTTGAACCAGTTCCATACACGTGCCGTACTTCTCAAAGACCTTGACCAGCGCCTGGATGAACCAGCATCCCTCGCTCAGGCTACGCCACGAGTAGTAACCTGCGTGTTTAGGGGGATTCATACACACAGTGGCGTTACAACCTGAACAGATTTCGTTTCATGCAAAATGTTAATTGTGTTTGTGAATGGTATTATTGACTTGGCACTGGCATAAACAAGCATTGCACTTTGTCGGATTGTCTGAACAAATTACCAAATAATTCCATCCCCACAAAAACCCAAATCGAAGCAAAAATCCCACTTGCTTACACATTTTTCTAAAATCATTGCTAGCTTTACAGGACATTATAGGCCTACCCTTTAAAAGTGGGCGTACGGATATGTTGACAAGTTTTCAGAGTATGCCTTTTTACAGAATGAACGCCATGCCTACTTTAGAAATCAAACTGAAATGTGACAAAAAGTTCTTAAAAACATGAAAAACCCATATGAAATGACATGACAAGAAATTGCAAAAAGAAGGGGGGGGGGTGTGAAGTGCTTGCAGGTTACTTTCCATCTGGAGTTTTCTGTCTCGTTACATGGGAACCTTGTTATATCGAGGACGTAAAAACCATGTTGATTACTTGTTACATCAGATGTCTTACTACATCAGCAATTGATCAGGGTACAAAAAAAGAAAAGAAATGTAAAATTGGAACCTGCAAAGGCACCTCGTTATGAGAGGGTTTTATCATATCCAACCTCTTTATAACGACGTCCCATTGTACTCGGTAAATGAATCTTATGCCCAATTTAGAAATCAAACTGAAATGTGACAAAAAGTTCTTAAAACATGAAAAACCCCGATAGGAAATGACATGACAAGAAATTGCCAAAAGAAGGGGGGAGGCAGGGGGGGGGGGGGGTGCAGTGCTTGCAGGTTGCTTTCCATCTGGGGTTTTCTGTCTCGTTACAGGGGAACCTTGTTATATCGAGGACGGAAAACCCATGTTCATTACTTGTTACATCATATACATCAGCGATGATCATGGTACAAAAAAAGAAAAGAAATGTAAAATTCGGACCTGCAAAGGCACCTCGTTATGAGAGGGTTTTATCATATCCAACCTCTTTACAACGACGTCCGATTGTACTCGGTAAATGAATCTTATGCCTAATTTAGAAATCAAACTGAAATGTGACAAAAAGTTCTTGAAAACATGAAAAACCCATAGGAAATGACATGACAAGAAATTGCCAAAAGAAGGGGGAGGCAGGGGGGGGGGGGTGCAGTGCTTGCAGGTTGCTTTCCATCTGGAGTTTTCTGTCTCGTTACAGGGGAACCTTGTTATATCGAGGACGGAAAACCCATGTTAATTACTTGTTACATCAGATGTCTTACTACGTCAGCAATTGATCAGGGTACAAAAAAGAAAAATGTAGAATTGGAACCTGCAAAGGCACCTCGTTATGAGAGGGTTTTATCATATCCAACCTCTTTACAACGACGTCCCATTGTACTCGGTAAATGAATCTTATGCCCAATTTATAAATCAAACTGAAATGTGACAAAAAGTTCTTAAAAACATGAAAAACCAATGTAAAATTGGGACCTGCAAAGGCACCTCGTTATGAGAGGGTTTTATCATATCCAACCTCTTTACAACGACGTCCCATTGTACTCGGTAAATGAATCTTATGCCTAATTTAGAAATCAAACTGAAATGTGACAAAAAGTTCTTGAAAACATGAAAAACCCATAGGAAATGACATGACAAGAAATTGCCAAAAGAAGGGGGGAGGCAGGGGGGGGGGGGTGCAGTGCTTGCAGGTTGCTTTCCATCTGGAGTTTTCTGTCTCGTTACAGGGGAACCTTGTTATATCGAGGACGGAAAACCCATGTTGATTACTTGTTACATCAGATGTCTTACTACGTCAGCAATTGATCAGGGTACAAAAAAGAAAAATGTAAAATTGGAACCTGCAAAGGCACCTCGTTATGAGAGGGTTTTATCATATCCAACCTCTTTACAACGACGTCCCATTGTACTCGATAAATGAATCTTATGCCCAATTTAGAAATCAAACTGAAATGTGAATAGGAAATGACATGACAAGATATTGCCAAAAGAAGGGGGGGGGGAGGCGGGGTTGCAGTGCTTGCAGGTTGCTTTCCATCTGGGGTTTTCTGTCTCGTTACAGGGGAACCTTGTTATATCGAGGACGGAAAACCCATGTTAATTACTTGTTACATCAGATGTCTTACTACGTCAGCAATTGATCAGGGTACAAAAAAAAAAATGTAAAATTGGAACCTGCAAAGGCACCTCCTTATGAGAGGGTTGTATCATATCCTACCTCTTTACAACGACGTCCCATTGTACTCGGTAAATGAATCTTATGCCCAATTTAGAAATCAAACTGAAATGTGACAAAAAGTTCTTAAAAACATGAAAAACCAATAGGAAATGACATGACAAGAAATTGCCAAAAGAAGGGGGGAGGCGGGGGGGGGGGGTTGCAGTGCTTGCAGGTTGCTTTCCATCTGGGGTTTTTTGTCTCGTTACAGGGGAACCTTGTTATATCGAGGACGGAAAACCCATGTTAATTACCTGTTACATCATATACATCAGCGATGATCAGGGTACAAAAAAAAAAAATAAAAAAAAATTGGGACCTGCAAAGGCACCTCGTTATGAGAGGGTTTTATCGTACCCAACCTCTTTACAACGACGTCCCATTGTACTCGGTAAATGAATCTTATGGCTTTAAACAACGGAGGAATGGAAACCTCACTGGGGTACGGCGCTAGCCGAGTTGCGGTGACGCAGTGCTGCTTAATCAGGGCCGCGTTGCACGAAACAATGGTAACTGGTAACTCTGCAATCAGTGGTAACTACCATAACAACATCATTCCACAGCCAATCAGAGCCAAGAAATCACTGTTGGATGCCAGTAACCCAATATTAATACTGCTATTCACTTTAAGTACAGTAATTTCATGGAACGGGATCCTGTTCCCAATGATCCAAATGTCGATGACGTTGACTGCAAGCAGGTCGTAAGTGGAACCAAGGGCTGAAGGGTTGATAACAACCTGGGTCCCGTTTCATAAAACTTGTTATCAGTAGCAACTGCTACATCGCCCTCCTATAACAAATTTGCTCTCAGCCAAACAGATGCAAGGATTTCTGTAGCTTATGCATAACAACTATCGTAACTTGTTATCGATAAAAATTTTATGAAACGGGGTCCTGGCGGTGTTTCATCAAGTTAGTCAGCGCTGGCAAAGTTGTCAGCCTCTGACAATCACCATGGTAAGTGTCAGTGACCAGAGCATGTCAGCTAATCAAAACCAAGGATTTTGCTTAAATTGTAAGTGACTGACAACTTGTCAGCGCTGACTAAATTGATGAAACACCCCCTGAAGGTGTACCTGGGGGCGAGGAGTAAGCCAGTAGATAATCCGCCTCGACCGGAATGGTGTAATATTGCCTCGGGTCCTGGCCCGCGTCCGTCTCGTCAAAGTTGTCGGCATTCGTCGACTGCACACCTCTGTCCAACCTAGTACCTCGACACGCCTTTTTGGAGAAAGTAAAGGGGACGTAATTATTATACAAATATGTATCCATCCATCACCATGTTACCTTACTGAAATTGCCAAGAGGGAGTAATTCAGCAAGAATACTCTTATCAAAATTCACATTAGCTGTAAGATAGATATCGGTAGTTTGATATCAAATTACAAAACTGTCTAAATCGCAAGCGTGCTTTTGAAATGGCTGTCTCCAAGTCATTTAATGAAGTATGTCGCCATGACCTATTGAAAATGATTAAAATGATTACTAAAAAAGTATGTCAGTTCATTTCATTTTTATTTCATTTCCAACAGAAGCATAAAATTCAATACGACATTTACACATACAAGCGAAATCAGTGCAGCTATTTTTTTAGCAATAAAACGAAACATAGTTTAGAGCAATTCATGGAGAAATTGTAACTAAATCGTATCAGATAAAGTTGTCGGAAATGGAAGGAACTGCTAAAAAAAAAAAAAACTAAGCTTGTAGAATGAAGTCCCCTCACGAGTAACAATTAATAGTAATGGGCAAACGAAGCGATAAGACTATGTGTGGATTCAGTATACATGTAGACATGATAATGGTATTCAACAGTGACATTGAGGAAAATTGGAAAATCCCTCCAAAAGTTTATTAAGTTAATTTATCCAGTCATCGTTGAATAAGAAGACTACGACAATTCATGATGTCAGAGTAGGGTAACGATATGAAGAAAGTAAAATTCCACAAAATTTCATTCTTATAAAAAGTACACTATCATCTGACTTGTTACTGACGTACCATAAGGGGAATGCATGTATCCTCTTCTTGTCCCTTTTCTGACCTTTGACCTCCTGTTTATTCTTTCCACCCGTATGTAAGAAAGCTGCTTTGTTATACTTGTGTGCGTATTTGCTTTATGCCCTGCTTCCCGAGGAATATGTCTCATTGTTTCATTTGATTATTACTACAATTAACTACTCACCAGGGGACTGCATTCTACAAGGTAGGCTTTTTAGCATTCCCCTTCATTTCCGACTTTGTTTGTTACTATTCAGTTACAGTTTGTCCGTGCATTTCTTAATCTAAATTATGTTTTGTCTCATTGTAAACAAATGACGTCTATTTAAATCTCAATTGAATATGCAAAAGTCACACTGTACCTTACTTTGTTTACATGCAGATGTCATATTTTATTGTAAACTCTCGTCGGAAATGAAATAAAAATGAAATGAAATGAATCATTCCCATTGCCTCCCAAAATGATTCGGGTAAATGTCTCTTACTAGTGCAGACCGTGTGTAGAGTCTGTTCATGATTATTTTCTTCTATTTGCTTTCTCTTTTATAGTTACCCAATCCTCAGCTTGTACTGTTGTAAAGACAAAGAAAATGCTCTAGTGCCATTAATGATGCATTGTGTACTATAAAATCTTTAAACAATTGACGCGTGTTTGTGTCGGACGACATAAACATTATACAGTATAGGGCCTACTCATCTGCATACGACGGCGGTGAATGCCGGCAAAGCTATTCTTTGGTCTTTCTATATGGCGCCCAAATTTTCTTTCTTTCTGGCAGGAAGTTTCACAAAGCATATCTGCTCTTGCGAGAAGGAGGTAATGCTAAATTTCTTGGTGTGAGATTTTGTACCTAATCCCTGTGACTGTGCCTTTGTGACTGTGTGATTTTGTACCTAATCCCTGTGACTGTGTGAGGGTGCATTTCAAGCGCATGGAACACCACAGAGGCACATTGTAGGAGCGCTGTGTGTACCGTGGACGTAAGATTTGCACTGAGAGAAGCGAGTTGCGTAAAAAAGGGTCGACCTTGACATCTAAACAAAGGTAGGTATAGGCCCTAGTTATGTCGAACGTTTCTATGACATTTACTCATGCTACAATTATTGCTCCCATGAAATGTCTGCGCACTATGAAAGCCAAATATGATTTATACCACGGAAGTAGCCTTCATGATTCTACCAACCAACAAGAAACCCTATAAAGCCCTAAACCTAATCCTCACATCAAACTAAACCTAAATCCCTATCACAACCCTAACCCTAGCCCTATAACCTGGGAGAAAACTATATCTCCTGTACTTTCGAAAAGAAAAGAAGAGGAAGAATGTAATTATGCAGACATATATTTCAGATTGTTTTGAAACTGATTGTCAGCCGTGCTTTTACATCATGACGTATTTTATTATGTCGCTCCCTCTTGTAGAGCCTCCTAAAAATCTGTTCCTCGGATAGCGGGATACAGTCTCGTAAGCAAGAAATTTAGGGGTGGTTGTGGGACGGGGATACCCACTCCCACACGGGGTAGATCTGTTGCATGTGTAGAATTGAAATTCTTTCGGTCTGGTGCGCACTTTGTATATTTCTGGTTTATGCTCCGTTATAATCACTGCACCCGTATTTGTATTAACATTTTGAACTCATTATGAAGTTGATTATAGATAATGTGCATGTATATACTTGTGTACCTAATTATATATGCCATATTTTCATTCAGTTCTTATTCTTTGGGTTCTTGTTTTTTGTTTTGTTTTTTCACTTTTTCTTTTTATTCTCTTATTTCTTTTTCCCTTTGTACTTTGATATTTTAGCTTTCATAATCGTTTCGTCATTATTACTTTGTGTCCTATCTCCATTGATTGCATAGCAAATTTACACCGGTATTTTTTCATGGAACCTGCGTTTACAAGCTTTGCTTTTGCGGTTCCATCATATTTCACAAGTTATAGAGAATAGTCTTATGTACATTATGTATGCTGACACACTTTATTCTGTTCATGTCCCGACGTATGACATATTTTGTATCTTACTTGGTTTGTATTCTTTTTTTGGATGTATTTTGATGTCAAGTGAAATTGGTGGACTATCTGGGAAATTTTTAATCAAAAAGTAAGACCATAACCGTAAGATGGTCGTTAATTCAAATATATAGCAATAAAAAAGCCAACCAAACTAAACTCTGTAATAATTGTTGCGTGGTTTTTCTTATTCAATGAATTCTATTATTTGAAATTGTGATACTCTAAGCGCAGACAGATGGGTGTCATGGTGGTGGAAGGGGATACTCCTTTCCACACAAGAAAAGGTGTGTGTGAGTGTGTGTGTGTGTGTGTGTGTGTGTGTCATAGGGGGCACTGCACACTCAGGTACCCTTGTGATACGCAGACACACATGTAAAAATATGCAAGAATCTTCAGGATTGAAGGAGGCAGAATAATAGTAAGAAGAAGAAGAATCTTTTGCATTTTCGGAATTGAAAATGAACGAGCGGATGCGCATTTTGGTGGACAATTTGACCAATTTTCAATCCAAAAGTAAAACAACAACAACAACAACAACAACATGGGACTAATGTTTAGGGAAAATGTGAATAGCTAAATTGTTGTATAGGGATTCTGTTTCCTCTTTTTCCGCGTCCCTCACTGTGTAGGCCTACTACAGCTGTAAGTCTACGGAGACGGATATAACACTCACCGGCAATGACAAAATAAACGACAGGGAATGGAATTAATGGTCACAGATAGCACGATACACACAAGTGTAGTCTCATAATTATTGCATAACACGAAAATTAGTAATCAACAGAAGATGAAGATATAAGAGAAAACACACAAAAACTGAATTTTGTAGTTGTGGCATGACTTTGTCATTAACCGATCAAGCTATTTGAAAATCTGTCTATTATTCGCGTCTAAAACAAAATGGAGGTTTGAAAATTTCGGGAAGAGGGACAGAACTGTGGATTTTTTTTTACTGATTTTGATTTTTAAAAACCAAAATCAAACGAAACTGCACGCTCTTCTGTTGCATTTTTCTGTTGTTCAGCCGCCCCTTCTCGTCAGCGGGGGGGGGGGGGGGGGGGGGGGGGGTACTAAAGACTTTTATGTCAATATCTGTAGATCGTTCGACCTATTCACTATTATAGACTGAACAATATGCCGGGATTGACTGCCGGGACTGGCTCCACCTCAAATGGCATGGTCAGGTAATCATTGGCGGCTGAGCTTTAAATAGGCATTTTGCTTTCCAGCTTCTGTGATAGGATGTGAAGCTTAAAACATTTTGTCAAGAATTGTTCACCCGTGACCGTGGCAGGCATATATTGCACTTATTGACAGCATGACGTGGAGATTTTGGGGTTGTGAAAGAAGAAAATATTCTATTTTCCCTGTGTTCATATATGCTTGCAACAAAAGCATGGCATTCTCTTGTTAAAAGATTGCCCAGGTTCGGCTTGTATTGCGTCCAAAGAACTAGACACTCGTTTAAACGTGACCGAAAGAGCGCTTAGATAGCTTTTCAGGGTGCATTGCATGTAGACGTTATTGCTGGTCGTCAGGTGGTGTAAAGGCCGGTAAGTGAGAAAACCGATGTACGTTATCATTCATCCAGTCGAAGTGTAACCTCCAAAGTCTTAAGAATCAGAATATCGGATTTGAACTCACTTCATGCGACGTTTCGCCAATTAACGAAAAAAAGAGAGAAAAATCAGCTTCTGCCCATTCCAATTTGTTCCTGCACGACTTCGCACAATCATAAAAGGACCATTCTTCCACACTGAAGGACGCTAGGAGGTGGAAGCTTATTTAGAATAGGCGAAATGTCGCATGACGTGCGTTCAAAGCTGTAGCTTTCTGATTCACAAGAATTTAGGGTTGGTAAATCAGTTTCGGCGATGTGGGCGGGCTCAGCAAGCTGTTTATAAGGATCGCTGTCTCATTGATGCACTGTATTTTCACACGAACCTTGAACCGAACGCTACATACTTGCCAAGAAGGCTGACGTTAACAGCAATGTACATACTGTAGACCCTGTAGTTCCTCGATGAGGGATTCATTTTAGGCCGGAACCGCTGTAAGGTACAATAAAGTTCTATGCAGAATGCCACTGTAGAACATTCATCGTTCATAAAGCACCAACCAAGCATCCAACTACATCGAATTAGTTTTTCAGTTGTTGTCATGATAGATTACATCATAATTGTGATACCATATTTTCATATTACCCATGGAGGATAGACAATGTTAATGTTATACATACAGTTATTGGCTCGCAAGGAAATCAATTCACTGCAGTTTGAAAATGTAGTTGTACAGGAAATGTTACGAACTTCGTTACTTCATTTAGCCATTTTGATGGAAAATGCAAGCCATAAGCCGTAAGCTATATCGGTGAAAATCTTCTGAAAATAATAACGAGGATTGCAAAGAAAGTGTCGCATGAATTATAGTGTTTATACACATTCATAGAAGATGGAGACATCGCGTCACGGTTTATTCTTCATGGTCGGAGAGTTTGTTGATCATCGAAAACAACTTTCTTTATAACAATATTTTCTACAAGCAAACTTAAAATTACTGGTGACATTGTATGCCGTCAGGAGAAAAGGAACCTCTCTCGGTTCAAGCATCAACTGGCATTGATTTTCCTCGTCTATTGCTAGGAAGAGGTTTCGTATCAAGCATTTTTGCCAAATTACAGGGAACGTACAGGTATAACATCAAATTAGTTTTCATGTTGACACAGACTATGTTAAGCTGGAATGGATAGGAAATGCCTCTTTGAAAGCACAGTCATAATAACATTGAATAAGATTGAATAATCTGCAGATAAAGGCAGCTGGAGTCAGTAAAGAAAATGTAGTCTGGAAAAATGATGTGTCGTTCTTTGTCACTTCTAGATTCCCTGCGAAGTTCTTTGTGACTCAGAAAATGGACATCTTCAACTGTGGTGGCGCCACCATTAAATGAACCAAGAACATTTCGCGAGTCTTCTTCATCGTCAACCATGGCAACTTCTCGCTGCTGGGAGTTCCTCGCACTCTTGAACCGGAAGAAGTCTCTGGGAAGTGCAGATGACCTCTACAATACACCTCTTCGACGGAACCTTAAGACATTCCAGCTTGTGCCAATGGGAATTGGCACCTTGATCGGCAGTGGTCTGTACGTGTTAACTGGCGTGGTTGCCAAGGAAACCACGGGACCGGCTATCGTCATATCGTACGCTATAAGCGGAGTGGCCGCTTTGCTTTCAGCTGCGTGTTTCGTCGAATTCGCCTGTCGCATTCCTCGTACTGGATCGGCGTACACGTTCACGTACATATCGATCGGGGAGATTTGGGCGTTTTTCGTCGGCTGGAACCTTATCCTTGAGTATGCCGTTTCGGCAGCTTCAGACGCAACAGCTTTCATTGGTTACCTGGATTTTCTCTCTGGAAAAGTTCTGTCAGACTTCGTGGTTAACAGAATACTAGGAGGCAACGTTTGGACACTGCCATATATCGCTCCGTTTCCAAACATATTTGCGGCGGTGTTAATTGCCCTGATCACAGTTGCTGTCATGTTGGGATCAAAGGTGTCCGCCTCAGTCAGCATCGTATTTGTGTTGCTGAATGCAGCGGTTGTATCCATCATCATTGCATTAGGATTCGCGGAGGCAGACATTAAAAACTGGCAAGACTATGGCGGCTTTGTTCCCAAGGGACCCGGAAGTATATTTACAGGTGCAGCCAAACTCTTCTTCGCTTATACTGGATTAGATGCAATATCCTATGCCAACGAGGAGGCGGTCAACCCTCAAAAGAGTATACCGAGGGCCACGTTCATCAGTCTCCTGATCGTAACCACTGTCTACATGCTCTGTTCCGCCCTACTGACTCTCATGGTTCCTTACCCGATGCTGGACGAGTCTTCCGCCTTTGCTGGGGCATTCGTCGCGACTGGTGTGGGGTGGGCGAGGTGGGTTGTTAGTATAGGAGCTCTGTGTGGAATGTTCGCGTGTGTTCTAATGAGTCTATACTGTCTCCAGAGATCATTTTACGCCATGGCTGTGGACGGACTCCTGTTTAGCTGTCTGGGACGAGTCAACCAAACCACAGGAGTCCCGATTATTGCTGCCGTCTGCTCGTGTACTATAGTGGTCATCTTGGCTGTTTTCTTTTCCCTGGTGCAGCTGGTCGAATTCTCATCAATTGGCGTCTTGACCGGCTGCACGTTTGTCTCCAGCGCAGTTATCACATTGCGCTACCAGCCCGACTTGCTTTCTGGAGGAGACAGCATGTCGTTTGAGATGTCATCACATCCGAGTGAGCAAAGGGTCCAAGCACCTTCAGACAGCCATGGCGGAGAATCCAGTGACAGAGAGCGACTTCTCACCGACACCTCTTCCACTTTACCGGGGACGCTGAAAGAGAAGTTTAGAAACTTGCCCCTCCTTAAACATTTAGCCAAGTTTCGACCCGGTGTTGTCGTCAACACCTGTCTTGGAATGTCAGTGGTCCTCTTTTGTGGCGTCATCCTGGTTCTCAAGTATGGATTCCAGAATATTCTGGCTGCTGACTGGTGGGCAATTCTTCTTCTCGTCTTTTTCCTTGTCGGCGGTCTAGTCAGCTTCTTTGTAATACCGCTACACGAACAAAATCAAGCATCGGGAGATTATTACAGGGTGAGGACTAGACCATTTTTGTTTTTAATACTAACAACGCTTCAAACTTATTAAGCACGTCACATAGTGTATTTTCTATGGTTTTATAGTGAAACTGCACTGCATGTTGTTGGCTTCTATGATCCCCTAGTTTGTGTCTTGTCATTCTCATGTCACTCGATTTTTTGATCGCAAAGTCTGGATTAGAAAGGGAAAGATCATGTATACTTTTTTTTTTTTTTTGGTGTGCAGAGGAGTATTGGTGCACATTTCAATTATCAAAGCGACAATCAGTTTGAAGCAGTTTTTTTTTTTCAAAGCTGATTGTCCAGAAAGACCATGCTGATGACTGTATTTTATCTCATAAATAGTAATGATAGTAGTAGTTGTAGCAGTAGTAGAAATGATAATAATAATAATAATAATGATAATAATAATAATAATAATAATAATAATAAAAATAATAGTAATAGTAATAACAATAATAAGAAGATGAAGAGGAAGAGGAGAAGGAAGAAGAAGAAAATAAAAACACACTTTGTGACATTTTGCCGGCGAATTTAGCGTAACTTGTCAAAGACATGTCACTTATTTGCGACTCCCTGACCTGTTTAGATTCATACTTGCATTTACTTACTCCGGATCCTTTCAAATATCGTGCAGTGACATAACTTGGTCAACTGTGTCTAAAGAGCTGTAATCTGAGGCGCAAATACAGACAACGAGAAAGTTGAAACATGATTACGTTCTGGTCTATATGTCTGTTGTGACAGGTTCACTGGGTTCCGTTCGTCCCAGGTCTAAGCATCCTTTTTAATCTGACGCTGCTTCTTCATCTCGACGCTGTTACGTGGTTCCGATTTCTTATCTGGATCGCAATAGGTAATACTATTTGTTCACCATATAACCCCCTTTTTCCCCAATATGTAATATTTGTTTTCGGTAGACAAAAACGAAGTTTTTCGCTCTTTCGGAAACAACTATAAGTATCTATAGATTCCACCACTTATCGAACGATTGAGTACACTTATTTTCATTAATTTTTTTTTGCATTAAAGCAAACTGCTTCTCTCCCGAAATTAGCAAATGGTGGTTTTTTTTTTATCATACATGTACTTGTTCCAGTGAAATTACACTGATCTTGTTTCGTAGAATCAATTGTCAATGATTGTATAGGAAGATGCAATTGAATAAGTTGGATGAATGTCAAACCATACTTCATGAAATTCATATAATCACAAATTATTTGTGCTATGCTAATCTTACATTCCTCATACCAGTTGTTTGGACGCACAACAGATCTGTTACTGATATTGCAAAAAATTACATGAAATGAAACGGGTCAGATTTTTCACGACCTGCCTTACAGACAATTTGTTTAAAGGAAATCCCCCAAACGCTCTTTATGTTATTGACGTCTTCTAGGTAATGTAATGACGCCAAACAAACTTGCTACATATCCATCTATCAGTCTACTGTAAGCTATGCGCTATTGGCACTACACATGACTGTGTTTTCTATCCCAAGGAACGACCATATACGCCCTCTACGGGTTTTGCAATAGCAAGGAAGGCCAAAGACGACAGCTTCAGGCTGAACTACCAGGAGACGACAATCATGCTCGCGCCACCTACGGCAGCTGCAACGACAGCAAGGAAGCGAAAGACGTCAGGGATCGACTGAAATAGTCTAATGAGAAATCATATTGTGTTTGATTATATGATATTATTGTAAACTTACGTTTGTTCAAGTGTACTTCCTAGAAAATATCTCATTATAATTATGAGATATATGAGAATGTTTATGAAAATACGTCAAATCAAGACGTAAATGTGCGGCATCCCAAACGGATAAAAAAGGGGCATTTTACTTATCAAAAGGTACCACGGATATGCTGTCCTGTGATACTGACCGTACATCAGTGCTACGTAACCAAAAACATAAACAGCTATGAATATAACCAACTGCTGCAAATAAAACGTATTACCGAACATAAAAAGCAACAACAATAGCAACACAAGCATGATCTGGCAAGCAGTCACTCGATTCGGGGGCGTTGCAAGAAAGTCGAATTGCAATCGATTGTGAATGCCAATTGCAAATCTTACAGTTGATAGATCAAACAGTGTCAAACGAAACTAGCGATCGATTGCAGCATTTCTTTCCCAAGATCTTAATTGCAATAATTTTGCAATTGATTGCAACTTTATTGTAACGCCCCCTACGAGTAGATTTTTGTAGTGGCTGAACTGCCGGATTAGCATACCTTCAACAAAAAGGAGTTAGTTAATTTAGATCCGGGTAATCTAAGCTATGTTTTACGCAACGAAATGGGAACGTTTGCCAAAATAATTATGGAAATTTCCGAGTGCACAAGCACAAAATCTATTCTCGTATCCCTTTCGAAACTCAAGTTACAGTTGTCAGCAATTTGTTCACTTTGGCAAGTAAGTTTACTACCTATACTTGGTCACCTAGTCAGTTTTATTCGAACGGTAAGCAGACAAATTCATTGTCCGAATGATTATGCATTATACTAATTCCCCTCAAGTAATTGTGATTTAGGTTCAGAAAATATGGAATACTCTTCCAAAAGGCCTTGGGAATTGTTAAAACTTACGAATATATAAACTCCTCCTCGTGTCTGGGAGGGCCCATGCATTTTTGTGCTTGAGCATAAATGGAGCAGGAGTTTCCTTCGAAATTGGATTATAGGACAACGTCTTACTTTCTATTTATGATTACTACGTCATTATTTTACTTTACTGTCTCAATCACCATCCTTTCTGTCTAAGCTTTGTCTAACTACCTTCTTCCACTGAATCTGCTACCAAGTTTGAATTTGCTACAAATTTGCGTTTACTTATACCATCAGACACTGATATCTTTTTATCCGTCAATGATTACTCTAAGCATGATAAGAGGGCCTGTCTGTTGAGAATTGCACTAATGTATTACTTTTGTTCGTTTTATGGTCCTTTGAATACTCGATCCTGACATTTTGACCAGGGAATTAAAGCACCTTTTACGTTACATACGTTATGATATAAATGAACAGAATAGAAAATAAGGGGGAAGTGTTATAGCGCAGATATGACACTGCTGGCAACTTTTACGATTGCATTCCAGGAAGGGGCCAGTATGTTGTTGTTTGCATTTCATATATTTAGCTTTCTCTGATTTTCTTGATAATCATGATTATGTAATGGTCATATTCAGGAAGACGATTTCTTATAATGGTTAATTCTAAATACCTGGGGGGGGGGGGGGGGGAGTGGAGACAGGATCACTTTATAAAAATACAGTATGTCCCCCCAAACAATACAACGGGGCCCTCCGCAATGATATCTTTAAAAAATGTTGCATCAATCTAAATACAAATTCAGGGTATGAAACTGTAACTCATTGCCCACATCTTACAAAAACCCTATTCGATTTGCTTCAGTGGTTAAAGAGAAATACGGAATCATCGATGTCGGGAATCTCTTCCGTCCAAATTCTGTCTATTATTCACACACAGGAGCATTGAATTGCTAAAATTGGAAGAATCAGACACATGATATGCTTTACAACAATCCACATTTCTCTGTGACCGCTTAACCAAACTGAATGGGGTTTTCTGCAAAATAGTTTTAAAATGTTTTATTTTCAGACCCTAAAGTAGCATTAAAAAGAATTATATTGGGTGTTATCAATGCGAAAATCTGATTGTAATTTTGGGGGGACATACTGCAGTAAGTCGCCACAAAAATTACAATTAGATTTTCGAATTCATAACACCCAATATGATCGACCTGTCTCAAGTGCTACTTCAGGGTCGTGAAATATGACGTCTTAGCTCTATTTTGCAGAAAACTTCATTCAATTTGGTGAAGCGGTCACAGAGAAATGTGGTGTGTTATAAAGCATGTCATGAGTCTGATTCTTCCAATTTTAGCAATTCAATGCTCTTGTGTGTGAATAATAGACAGAATTTTTGGACAGAAGAGATTCCCGACATCCTCTACAAAATTCCTCATTTCTCTTTGACCACTGAAGCAAATCGAATGGGATTTTCTGTGAGATGTGGGCAATGAGTTATAGTTTCATACCCTGATTTTGAATTTAGATTGATGCAATATTTTTAAAGATATCAGGGCCCCGTTGTAATTTTTTTTTGGGACATACTGTACTTCTTCAGATTCACGGAAAGACGGTAGTCAAGTACTGTCCGTGGACTAAAATTATTGTGTGGCGAAATCATTCACCAGTGTTCACGTTACCGTTTATCTCTCCAGGACTGGTTGAGATATGCCTTTTTTTTTGCACCACGATAGGCCTAACTTAAACGAAGATTTGCTACTAGCTATTTATGATGCTTTGAACCTTTTTATACAGTTGTTTTTTACTTAAAGACTTCTTGACCATGATAATGAACCTTAAGACATGCTGATGAGAAGACTACTACAGCTTGTGATGTCACATGTGATGTGAAGATGAATGATATGATATAAAGAAAATATAAAGAAATACATAGAAAGAACAAAGAAACATATTTTCACTTTTCTCGCATAATAAAAGAACACTTGACTTGCCTCTTTCATAGGCAGGGGGATTAATATTACCCTTAACATACGCCAGTAGCGAGTCGAGGGAATGAGTATACCTTTTTTTTTTCCAAGAAATTACATTTTGTGGGATTTTCTTTATATTTTCCTTATATCGTTCTACGCATGTGATGTCATACACTGTAGTAGTCTTCTCATCCAGCAGTGACTGAGCAGAAACTGTCAAAATTCACAACTTTTGAACGGATTGTCCGATTTTCTCCAAACTTTCACCAATGTGTTCGACGAATATTGCTGTATTTACTCAATCCACATGTATATGAAGGTGGACTTGTCCTTTAAGGTAACATGTGACAGCGTCGTTTACTCTCAAGAATAAAACAATGATGCTGTCCCCATCCTGAAGTAATCTCGTATCCATTTCAATCTCTCCCTAAAGATATTTGAAGACCAGTAGTTGATATGTATTGCTCATCTGGATTTAAGTATCTTTTAAGAGCATAATTCACTTTTTATTCTTCATTGCTGGCATGATTGTATAAATGTGCGGGATTTTTTTTTTTTTTTGTAGCAACAGTACAATAAGCCATTGGTATGCGAGATTCATCAATAAAGAAATAAAGGTTAACCTTATCGAAATCTCACAAAGCATGATATCTTATAAACCTTGATTGAAATTTCACTTGCGATCTTGATGAGTTTCCAATTTGATTCTACCTTGAAATTATTTTAATGAACTCCGACCTTGCCTAGAAAGTAACTATGGTGAGTTTCCAACCGCAGTAGCCTCGAGATTACTTTAATAAGCTCCCACATTGAAATACCTTGAAATTTGCGTATCACGTTCCGACATCTAATGTAGCCTTTAAAATCAACGTACTGAGCTTTAGACTTATTCTGAATTTATCATGACTTAGAGCAAAACCCCGAAGTTAATACCTTGAAGTTTCGTCAAAACGATGATGAGCACAAAATCTGATTTCCTTTCATGAATAACCTGTAGTTAATTTAAAAATGACTGATTAGAGAAAAACACATTTTTTATCATATTACTGATGCTGCAATGGACGTCATTTCTGGAACGTAAAGATTTGTCTACTTCGGTTAATTTCTTTTACATCACATGCGCATGTGAATTAAAAGTAAAATGAAAATAAACATAAGTGATGTGATTTGTGAAGAAATCTAATTAAATTATTCCTACAGAGTGAAGGGGTTGAAACTATGAAGCTGTACCCGAATAAAAAAAAGTTACACTACATCATTGCGAATGTTCGTTAATCCGAAAACGAAATAAGAGTAGTGATTCTAAAGTTTCGCTACTACACATCTTTTTTTTCATATTCATTATGAATAAACGTTAGAAATGTATAACATAACCTTTTATCATCTTCAGACTGACGAACTTTCCAAACAACACTTTTTTTTCATTTTCGAATTAATGATCATTCGGAACTACAAATCTTATTACATTTTCAGATTAACAAACTTTGAGAATAATGGAACTTCGGAATAAAGCCAAAATATGTTCTGATTAACGATTCCAGTTTCATTTTCAGATTAACGAACATCTAGGTATACGGGATTTGAGTGTTTTGGTATGACGAAACTTGTTTCATTCTCGGATTAACGAACATTTGGAATAACGAACATCACCCGAAAGGGTTACTGTGTGGCGAGATAAGAATTCGATAAGGAGGAGAGGATTAAGGTATCCCTCTATGAAGGGCAAAATCGGAGCAGGAGTGCAGTAGGTTGAAAGAAATGTGGAAAGGGAGATGGGAACAAGATGGACTATATGGACAGGTATTAAGGCACGATGGGGAGGTGGCTGGAGGTGGATGAAAGGAGTTTGGAGGGGGTGAAGGAGGGCTGGAAAGATCGAGTGGAAGGAAGATGGTTACAGGAAGAGAGAAAGCCCAGACGGTATCAGACTATTCGAGTGGAAGGAAGATGGTTACAGGAAGAGAGAAAGCCCAGACGGTATCAGACTATTCCTTTAGAGAGAATTCAAAGTTCAATTGTGGGCTTATGAAATCACCTCCGGACCGAAATTATTACTTTGGATCGGAGGAGGTATGAAAGTTTGGGGTTCGGTAGAAGGAGGGGGGGGGGGGGGTCTGAGAAACGACAGATTGATGGAGTAAGGTAGGGGAGAAGATGAAGCGTGCATAAGAGGAAGGGTGTAGGTGTGGGGAGGGGTAATGAAAGAGAGGAGAATTGTATGGAGAGAATCTTCGGGGTGCAGGGTTTGGAAAAGGAACAGGTGGAGAGTGGATGGAGAAGTGGCAATGACCTCCGAAAGGACAGAAGTTCACACTCAAGGTGAGGTGGAAGGGGTGGATGGAGGAAGAAAAGTGATAAATCATGCGCGAAAAATGAGGTGGACAGAAGCGGTGGTATGTTGAGATTTGAGGAGGGGTGAGGAAAACAGACCTGAAAGAAGAACAGCTTAGGTTTGCCGACGAGTCCCGGGCAAGAGTCTCCTTTGAAGGCGTCGACGACCTCGTCCATGACCACCCTGCCATCCTTGCAGTACAGGAAGTCGTCATTCCCGTGACTCATGACGACGAGGACGAAACAATCGTCTCGGCTGAAATCTTCCCCGATGACTGCAAACCGGAAGGAGAGGAGGTTGTCGAATGAACAGTTATTAGAAACAACCAAGGGTCATTAATTTTGATGGATAACTTCAGCAGGTGAGCTATACCTGCTTCAAGTTTGAATTTGAAATATTGATCTCGTTTAGTTACCATCGTGCTCTAAAGAGATGTAAACATTATGAAATATACAGGGCATACACTGTGGTAACTACTGAAATTGTCTGGGTACAGATCGCTGAAAAAAAACCCACTACTCACCAGAAAGTTATTTTGCTTTCGGATGAGCTATCATTATGTAGTTCTTACATTTCGATACAGTTCCTTGATTTAAGTAATGTTAGTAAGATTACATAATCGCTGATGATTAGTTGAATATTCCGGATTGTCAAATTAAATACAGTGACGGATATGAACTGAACAATTTACAATAAATAATTTTTACGTTTTTCTATCTGCCTGTCTGCATGTCCGTCAGTTGGTCTGAATATTTGTCTCTCTGTCTGTCTGTTCCTCTCTTACACTGCACATATGATGTCCATAGTTACATATCATATTTGTAAACATATATATATCTATACAGTGTATAATTATACATACATGCATACTGTTACCAATAATATATATACATTAAATTCAGGGTAATAGCTTTGTCAACTTTATATAATCTATATTCATTCATGTAGGCATTTTCAAGACTGGAATGAATGAAGGCAGAAAAATGTTCGATTACGTTTGCATATCAGCGCCTTAAAGTCGAACACGGTTAGGTCTGTGTGCGTTTCCGTCTCGAATCCCAGGTTGCCGAACACGCGCTCGAGTCCCCTTACGTCTGGGTTCGTCCCTTGCCGGTCATCGACGCCGGTGACCGGTTCGAACTGGGTCTCGTTCACGATCACGGCCCTGCCCCTGTTTGGATGGTTCATGCTGTAGACGGATTGGCTGGTGAGATGCAACGATGAAGATTGTAAGACGTTGACGTTGATTTCGTCCATGCGCATAGACCTGTGGAGGATATCAACGCCCAACGTTTGATAACGTTAAACGTGCAATAATCACAGCAACTTTTTGCCACTTTAAGCTCATAATAGGCAATTCTAAGGAAAGTCGAAATACTTCTGAGAGCAGAAAAAAAAAACAATCTTACTGAAGGAATATACCAGAGGAAATTTCTATGTGCGCAGGCGTACCACAGAAGGTGGCATTGAATGCACTTTCAAGTTAATTTTTTTTCTTCCAGTTTGCAGGGCCATCTGTGTCAGGTAAACTTGCATTCATGCGTTCTGAAAACTCCCCCCTTTGAGATAATGTCAAATATGCCAGACGCGTCACGAGCAATTGCTTTACATTTAAAACACTTACGCGTCCATTATGTATCATCATCATCATCAACAACAACAACATTAACAACAACAACAACAACAACAACAACAACAACAACAATAATAACAACAACAACAACAACAACAACCACCACAACAACAGCAACAATAACAACAACAAATGATGTGCAAACCTATTTCGGTGGCTGGTGTGAGAACAGTCCTCACTCCGGAGTCCCGGAATATTTTGGGTGCAACATATTACGATTGAGCTGGTGTTACCAAGTTTCACTTGTCACTTACCAACTTAAGCAATCTTTCGCATCATTCGCTAAATACATTGCAAATGGTTACATGTACAACCTGAGGAAACAAAAATTACACTCGTATAGTTTGGCTTGGAATGAAAGTTTCGGTACTCTATTGGATTGTACGTGTGTTCATCTTCTTTAGATGTGGATATAGACCATATCTGGATACAGACTACAGATCGACGACAACATAATTATATCCGGTTCACTTCTCTTTGTGGTATAAAATGTGAGCCATAATAGTGCTTGATTACCCCCCCCCCCCCCTTCCTTTCTGGAGCATTAAAGTTTGAGTAACCGTTACTTCACGACAGACCTGCTATTCTATACTACAATATGTGGGGCATCTGCTCCGGGGACCACTTCTATTCGGGACTTTCAACCCTGGGAAAACTGCCCAACATGAATCTTCTGGGCGCTATTCTGTTCATGGATTATTGGCCGCAGGCTAATTGTCTATCACAGGCGGTAATCAGTCAAGAGTAAACGCTTGGTTGGAAATTTATATTCTGGAGATATTGTGGTGAAGTAAGCAGCTGTAGCACACCAATTTAATTTTGTATTCCCCCCAGCAAAACATTATGATAAGTCGTATAATTAAAAAAAAAAAATCGCAATTCTCTCTCCATCTATCTCTCTCTCTCTCTCTCTCTCACACATACATACATACATACAGACAGACAGACAGGCAGACACACACACACACACACACACAATCGAATGAACTAATGGTAAATGACCTTTGGGATTAGGATTTTGTTCGCGGAAAAGGCAAAATTTGTTAGTCACTCAGCAAGAAGCTAAAGGGAGGCATTTGTCTTTACAGAGTTTCTTTTGACTCAACAATAATAGACATTCAACAATATTCAGCCCTCAGGGGAAGCCAGCGCATCTGAAAATGAGAAATGCATGAACTTCATCGGATACTTGTGGGGATAGAAGCTTTTCCCGTTTACTTGATAAGAAGAAAACATATTAAACGGAAGGAAATTGATACGATGTTAGTCAACTCATGTTGAGGGATGTTTTTATATTCAGGGAAGTTGAAAACGACACATCAAGTGAAGTATCGAGTTAGGGTGCCTTTCAAAATCCTAGACTGAAATGACAAATGGCCGCAATGACAGGGCTACACGATCGCCTCGTATTTCTTCAGGGACATCTCATGTTTTTGTTGGGGACTCTTCAAAATGTTTGTTTGCTTTTTATATTTCCGATATTGCTCGCAGACAAAAGCATCACCCCTATCAGTCTAATGAGGATGAAACTTAATCCTTCCCAGCTACATATAGTAGTTCCTGCATAATTACATCTTGTAATTTCAGGGAGAAAAAAAGGAATGTTTATCAACGCGGTAATTTAAGGAGCCTTGTCGGTTAAAGTTCAGTAAAAAGACTTTGAACAAAAACCTTTCAAAGAATATATTCGATATCCCCCGAAAAACAACGTGAGCAAAACATATATATAGCATTGTCGCCGTCTTTACTCTTCCTCGATATCTTATTTCATATGTCGAAAAAATTGCCAAAGGCAAAGTAAAAAATAGAAGAAAAAAAAGAAAATGTTCAATGTTCAATGTTACAAAGCCTGCTTAGCATATAATACTATGCATGACGTAAACGTTGACAAAGTTTTCACTTGCACACGTGCTGTGTTACACAGTCTGACATTGCCCTGGAGGCTCAACATTCTTCCTCAGATACATAATCATACCGCCTGATATTCATCTTTTTCTAGTGATCATACCTTACGTTTTCAGGGAGATCTGGTTCATCGCCGAGTCCCTCCTTCCCCGAGACGGCCTCCCTCGACGAGTGACGGCCTTTCCCGATGCCGATGTCGACCACGTGGATGCTTTCCTGGATGTTGTCCATGGTCATGATGTCGGAGTCGATGGTGATTTGGTCCGAGTCGTAATCGAAATTCTCGTTGATGTCGAAGGCCTCGTCGTGCCCCTTCGTGTATCCATCGATGGCTACGACATCGATGGACTGTATGCCGAGGCCATTATTCAGAGAAGGACCTCTCTGGATGTCTACAATATATCAACGCACAGGAGAGAAATGGTATAATATTGTACATGCCTAAAGCCAAATACATTCATGGTTTGGCTCTATTATAAGTCAAGTGCGTGATATTGTTCAGAGTTTGACGATTTTTTTTTTTTCAAATACTTGATAGTTGTGTAACTTGAAACATATGAATTAACTGTTCTCCGTCATTCTGAATGTCTTTGTCAATATCTAGGAAAACCTTCCGCACAGGCTCATCTACGATTTTCACAATAGAAATGAAAATAGTGCCCAAATATATCTTCATTTCAATATTTGCCCGAAACAGTTTCTAGTTGAAACGATGTTTTTCAATCAAATAAAAACAAATAACGCATATTAAAGTTGAGATTTTGTATAGGTCGCATAGTAACCCTGGTCATAATGCTGCACACACACACACACACACGCACACATACACACAAACCCTCTGAAAAGTGGTACATTAATGATTCAATTCAATTCAATTTCTATTTTTCAACTTTCGACATAACACAATCTTCACTCCTTTTATTTATTTTTTTTTTAGCAAAAGGAAAAATGCAGACAATACATATGAGACGTATACAGAATATACAATACAAAATGGCGCAGCATAAAAGCGGAACATTGTAATATCGAAAATCGAGGTATGATGAATATAATGACATCCCCATTTTCACTCGAAGAGATCACATTTTGGGTAATTTGGAGAGGGAGGATATCATTATTACTAAGGGGCGGTGTACAAGAGTATACATATATATGATTATAGACGGTAATAACTAGGTGAATATTAAAAAGTGGAAGTTTAACAACATGTCACCATCGAGGCAATATATTCGGTATGGATTATGAGTTTGCATACAATATTATCCAAATGTTTCGTGTGTTCAAGAATAAGGCGGCTAATCATTCATGTAGAAAAAACAAAATTCATTTCGATAGAATTCCATTGGCAACATTAGCAGAATATATAATCTATGAGACCTGAACCATTAGAATTCATGCAGGGCATGCTCAGCCCTTTGAACAAAAGGTCTGAAACCTACGGAGTCAAATATACAGCAGAATTTTATACATCATGTACATGGTATACTCTCCTGCATGTACGCACATAGGAGGGAAATGATGAAATGATTGAAGAAAGCGCAAGAGGTAAAGATTCTGAAGAGTTCAACCCTCGGCAATGTCCAGACCTTAGCCCACCAATAGACGTAAATCTCATCTACTCCTACAATGTCCAATGGATCCCTTGTGTTATAGCTTGACAAGGTACACAGATATATCTGTACTATAGTCACACAATAATTATAGAAGAGGAGACAGATAAACCCAAGTCCTATGTATAGAATAGGCATTCACCATAGCGAAGCTTATGTCGTTTTCGTAATCAGATGCTCAGGGTGTGTTGGATGTTTTTGAATTCCAGTGAAGCTTCCTTCAAATTAAACGAGTGTCGATTTTGGCGCCGCCAGCAGTATATAGCCATGCAGAGCCGAAATATGTCCCGTCTCTTGCGAGTATTCATTACGCTTTCAACCCGCATGCTCACTATGACAGGCTTTGACAATTTAAGTAATGTATCCTGTACACGCAGATTTGATATTCATGTCTTGCTGTTTGGCCCAGGCACGATAATATAAGATTTGATACAGGGAAATATTCTACAGATCATTAAGAGATGTGAGAAGAATTAATATCGTCAATATATGAGTTGCAAACACATACGGTGTCAAGGCAAGACCATTCCCTCAGTGCCCTCTGTTATTTTGTCGGCATTTTAATACATTATAAGTAATAATTGTCTCATATTAAACACACAACTTTGCCGCTGAAATAACAGAATGATCATACGAAAGTAGACGCGAGTTGATGGCAATGTCGTAACGATGGAATGTAATTTGTTTTAACGAAATCCTCGTTCTTGTTCTAACTAGAACTTGTAACTTGATACATCATGGGCGTCGGTCATGAAGCAAATGTGTATGTCAGCAGAGCCATCGCAAAACTCATTACGTATAGGGCTACATAAAAGTTCATCGTACGCCTAAATGATAAAATAAAAATTGGCAGATTGAATAAAAGGAAATATCTTGATGCCGAGTTTGATGAAGATTAGTTTTCAATATATCTTACTGCAATGTGAATGCGTATATTAAAGTATGTATTTTTCTTAAACTTTCAGAACATGCAGTCCAGTAGAATATAAAAACATTTTATGTCGTGTGATCGTACGTATGAGTTATGTACATATGTATGTATGTATTACTAGTATATTATTTATCTATATGTATGTATGTACGTATGTATGTATGTACGTATGTATGTATGTAAATTTTTACTATTCATCTATCGTACAGTATATACATATTTTTGAAAACGAAAGCCAAAAGTCAAATGATATTTTTGTCTTTATTTTCATCGGTTCTTGCTTTTCCATCGGAATTCAAATCATCTTTTTCTTTTTGCTTTACAATTTCCTTGTATTATCTCCACTGAATGGAGAAGAAAGCAGGCAAGTTGCATGCAGTCTAATTCGATATGTGTGTGTTTGAGTGCGAGAGAGAGACATTAAAATTTAGAGAGTTGGAAGAGTTTGTGTGTGTGTTTACGTGTATGATGGAGAGAGAATGAGGGAGAGAGAGAGACAGAGAGAGAGAGAGAGAGAGAGAGAGAGAGAGAGAGAGAGAGCTGATTGCAATAGACATCAAATTCGCCTCGCTCTGTGTGCATTTGCTCGGTCAAACATAGTCTCGGTTAAAGGCTTTCTCCGCCACCTAAACAAAAAAGGGCTTGTACAGCCGAGACACCCCTTACCACAGGCCGACAGAGGCACGGGCTGCACGTATATACACATATACCAAAACATCGCCATCGTTATCCCTTTACAGATTCATGACACCATAGAGGGACAATGAAATTATTGCTCGAGCCAATTATCGGCAACTGGTCCGAAGTTAGCGGTCAGAGGTTCAGTGCACGAGAAATGGCCTAATACATCGCCACCTAAGACTATACGTCTTCAACCGTCCTTTTTATCTTTTGATTTTTTTTTTTCGGTGAACAAATGCTTAACCATTTCCCCTTATCTCCCATCATCCATTTTTCGAACGGGACCTGCAGCTTAACAAACTTACTTTTATGTAGCCCCTAGCACAGTGGTAGTATACCTGGTATTGACAAGATATAACAAAGTCAGTTGTCTAGATTGCATATTTTGTTACGTTAGAACAAACACAAAAGTTAAATAGGGACCACAGACACCTGACTGAGAACTTTTGAAAAGAAATGACCCCCAGAGAAACAAACAAACAAAACAAAAATGATATTGGGCAGTGCGGTCAAAAGGACCATCACTAGGGAAATGTACATCTTAATGAATGTCAATCATAGCATAACCTGCCCTCAATAAGAGATTGTGAAAAAGAAGATCTACTCTTTAGCAAACAAAACACAAGTGTCTTATAAGAATAAGCATGCGTGAGTATGCGAAAGTAAATAATCAACTTTGCTTATTGCACCTCTCTCTCTCTTCTCTTAGATATATGCATACTGTATACATATTTATTTATATATATATATATATATATATATATATATATATATATATATATTCATTCATTTATCTATCCATACATACATGCAAACATACATACATTAGATATTTGTATAAATACACGTCTTGGATCTAGGATATAAGATGATGATATCATTAAAATGAAGCGAAGAATACTGGTGATTTTTAACTTGTCTTTTGCAGTTGTGATCGAGGTGAGGAGGAGAGTCGCAGGCACATAAAGAGAGGGTTGGACCAACCCAAGCAGTTTCATCTGCGGGCTTAGAAATGAGGGAGGTGGATAATTGTGGACTCTCGAGTTCCCCGCGCTGAAGTGGTTGCTAAGCAACCGAGGACACTCTTATACGCGATCTGCACAGCAGCGTAATTTTTCGTGATCTATGGCGGCGCCAGGCGGGAAAATTGCCGGAGAATTTCGATTCCTAATTGACCGTATAAAGCGAAATCGCTGTGTTACAGTACATTTACGTTCCTGTAACAGCGTTGTACTTTGTATTCAAATGTCGCCCTCAACGTCGCGTATGAAGAACTTGAGGGTGTGTGCGTGTGTGTGGTGTGCTGTGTGTGTCCATTTTATTTATGCGTTTACACCACAGAGATAATACTTCAGCCAGAACTTGTTGTTGTTGTCGTTGTTGTTGACAGGATAATGTACGTAAAGCGATGAAAGCGAGCGGACACAACGACACGACGAGGATGGATTGTACATGCGGGCGTTGGGTTTGTCAGAACACTAATGGCACTGCAAGAGACTTGACCCTGATGAACTTTGTAAAGGCGCCACATATTTTCTCATTCTGCCAATGTCCTCCCCCCCCCCCCCCCCAACACTGCAAGTTGAAGCAAGCTCATCAAATTCGGGAAATCCCGTACGAGTGTGAACATTTTGCTGTAGACAAGATTCCTCGTGAGGTTTTTGTGCAGCACGCGGCGCAAAAGATAACAAAGCGAAGATGATCAACAGTTTCGCCTCCTACTGACATGCCGATACAATTGAATTCTGGTGAATTACCCTAAAACCCCATTAGCCTGCTGTTTTAGCCTCTGAAACAATATCAGATAATGACGCGACACTATTTTTGTTAGAACATTTAGTTGGTCTGTCTCTTCCCTGAATGTTACGTCACAATTGGGGTTGTGATCTTATATACGGCGTCATGATTACGATGACATGGAATGACTACATAAAGAATTTTGATTTTTCGTTTGAAATCAGCTTTGAAGAAGAATAAAGAGAAAAATGCTATCCAGGTGTTAAACAGAATAAGAAGGTATCATTTCATTGTGATGACTAATAGCATATTGTGTTTGTTTCTCCGTTAAAGGTGGTGTATGAAGTGGTACTTATTACACATACACGCATCGTACATGATTAAGCACACACACATACACACACACATATATAAACACAAACCCGCACACGCACGCATGCACGCACGCACACACACACACACCCACACACACACCCACACACACACGCAACAAACGGCAAGTTCAAGTGGCATGCATCTCCACGTATAGCCTCAATCCTTTTAGCGAAGCCAATATCACTTTCCGCGCCCCAGTCCGTGGTGGCACGCTGCGGCTTAATGTTCGTAAAGCTTTCATGAAAATTGGCGACACGCCTCCTTTAGCACGCTGTTTTCTCCTCCCTCCTGGTCGTTGGTTTTAACATAAATTTTTTAAAAGAGTTACGGTGCAATGGAGACTAACGCAAGATGCCCACTGTATTGGCCAAGGAGGGAGATATAAACTATATTTGCGTTCGATAAACTGACAGCCACGCTATACAACAACATTGCCCCATTTTAGTCAGTGGAACACACTTTATATTACACTATGTCGTAAAGTATGTTTCTTATTCGGGTGAAGCGACAAACCGATTTGATTGGTCCAATTGGAATTCTGTTCATAAAATGTCAGCTAACAAAATGTGATATAGGCCTAACTGTAAATGTTTACATACAACAACGAACATAGGTAAAACAATAACTATTTTATTGTTTGATTTCATGTGGCTATAAAAATTGTGCTCTTGTTATTTCAAGGTCAGAATGATGCCGATCGCACAGAAAGTCTCTTAAAATGTGTTCAATTATATATCAGTCTCTGATACGCGAACATGCACTAATACAGACAGATAGGCAGACAGACACACGCACACACATACACACATTATATATATATATATATATATATATATATATATATATATATATATACTTATGTGTGTGTGTGTGTGTGTGTGTGTGTGTATGTGTGCTCACATTTTTACATCTAGCCTTGATGTGAACATAGTGTCTACTAGTGGCCGAAAAAGAAGCGTAAAATACCACCTCAGATTGATGCAGGCCATAAAGTCCGATGAATAATTCAAACTGGAACGCCGTTATTATTTACAGCTTACCGTCCGCTATGTCGCCATCTCCATCGTCCTTTTGACCCCTCTCGTCTAGGAGGTCTGTAGCAGACGACATCGTCAAAGATCTCTGCAATTTGTCCTCCCCGCTGTCCGGCTCAGCTTCCACCAAGTGCTGGCTTGATGACACTTTCGACCCCATGTTCGGTACACGGAAGATTATCATCCAACCTCAACACCGACCACAGAACAGGAAATATATGCCTGTATACTAAGAACAAACACGAAGGCAAATATTGTTACGCCGGACTGATAAACGCCAAAGAGTAGTAGAACTATACACACACGTGTAGAAACGCAGACACACTGTGAGCAGTTGCTGAAAAGCTGACGGACACCCAACGACTAAACAATTTGTATACTAATATAGTAGTCAACTTCAGGCATTATACTGCATCGCGTTCCCTCACACAAACAGCGACTAACTTACATTCTTCACACGCTTTGCTCATGTCATTTGCAGTCTATCTCGCGATGATACACTCGCGCTCGAAAGACAGCGCTGCTTTGGCGGCGCATGCGCATAATGATGATACTCATCCGAGAAACAGGTGCTATATGGAACCCTACCTGCCAATGCTGGTGCTGGGGGGAGGGGGCGGCGGCTGATGGTTAGTGGCACCGGGGTAGGATAACTGCTAGAGTCTAAACTTTGTTAAAGTGAAAATAGACAACAACTAAAATAATCTTTGCATATACACTTTGATACTTGAAGCCAACATCTACAAAAAACACAAAATATTATTGTTATCATGCCATGGTGTTTGTGTATGTTGAATACGTACCCCCGTACACGTATGTATGTATGTGTGTATGTATCTTGGGTATAAGTCGTGTATGATCGGTTCCATTCTGCTGGATTTGCCAAATGAAAATGTCTCAAAAAATAATGATTGAATCACGACTATTTGATACAGACGCCTCCTGCATGCATGAATGAAAATTTCCGCTGATGAAAGACAGCGAAATGAAAAATATTTGAGGATACAAGATAACATCAGTGACAGTATATCAGGCATGAGTTCCGTGACCCCAAGCACAAAATGATTACACTTCTAGTTTGCTTTTTTCGTTTTTCAGTCCTTTGACTAGATTCAAAATCAATATCTCAGTATATCAAATGTATTCTTCTGTGACTCACACTATTAATGTTTCGTTTCCTGTAGAATTCAGATTTGGAGCGATATACCATCAGCAAGATCAGGTATAGTCTACAAATTCAGGCGGCACGTCATCCTGAATTTTCCCCTCGCAGGAAAACTCGAAAAGTTCATATCAGCCTTTCACTGATCTTACTGCGTAATGATAACCCAACAGGTATAGTTTACCCCTAACGGCCTATATAGTACTGTATATTTGTATGAGCAGCGTATAGGTGTGAATCCATTTATTCACAACAATTATCGGAATTAGATTCGTGAAGCTGATGCGGCTAAAAAATATAAAGCTTATGTTGTATAATCGACAAATGCACTTACATAAATAAAAATACCCATGAAATTGTGTTAGTGCGCGATATGTATAATTCATTAATTTCTGGATACTTGCACTTACGACGAGACAAACAAAAAAAAAACGGGAAAAATGACTCCTCTCAGTCACCATAAAGTGCACTACTATAAAGCATACACTGTAGTAGGTTTTACTGGGCAACAGCACGTATTCATAAATAAACAACCGACTTGGTGTATTTTTGGCCGTGCATTTGTTAAAATTGCAAAGTAACTGTGATCTACTACAAGCACTTTCTATGTATAATTATGAAGACAGAAAGCCACCAAGGCAATACATGGCTCAAAGTGAAAAGCAGTGACAAAAGCGATCGGAATTGAAATGTGAAATAAAATATTTTTCTTGGTACAGTGCACAACGCCACCTCCAATCACTACACTCTATTGAGTTGTGACTGCTATGACAGAAACACATACACAAGCACGCACTCGCGAACACACACACACACACACACACACACACACACACACATAAACACACATTGTATGTATGTATATATATATATATATATATATATATATATATATATATATATACACACAAATATACAAACACTACAGTATATACATACAAAATCTACATTTGTGTCTCTTGATTAAAAAGAAAACGTGTTTGTATCAACTGCCCTCAGTGGTTTCTCTGATTATGTATTCGGCGAAGTGATCATAATAAACTATTGCTTTTTGCGGAGCTAACTTCATGAAGAAAAAAAAAACCAAAACAACATAAACAAACAAACAACGAACAAACGACTCCCCCACCCCCACCCCCCCAAAAAAAAAAGAAGAAGAAGAAGAAAGAATTTGAAAAAAAAAACTCCGCCTCGTGATAATAATCACGAAAGGTTAAATAATTGAGATTGCAATTTTATACAATTTTGAAATTGCGTGTGCGCGACAATGCGATCGTATCAAAATTACTCTCCGGCCACTTTTAGGCAGCAGGGAGACGGGTGTCTGCAAGTCATCGCTACAGACGAACATTCCCTTAGAGTATTGCTTGTTAGTCACGTATCCATTAGACGCAAAGCAAAAACCTCATACACATTGGCAAGGAACTTTGTTAGGTTTTTTTTTGTCTCTGTCTATACACCTCGGGAGGCCAAAAATTCACTCCGTACAAATTATCACCGTTTGAGAAGAAGGAGAAGATGCATGGACGAGGACTATTAAAAACAAAACAAAATAAAAAACTGGGACAGACACTCAAGTAGAGCGGGGAACACCGCGAAACACCTTGTGCAATGAGTCACTCGCCGCCCAGATAGGGACAGCAAGGAAAAAAATCACCACCGCGTTCGGTGAGTGCTCGCTCGCTTGATCCCCCCTCAGTGCTGATGGGATGTCATCGGATATTTACGGAGGAAAGAGGGCCATCTGAGGTACCTCTCCTTAAAGTTTCCAATTGAATCAGAAAAAAAACCTCTCTATATTTAAATCTTATTAAAGCAAAGACATATCAAACTTACGGATGTTTTTGTATTAGTCCATCAGCAAGATGATCTATAAACAAAGCATGATGTATCTTTTATGAAACCAATTCATAAAGCTGTTTTGAAAGCATATACAAAAAAAAGAAAGCATATATTTTAAACAGATTTCTATCTACGGTACATACAGACAGTCGATTTCTCACGGTTGAATCAGAAACAGCTCGGATGGCAGAAAATAATCAGAAAATCCAAATATGTAAAGACAGAAATCATGTAAACTACTGTAATAATCATTGTACATTTTAAAAAGGCTTAATGAGCAAAAGTGGATACAGCAGCTAAAGCAATAAAGAAACAGAATCAATGAGAATGTAAAAGGCGTAAGAGTATAATAGAGGTAGGCCTACATTAAAGTTGTTATTGCTGTTGTACTGAATAGAAGTAAGGGAAGAAGTACTGGTAAGGAAGGGATTACCTTTTAACCCTTTCTGTACCACGGACTTTAGACAGTGTGTACAAGGCTGTGGGGTTTTCTGTGCCAACTGGAACTCAACGTACACAAAGGGTTAAATTCGTGATACGCAAATCGATTTTTTTTTTTAAACTCCTAGAGCTGCAGCATGCACATATCATAAAAGTTATTCCGACTTGAAGAGGGAAAGCAGCAGGAAAAAAATAATGAGTCTAGGGCAATCACCCCCTGGGCAATCCCCCCGGACCCTTCCCCTGACCCTAATCATAACCCTAACCCAAACGCCTAACCCTAAACCTAACCATAACCCTAATCTTTACTCTAACCTTACTACTAACTATTTGTAATAATTTTTTCCTCTGTTGATTTTCAGATTTTCGCATGTCTGAGCATTATTATTATTCTTTTTTTTTCAGAATCTAACATGCCATGGTCATCATGTAAAAACAATGTATATGTTAGCCCTGTAGCTATATCTTTCCTATCATTAAGATCAATGGCTTTGCCACTGGGACTTCATTTCATTTCGTGTACAACAACAAACAGCATTCCCATTGTGTGTTAGTTGATTTGTTAGATGTTTTCATGACCTGTGAGTAACAGGTGTCTATTGATTCTCAAGCTGACTTCTTGATGGAGCGCTGTTTTTCTCACCTTTCAGCCGTAGTGGTTGCCAATTTGCCGTACAGTTGTAGTTCGACCTTTAAACCCATTGCAAATTAGTGTGACTCATGCACTGCACACCTTGATGTGAAAAGTGGTCAGAGGTATGCGCACCTGGGGATCGATGCATTGCAGGTTTCGACTTCGTTGTTGTTGTTGTTGTTTTTTGTCCTGGAGTGCTTATACATAATGGAAAACGGTTTTGTCATCTCGTCTCTGGCGGGGAGGGAAAGGGGGAAGGGAGTTGAGGGGATGGGATGGGAGGGGAGGGGTAGAAGTGGTGAAAAATGGAGAAGAGAACAGACAGAGAAAGGGGCTTGCTGACGTGTGTGTCAAGTAAAGCCAGGTACGCGACACGTCCCTCGTTATTGACTGTCGCGACTGCTCTATTCTCACCTTTTGATTGGAGAAAATTAATGACCTCATCAATAGCAGAGGATTTTCTCAAAGAAGAGGTAGTTCAAGAAAATAGGAAGGAGAAGAAGAGGAGGAAGAAGATAAAAAGACAAAGAAGAAGAAGAAGAAGAAGAAGAAGAAGAAGAAGAAGAAGAACAAGAAGAAGTAGAAGAAGACGAAGACAAACCTATGAAATACTGCACACGCCCCGAAAAGACATTATCATAATCACAATGACACAGATTAATTATTTTTAGATGTAATTTTTGGGAAATTTATTATCAAAATTATGCAAAATGTCTTGTGTTTTTCTCGTTTCGTTGGTTTTTTGTTTTATTTCAGTCAAACTTGAAAGAGCAATTAAATGAAATCTTTGCAAATGACAGTGAGAGAGTGTCCATTTCAACACAGTGGGCATTTAATCAGGATGACTTAGATAAGGTGGTAAAAAAAACCCCGAGAGGTGAGGGTGGGGTCGACCAACGCGATGATGACTCAGAGGAGATGGAACGCATTCATTCTGGGATCCCTTATAGAGTCTGGGAAGTGAGATGAATGTAAAACACATGGATGCGAGTGATTCGTTCATCCCTAATTCCACTGCCTACCATGACTTATTCATGTCCGCATCATACTGCGGTCTTTCATGGGATATACCATCATTATCATCCATATCAGACAGGAGTGTTGATGGATAGATAGATTTGTTTTTCTTCATCTTTTCATAACGCTCCACCAACAGGAGTCATTATGTGATTGGTGTTCTGTTGATTCATGCTCTTTCAAGGTCATAAGTGCTGCGCCACCTGTATATGCTTCTTTCCCCCAATTTTAGTGCAGTAACTGATGTTTTTTTTTTTCGTCTTCAATTCAACTTCCTGTATTTCCAGCTCTGAAAAAAATGTTCCTACTGGCAAACGCATTGCACACACTCATGTTAGCAAAATGCTCGAGGGCATGTTAGGACCTTCTAACAGAGTCATTTGAATATATTCTCTGTACTCCGCTATAAGCCTCGATATTCAAATGATAGTATGTGAAGAGAATAGAAATATAGAAATTCATTTTAGATACACCCACATTATCACACACAAAACACTATTTTTAAACTCTCTTTCTCGTTCTCTCTTCGCTCTCCAAATATATATATATATATATATATATATATATATATATATATATATATATATAAAATTACTTGTATATATATATATATATATATATATATATATATATATATATATACAGAGAAGTGCCGTGAGCAGAATCTACCACTATACATCTGCTTTGTTGACTTCCGCAAAGCCTTTGACAGCGTCCCCCGAGACATGTTGTGGAGAGTCCTCGGCAGGTATGGCTGTCCTGACAAGTTCATCAACATCATCAAGCTCTTCCACGAAGGCATGGAAGCCCAAGTCATGATTAGTGGAGAACTTTCTGACACTTTTCCTGTGACCAATGGTGTCAAGCAAGGCTGCACCCTGGCACCCACACTCTTCGCTCTTTATCTTGCTGCAGTGTTGGAGGTAGCCAAAAAAGACCAACCAGCTGGAGGAGTATGGCTGCGCACCAGACAAGATGGCAACCTTTTCAACCTGCGCCGTCTGTCTGCCAAAACCAAAGTAGAGGAGGTGTGTGTACAGGAAATGCTTTATGCTGATGACTCAGCCTTTGTTGCTCACTCTGAAGCAGAGCTCCAGCGAACATTCAACTGTTTCTCTACAGCAGCTGCAGACTTTGGCCTCACTATCAACGCCTCCAAGACAGAAGTGATGTTCCAACCTCCTCCTAGAGCTGAATACCATAACCCAACCATAAACTTCAATGGTCGCCCCCTACCAACTACTAAGAGTTTCACATACCTAGGCAGCACTGTAACTCACGACACCAGCCTTGACAACGAGATAAGTAAGCGGATTCAATCAGCTTACTCCTCCTTTGCCAGGCTGAGAGACAAACTTTGGCATAGACATGGTGTAAAACTGTCTACCAAGATAGCTGTGTATCGGGCAATTGTCTTACCATCACTGCTGTATTCGTCAGAGACCTACGTCCTTTACCAACGTCACATAAAGCGGCTATCCAAGGTTCTACAGAGACAGCTGCGCAGCATCATGGGCATACGCTGGTGTGACCATATCTCTAATGAGGAAGTGCTGCAAAGAGCAGGTATGATGAGCTTGGAATCCACTATCATGCGGTCACAACTCCGATGGACAGGTCATGTTTTGCGCATGGATAGTAATCGTCTGCCAAGGCAAACCCTCTATGGAGAAATGAAAACAGGCAGAAGACCCGTTGGCCGTCCCCTCCTCCGCTTCAAAGACACCTTGAAAAGACAGCTTTTGCTGGCCAAGATCCCACCAGATAGTCTGGAGAAGGTTGCCGTAAATCGGACATACTGGAGGAATCTAGTAAGGGATCAAACAAATTCTGCTGAGAGAGAGCGACATCAGGCAGCAGAGGAGAAGAAAGCAGTAAGACACGCCAATGCTTCTTGCTTACAAGAAACAGACAAACCCTATGCATGCACTGCCTGCAACTTCCGCAGTACAAGTAGAATTGGTCTGTGGAGCCATGTCAGGAAGCATAACAAGAACTGACTCGCATCCTTACACATAGATTGTCTCAGTCATCATCGAAATCGATGGACAGCCATATATATATATATATATATCATCATATGATATACGTGACTATAATCCCTTCTTTTCTCACGCATTAGCACCAGAGGCATTAGGCAGCTTCTTTTCACTTCAGTACGTTTGGATCATTGAGATGAAAGTTTAACCTTTCTCGTTCTCTCTTCGCTCTCCAAATATATATATATATATGTATATATATACATATATAAGTATATATATTACTTGTATATAATTATATAAACTCTCTTTCTCGTTCTCTCTTCCTCTCCAAATATATGTATATATATATATATATATATATATATATATATATATATATATATCCCTAGTTGGCACCTTAGGGAGACATATTGGGGGGAAGTGTCTTCATTAGGGAGACAACTGGTCATTAAGGAGACAATTTTCGTGTCTCCATTGCGTAAATTGCCATTGAACATGTATTTTAAAATTTGCATATAAAACAAATGGAAATGTCTTCCAAATGACCCATCTAGGAGTATATATATATATATATATATATATATATATATATATAACAGTAAAACAGGTGTTAATACATACATATATATATATACATATGTATACATATATATATATAGATATATATACATATATAAGTATATATATTACTTGTATATAATTATATAAACTCTCTTTCTCGTTCTCTCTTCCTCTCCAAATATATGTATATATATATAAATATATATATATATATATATATATATATATAAAACAGTAAAACAGGTGTTAATACATATATATATATATATTATATCATCATATGATATACGTGACGATAATCCCTTCTTTTCTCACGCAAACGATAGCACCAGAGGCATTAGGCAGCTTGTTTTCACATCAGTACGTTTGGATCATTGAGATGAAAATCAGTTTAACCTCGTCTCATTGCCTCCTATCACCACTCCCTCGCTGTTATGCCGATGAGGTGGGTTGCCATGGCAACCGCGTGAGATGTGTAACGGAATTCCAGAGCCGTTTTCAAGGCCAAGCATTAATTTTGATTACTCAATCTTTGCTTGTGGGGATCAGATCAGGGTAAATTGATTTTTGTTGTTTAGTATCATAATATAGATGCATTGTGTTAATAGGCGTTGCTAAAGGCTGAGGTGCAAGGAGTAGGTGAATTATCGGACGACTTTTATAACGTATTTTTCCTTCTTGATTGAAATTGAAATTGAAATTGAAATTGAAATTGAAATTTCCATAGAATGATGATATCTATGATTTATTATCATTTTTACATTTGATATTACTACGTTATGACTCGTTGTATACGTAGCCGGAGGAAGGAAACAATAATGTTTGTTATCAGAGACCTCAGTATCGATAATCTGCGGGCACCTTGCGTTACAACAGCCCCTCATGATATCATTGTTGAATTAATAAGTGCACGCCACTTATTGTCTGTACTGAAATAAGTTACCGAAACACCAAACCATGCCAACGTCGAAACTAAAGGCAATTGGTAATAGCAACTGAAGATATTCACTGAAGTATAATATACAAAGCAAAAATAGAAATATGAGCTATGCAATAAACCATTACAGGAACCATTATTTTACAAATGATAGTCGAATACATTGGCATATACATGCAGAGCACTACATGCTTCCCAATAAACAAAGTTTTTGAATGAATTATGTTGATGCTTTAACTGTTTGTTTAGCATTTACATGTTTCTGGCTTAGCACCCCAGCCAATCCACTCGCAGTTTCCTTAACAAGAAGTGGGTTGAGTATCATCATCATCATCATTATCAACAACAACAAAAAAGCATTTGCCCATAATGCGATGTTTAACAGAAAAACCATGCAGAAAAACCTAAGTCTTCCAAATAGCCTGGCCGTTCCCTTTAAAGCAATCAAACCAGGCGCTCTACATCATTTCCTACATGACGCCCGATGATTCGGGATTAGGTTTCCTTTACCCTGACACCCCCCCCCCCCCACTTCATAATAAGCTCTTCATAGGATACTGACACAGGGTACATCAAAGAATTGGGAGCATCATTATCGTAATCTTGGTCGTTATTCTAGCGGATTAGAATAGTTGTAACGGGGTGGAAAGATGATTACCCTTTCTCGATGGATCATTTTGGAAGTTTAATTGTCCAGAGAGATACACCATCAAATCCGAGCTAAAACAGTCAATGTGAAAGATTAACAGGGGATCGATGGGAGAGTCATGCGGAATTCGTATACGTGTATTTGTACTTGATGCGTGTTGGCGTATATGTATAAGGTTTAGGGTGTATGTGTGTGTATGTATGGTAAGTATCTGAATACAACAACGACCCAAGTCCATGGGATGTCATTTCGAGTAAACTTAAAAAAAATCATATCTTTTCTGTTTGTCCAATAAAATTCAATTTAACTATGATGGGAAGGCAACATGATACAAAATAATACATGTATTATTATCTTAATTAAGATTTACATTCATTGTGGAGAGGTCATTTTGTTTGATGGACTTGGGTCGTTTGAATCGTACAGGATAAGCTGCTATATCAATGGTATGGTAAAAGCTATAGATAAGAGAGTTTTGTTACATTTTTTTCAGCTTTTAGTCCATATGGCCTACAAAAATGTAGTTGTTTACCATAGCATAATGTCCCTAATCACTTTACTAAATCATCATGTGTGTGTATCTGTGTGTGTTCATGTCTGTGTGTGTACATGGAGGTACAATGTGCATACAGTGTGTGCATGTGTTAAACACAAATGCGGGGAAATGTCTTCCATCTGTCTCTTATAAGCAATTATATGTGGGACGATGTAACTAAGGAACCGCTAGGTGTACCCAATTAAAACTTTGCACGTGCATTAATAAGTAAATAAAGCTCTCCTCATCAACGTATGTTTGCAGATACCCAAGGTCGACGGTCAAAGGTCACTGGTCAAGTTTAAATTGTAAAATGTTACAATTTTCCTCGACCGTGTCTCTGCAGTGTAGGAAGGTATCTTCATAAAGTTTCATACACACATGTATTACCAGACATTAATTCTCTGAATCTTTTTTTTTTTGCCATTTCTTCAAAGGTAAGGTAAAAATGCTGTCATTTCACTAGTTTCTCCATCTTCTAAAATGGCTTGATTGCCACATTTCTAGTCACTCGTAAATTCAGACCATACATAGGCCTATTATAGTAACATGCGCATTGAAAACATGAACTACTCCACATGATTCTCCAATGATTTAATGATATTCAATTGGCAGGAATCTGGTTCTTTTGCAATTTTTGTACCTTTCCCTTATTGCTCTAAAGCCATTTGCTCTTATTTTACTTCCATTCTAACTCATTCCTTTGTTTTTCCCAACCTAACCCCTCATCACTGTCCAGCAAGTCATGTTCATTGTGTGTATAAAAGAATAGGCCTGGACAAGGAATGATGAGAGAGGGCGCTATGATATGAATGTAAAAAATGACCCAAGTCCTGGACTTGGGTCATTTTTACATTTCATACAAGATTTCATTCATTCATTTTCCATGTCAGACTGAACTGGCCAAAAATTGGACTTGGGTCGTTTTTATATTCAGGTCTTCATAATATTCACATAAACTCTGGATCCAGATTCGGGAGATATTGTGTAGATAAGCAATGTCAGCAGTAAGCATGCATGCAGTTAAATAGGCTAAGATGTACTTGAGACACAAATTGTTTCCTCAAGTTGTCGTGTCTTCATAACAAGGTAATTGTGAGCATGCAATTTCTCCTTTAAGCTGAATGCATAGAACTGATTACGCATAGCAGTTATAATGTACAAACCTATGGACTGACTGTGTGCACGAGAGTGGACTGGGTGCTTCTTTAAATCTTACATATAACATTACATTTAATGATCTAGTCTTACAATTATGCAGATTGAGCCGCACAACAGACATCATCCTTTTTATCAACCTATGCGAAAGCGTGTTTTCATTCGCGTGCCCATTTTTAATGACACAGATCCAAGATTGACTGTCTGAAGTATCCCGGGAAACCAGCCTCCCTCTGTGCATGTTTCCTTCTGTTCGTCCTCTTTCATCATTACTGCTTTGTTTGATTCTTGCTTTTGTTTTTTTTTTCTTTTGTTGTTTTCCTTTTATACCCATCTGCGCACGTTTCCTCCCGTTTAACATCTTTACTCGTTCATGTAAGATATCGGCGATGATAACATGATCAAATGGCGGATGAGCAGGGCAGACTCATTCGGCATTATCATCAATTTCTTCTTGTTCTTGTCACTTTTTAAGGCGTCTTTTCCTTTGTGTTCTTCCATTGCTTCTCTTCCTTCTATTTTCTGACAAATTAAATATAGGTAGAACAGGGCTGATATTGTCTAGAAAGTTTAAGTACAATGTATACACAACCGCATGTCCATAATCATGACAACCATACATGCCCACTTAAATAAATAAGTCTTGCTGGTGTTTATCTTTATACTTTCCAATATATCTAATAATCATATTCATGATTGGACCTTGGTGTATCCATCAAACTGATTTAGGTATTTTTTTTTCTCTCTCTCTCCCTCTTCTCCCTATTTTCTGTTCCCTGGTACCCACATAATACAAGCATAGCTTTTTGAGTGGGCAACTCCACTTTTTTTTTTTTTCACAGAGTGTATAAATATGATTGCATTTTTTTTGGGTACCGATCATGTAGACAAGAGCATATTTTCATCCCAGGCTGGCTATGTCAATTCTCAACGACACGTATGTCAGATTTTTCTAATTTCTTTTTACATTCTGTTGAAAAAAAGAAGAAAATTAAGTCTGAATTTGAATTATATTTCTGCGTCTACAAAACATGATGAGTGAATCATAGGTATAGTGGACTCATGCTGTTTGTGTGAGGGTGTGTGTGTGTGTGTGTGTGTGTGTGTGTGTGTGATGGTGTGTGTGTGTGTGATGGTGTGTATGTGTGTGCGTGTGTGTGTGCGTGTGTGTGTGCATGTGTGCGCGCGTGTGTGTGTATAGGTGTGTGCCTTCAAACACGTCGAGTTCTGGCGTGGTATTACTGGATATGAAATGACATTCAAGCTGAGAGAATCAGTAATCAGTACAGCGCCATCTGCTCCATGATGCACAACAATTCTACAGCGTTTAGGACAAACGGAATGGATGATAATAATTATACGAGTCAACAACCTTTCGAGGATATTGTATTGCAGTGTAGTAATACTTGCAATGCAGTGCTTTTTCTTCTTATTACATAATATGAATACATCAGGTGACTATAGAGCGTTGTAATTATGTATACATAATATATTCATTGATTGCATAAACGCACCTCGTTTTCATGTATCCATTCTGTATTGTCTCTTCAGGTTTACAAGTGTCTTGTGGAAATGGATCTAAGGCAGTGGTAAATTCAAATGTCGAACGTGTTTACTGTTTCTTGCAACCTTCAAAGCCCTACAGAAGAAACACCCCAAACCAAAGTAATCCAACAAACAAAACCAAATAAAACAAACAAAATATACAAACATTGGCCTTTTAAGGCTATTCTAAAGAGGATTTCGGGCACGTTTTGGTTTGCTGCAGGGGAACACAGGTTAAATGATGACCACTACTGTAATCAACAGTTTCAAAATATCTAAAATGCAAGTAACAAAACAAAACATAGAAAGAAACCTAAGAATAAAATGATAAAAAGAAAAGAACAAATAAGAAAAAAATCAAATAAAGGAGACAAGAAAAAAAAAAACCCAACAAAAATCAAAACAAGAAAATCAAACCCCCAAACAAAAGAAAACAGCCAAAGTAATGCAAAAAGAAGATGAAATCCAGAAACATGGTCCTAACTCGGTGTGTGGTGTCTTGAAGATAAACTTCCACTTGTTTTAATTTGATACAGTGACTAGCATTGACAAGTGAAAGATAAACAGGGAAAGAAAACATACTTTTGTATTCATACCATTGCTATACAACATATCAAAAGAGTTGGATTAGGGTTGGAATACGGAAGCTTTATATTAGAAACTGTTCGAAGGTAAGATGTTGGTAAGGACGAGTATTCACATAATTCGTAGCTTATATAATCAATCAAATTGAACCGATTAGCAGACATTATCCCAGTCTGGCATCTGTCCCCTTTTCCTTGGTGCGAGAAACCAAGAGAGGGCGCAAATTTCTGATTGCGATAATCGTGAGACTGCGCCACAGAACTCTAGAGTTCTGTGGACTGCGCGCCCATCTCGGGTATCGCAGTTCTCGGAGTATCGCAATCCTCGGGTGTCACGCCCTCATACGGTTTGTCGAGTACACTGAATGAAGGCTACGCGTAAAAAGAGTCTAGACTAACATTATCCATACGTTATCGTTTTGAAAACCTTGAATCATTACTCGTCATTAGACAAGATTGGACAATCCATTCAAAAGTCATGAACCTTTAATGTTTCACGCCGTTATTGGCGAACTTTTTAAAGTTCTTATTATTCATGAAATGTTTGGCTAAATATTAATGTTTTGTATACCATGTTTAAGGTAATTTTATTGGCTATCAGCCTTATAGAGCAATAAAGAGGGTGAATTTACGCATGCCTGAACACATTAGTTTTTCTCTTCCAAGGTACAAAAGTGAAAAGTTTTCATCGAAACGTTAGTGTGTTTCCATATAACAATGAGAACAAACGACAAATTAAACACATTAACACACACGAATTAATTTGCAAAAATAATTCTATGATCACTATGATGTCTCTGTAGCCAATGAAGATAACAAAAGACTAAAGCAATAAGGAAAAATTAAGAATCTTCAATCAAATTCAAATTCAAATGACATGACATTGTGCGGTATATAGCAATTGTATAGTCAAATAAACAATAACGATGATTGTAGTAACAATAATAATGATATTAATAATGATGATACTCATTAGAGAAGAACCAATATCATCAAAAATAGAAGATCTTTTAAATGTTATTTCAAATTTCGTAGGAAAATTAAAAATAGTATTTGGTTCTCGAATTTGTCACATGAATTCTTGAATTCGTATACCTGTAAATCAAAAGAATTAAATAAAGAAATACTGCTCATTTTATCACCTTTGCGGCTTAATACTCCCAATCTCATTTTAAGTTCAAGTTGACAAAAAAATTCTTATTTGCCCCATTAGTTTTCCACTTTGTTTTTGTTAGGGGACATAAGGATATACTCAAAAGAATGAAAACTTATTTTTGCTGTTTCATTCATGCGTCTTATTATGCTAAATTGGTGTTTTGCTATCTTGAAGAGCATTGTCAAATGATTGACAAAATATCAAATTCTGCAATATTTACTTGTGCGTTTGAGGAAAAAACAACCAAATGAGTTCACTCATACGTACAATATCACTTCGTACTAAGCTACTACTTTCATAGCCAATCAAATTATCTTCAATATGTTCTATGATACACTGAATTTTATCAAAGTAATATTCCATGAGAAATGAACTTGAAAAAGTGTTTACTTTCTTCTTCTTTTTTTGCTGAGTGTATTTTACATTGCTGCTTAGGCATGACATTATAAGTTGTCTTCTTCTCAAGCAATGACGGCATCGAAACTTTCCAATGATATTACTTCAATACTGCTTCAATATAACAGCGGTAAAAGTCATCCTGAGAGGAGCAGAAGAGATGACATCTTGGTCTTGGTCCAATTTCATAAAAGATGTTATGGTAGCAATTCTTGCTGGAATGACAAGTTTTTAATAGCAACAGCCAATCAGCAACTTTGATTCTTGTCGTTACCATGACAATTGACATTCCAGCAAGAGTTGATTCCATATCTCATGATATAGGGCTCTGGTGATGTCATTTTTTCATCACGCCATTGAGAGGTTTCTCGTTCGTAGGAGCTGACATTGCTACCACTACACCGTTTCCCCCTCTGTCAAAATTCCCTACATTACCTAAGGGAGGAGGTTATGTTTTCATGTTTGTTTGTTTGTCTGTCTGTCTGTCTTCTTCTTCTTCTGATTAAGTCTGCCTCCTTCAGTAAGCTGAAGATTCTTGCAGACTGTATTATTATCAACTTACATACAGGAAAAATGCTGAAAATTCCAATGGAATCACAAGTTCACTGATCGATATTGAAAATTTGCAGCTCTCGTCGTCAAACGCGAACGATGAGAAAAAGTTAACACGTCACCCGCGCTTCCATAGACAAAGCACTTAAAAGACGTGTGCGGGTGACCGTGATGCTCATATAGACGTACACGTAAAGGATGCGTGCGGGGACAGTGGTGATACATATAACACGTATTCCGATTAAAATTTCAGATTTTCGCGAAAAACTGTTCGGTTTTCACCACAATTTGCTTGGTTGTGGTAGCCCTGCCAAGTTTCAAGCGTACTGAACACAGTCCCGGGCATAAATTTATGCTTAGTGCGCTTAAAACAATTTTAAGCGGGGTGACGGTATTCGGGTCCCTGACGAGGTGCGGGCACCTCACTATACATGTAGATAGAGTATTACCTCATATAGAGAATCCTCTCATCTGATTGGTTAAAAGGAGAGTCATGAAAATAGCTGTGCCCCTTTGTTGATCAAAATGACGTCATGAGTTACTGTGCCCGGGGCACAGTTGATTTACTGTGCCCTGTAAATACGTTGGGAGACAGACAGTCGCAACCCCGGCCCCGTACACATAGATCACATGTACGCATCAATGATACGACCGCCGCGCTGTCGATCAGCGTTGATTACGAATGCTACGGTATCTATATTTCGGAATCTATATTTTCGGTATACAAAACAGACAATGACAGCTTGATATTCGGGGCACAGTTAAAATTATGTTGGCCGTCGGTGATGTGAAAACCATAACAATGCCCTCAGCTTCGCTTCGGGCATAGTTATGGTTTTCACATCACCTTGGGCCCATAATTTTAACTGTGCCCCTCATAGCAGTCATTATTTGTATACTAGTAATGTGCATTAATGAATAGCATATAAATCAATAATAAAAGATCTAGCACTTACTTTGAACACATGATCAGTTCTTTGGGGCTTTCTATTTTGTATTAGAATAATTATTCCATATTAATCCACTGTATATATCGCTGAGTAATTTATCTGATGATACCTGGGAGCGCATGATAATTCATGTATCTCAAATTGCTACACTATGGTTTTTACTCGACGAGACTTTCAATTTTTATGGGTTTCTAGGCGATGGACCAATTCAGTTCTTACTGTGCTATTATAGCAAGTATCTCTGGAACGTTGACTGTCATTAATGTGGTGATTCAACCTATGAACGGGTCGGGTGAACAATAAAGAGAAAGCCTTGTTATAATTTGTCTCAGGGTCGTTTTTTAAAATATCGATGTAATGCAGATATAAGAATTATGGTATCATAAGTTCATTTTTTTATAATGTAGAATGGGTGGAAATCACCAGCAAGATCATTGGTGGAAAGTAGCTGCTTGGCGGAGGTCTGCGCTCCCACAAAGCTTTTCTAATTGATTGAGTAGAACGACAAAACACAAATAACACGACTGAATTCATTTCTAGTACCGTCAAGGGCATCAATGACGCATTTGTACACAAAATTTGCCCTCTTTATTGTTGTAGTTACTTTCTGAAAAGAAAATAATGTATATTTTTGGCGAGCTCCATCAAAATTGCAACGAGCCACTTTGTCAGATTAGTTGTTTTGAATAATTTCTATTTCAACAATATGTCCCTACATGAGAGTGATAGAAGAGAGAGAGAGAGAGAGAGAGAGAGAGAGAGAGAGAGAGGTGGCAGAGAGGGGAGGGAGGTACATCCTCGATATTGTGACAGTGCGAATCTGTAAATTCTGAAATTCTCCCAAACATTTCCTTTCTTCTTCTTCTTCTTCTTCTTCTTCTTCTTCTTCTTCTTCTTCTTTTTTTGCTATGAAATGAGTTTTGGAATTTAGAAAGTGCCTAGTCTGAAGTCAATCAATGTAACAATCTCGCTCTCCTTCAGGTCAGGCCTAAAGATCGAATGTCAAAATCTTTTAAAACGGAAATTCACTTTTGTTTCTTGTGAAAAAAAAAATACGACCAGCTCCACCATCACAGTTCCGTATACCAGCTTCGCACATTCCTTACAGTACACTTATAATACCACAAATCTAACAACCAGTCACCACTTGTCACACTCACCTGCACTGTACCGTAGGTATAGAGAAAGGAACACTCTTCCGGCCACGGTACAACCTGAACAGTTCGTGGTACTTTCATTCCCGAAATACTTTACAAAGTCCAGCTCATTCCCGGAACGCATTATACACCAAGTTCATCGTGTCACTGCCGGCAACCAGTGGATAGCCTGGTGGTGGTGTCGCTGCTCGAATGGCAGTAGATGACAGGTCCGATTTTTGCTCGTTCCCTTTTTCACATATTGTGTAGATCAGAAGCTGGCATCTTAGAAAAATCCATTTGTACAGAAGTAGACAAAATTGAAGAAAATTCATATCGAAAGACATTGTTTCAATACATGTAACCATGAGCACAAAATAACAAATACTAATGCGCTCTTTTGTAGTCTCATTTTGCATTTTTCCACATTTGAACGTTTGTGTTATTGAATATGCTTTTTGTTTTCGTTTTCATTTTTTAAGATATATTTATTCATTATTATTGTTATTATCATTATTATTTTACTTTTTAACATGATCTAAGAGAGAAAAAAACCAGACACGGATTGAAGGGTCTACTGAAGTGTTTGTTGTGTTTGGGGATTTTTTAAACTGGTCGTGCTGGTTGGGACCATGTTACCGATTCCTGAAAGCATGAATACCACCTACTACCGACTGCCGTGGTGGCATCCCATCTTCGTGCACCCAATTGATTTACAAATTGTTTTTCAAAGATCACTTCGGCAACAAGTGCACGATGCAGTCTCCAATATCAATGCCTCCAACCCTTTATGTATATATATATATATATATATATATGACGGGGCTTACTACCCCAGGAAATGGCTGCAACGTCCATCCATTTCTGTTTTTTGTGTGTTTTTGTGTGTGTGGTTTTTTTTTTTTTTTTTTTGGTAAACTTCCCGGGGGGGAGGGTGCATGGTTACGTATTTTGAAAGCATATCTTGCCGGAATGAGCTCGTATTCTTATGATGATTTTACGTAGGAGCAGCAATAGTGTGCTTCTAATCTATTTTCTTTTTTTTATAGGGGGATAAAACTATCGCAGTATTAGAATGATGACGCTCATGAATTTCATGAGTTTTCAGCAAGTGCTATATACTTATTCACTACTGCGTGCTCCGTAAAAACGAGAGGTGATCGGTAGTGTGTGACTGACACCAAGCGAATGGTGAATTCTAAATGTTCATGATACATTATCAATTTTCTCTTTCAGGGATATGCGACACCTGATAAAGAAATTGCAATTCGACACTCCATGTCATATAAAGGAAAACAAAACGGTGCAGACAATAGCGAATTCACCCACGCTCAATGTGAATGCCTCAGTAGACATGGCAATTCTCGTGAAAGGACATGCACACTGCAAAGAAATTAATGATTCCAACCACTTTATCAGCCGATGTGGCTCAACTCATATGGCTTGTGAAGAAAAAAAGAGGATAAAACTGAATAAGATAAGTTGGCAATTGTTACCCATGACAATAAAATCAAAATAAAAGCACCATTTGAATTTGTGTACAGTATCCAGTATCATTTAGGTTGTAAAATGTTCCGAGCAAGAAAACAGACACTTTCTCTTGTGTCAGGTCTGTCCATAAAAAAGAAAAAAGAAATGTGGAATAAATACCGTCCCTTCTCTTCCACCTGCCCCTCCCTCATACTATAATAGGTTTTATAAGACCCTTTATCGTGGGGGGGGGGGGGGGATCAAATCTATCTTCATTCCCCGCCCACTGGGGTACATTCGGAAACCATAATTAGCGCACACCGGCTTGGATATAAAAATATAAAATATTAAACAGGTATAATAGCACACAGAATTCACAGCAATGTGAATCGAAGCATTGCAGATGCACTGCACAATCATGGAGGAACCGTCAGTATAAGCGGCAGAATAGTCACAAACTTATGTTTTACTGACGATTTTGACGGTCTGTAGATTCTTGCAGACTGTATTATCTACATTATGATACAGTTCATTTACAGTTATTTACAAGCACATAACAAATATGAAGACCAAGACTAGCCACTGTGATCAACCGTTAGTCGGTTATGGAATGCTCCCACAGATGGCGCTGCAATAATTTCTGACGACAGGGAATTCCAGCTCCTTATTGTTCTCGGAAAGAGCGAATGGCGATGCGATTCAGTTCTCGAGTATGGTATCTGATAAAAATGCCACGGTATAACTTGGACAGTTCGTGGTACTTTAATTCCCGAAATACTTTACAAAGTCCAGCTCATTCCCGGAATGCATTATACATGTACATCGTGTTCATCGTGTCACTGCCGGCAACCATTGGATAGCCTGGTGGTAGTGTCGCTGCTCGAATGGCAGTAGATGACGGGTCCGATTTTTGCTCGTTCCTTTTTTTCACATATTGTGTAGATCAGCAGCTGCCATCTTAAAAATTCCTTCTTACAGAAGCAGACAAATTTGAAGAAAATTCGTATCGAAAGACATTATTTCAATACATGTAGCCATGAGCACAACATAACAAACACTAATTAAAATGGGCTCTTTAATAGTCTCAGTTTGTATTTTTCCACATTTCAACGCTTGTTTCATCGAATATCCTTTTTATATTTTTTCATTAAATCTATTTATTCAATATTGTTATTATTATTGTTATCATTACCATTATCATTATCATTATCATTATTATTTTACTTTTTAATATGATCTAAGAGAGAAAAGAAAAAAAAACAGACACGGATTGAAGGGTCTACTGAAGTGTTTGTTGTCTTTGGGGATTTTTTATACTGGTCGTGCTGGTTGGGACCATGTTACCGATTCCTGAAAGCATGAATACCACCTACTACCCACTGCCGTGGTGTGGCATCCCATCGTCGTGCACCCAATTGATTTACAAATTGGTTTTCAAATATCACTTCGGCAACAAGTGCACGATGCAGTCTTCAATTACGATTATGCTTGCAACCCTTTAATGTATGAGGGGGCTTACTACCCCAGGAAATGGCTGCATCGTCCATCGAGGCAAAATAAATATTTTTTATTGTAAGCCTGCCGGGGGGGGGGGGGGGGGAGAGGGTGCATGGTTACGCACATTGAAAGCATATCTTGTCGGAATGAGATCGTATTTGCTATGATGATTTTACCTAGGAGCAGCAAGTGTGCTTCTAATCTATTTTTTATGGGGATAAAACTATTGCAGTATTAGAATGATGACGCTCATGAATTTCATGAGTTTTCAGCAGGTGCTATATACTTATTCACTACTGCGTGCTCCGTAAAAACGAGAGGTGATCGGTAGTGTGTGACTGACACCAAGCGAATAAAATCATCAATAATAATAAAGAGAATTCTAAATGTTCATGATACATTATCAATTTTCTCTTTCAGGGATATACGGCACCTAATAAAGAGATTGCAATTCGACGCTCCATGTCATATATAGGAAAACAAAACGGTGCAGAAAATAGCGAATTCACCCACGCTCAAGGTGAATGCCTCAATGGACATGGCAATTTTCGTGAAAGGATATGCACACTGCAAAGAAATTAATGATTCCAACCATTTTATCAGCCGATGTGGCTCAACTCATATGGCTTTTGCAACATATGAAAAAAAAGAAGAGGATAAAACTGAATAAGATAAATTGGCAATTGTTACACATGACAGTAAAATCAAAATAAAAAGCACCATTTGAATTTTCGTGCCGTATCGAAGTACCATTCAGATGGTAAAATGTTACGAGATTGAAAGCAAACAATTTCTCTTGTGTCAGGTCCGTCTATTTAAAAAAAAAGTAATGTCGAATTGATACCGTCCATTCTCTTCCACCTGCCCTTTCCTGATACTATAGGTTTCCCATCCATTTTCGCACTTTTGTCATTCAATTTCAAAGATTTATTATTCAATTTCGTCCCGAGAAGCAGGTGGAAAGCAAATTCTAACTTAAATTTCGTCATTGTAATTCGTTTTTCGTCAAACATTTTTCAAGACATAGCATTCAAAATCGTCATATTGTCTTTCAAAATCATCCCTCCCGCTGATGGATCGCAGAATATGAAGATCAAATTCGTTTTTGTTCACACAATTTCATGATTTTTTTTTCATTCAAATTAGCCAGATGTTTTCGATTTTTTTATTTTGAGGGTGAACCAACTTTAATCCGACTTATTTTTACTTTCTCTTGTAAATTGTATCGTTACACAGTATTCCCTAACCATTTGACATTAAACAGGCAAACAATTCTACACTTAATATTTTGTCTTTAATCATGTTTGCCTAGAAAAATCGTTTTTCAGTGTTTTCGTATGCGAGACGGTACTTCTGTTTGTACACTGTAAAAAATTTGTTTAGTTTCTAAACACATAACTAAACACTTTTCTGTGACAGTTTAAAAACACTGCGACGCGTTTATTTATTAAACATGTTTACGAACTAAACACATGCTGTGTTTATTTTCAGCACCCCCGAGGTGTTTATCACACACACATGTTTATGTTTTAAACGGTTCTGATGTTTAAAAACTAAACACCTGCTCTGTTTATAGCCTAAACACCAAACGTTTACACCATAATCACTCACAGTGTTTAAATACTAAACACCGCACAGTCACATAATCACCCACAATGTTTAAGATCTAAACACTGAACCAAAAAATAAACATGACGCACTGTTTACAATGTAAACACTGCGACATGTTTATTCGCTGTGACAGATTAAAAACACTGCGACATGTTTATTTGCCATTTTAGTGTTTATTCTCAGAACACATGTCTGATTTTTAGATCGATCACAAAATTGCATACCCTAAACATGTGACATGTTTACATATTAAACATCGCAATTTCTCAGTGTTTATATGATACATGTTTACACCTTATACATGCTGAGTGTTTATATGAGACATGTTTACACATCATGGTAATTTCCACGTGTTTATATGAGACATGTTTACACATCATACATTCATACATGCTAATTTTTACGTGTTTAAATGAGACATATCATCATGCATGTTAGTTCCCATGTATTTATTAATGTAAAGTGGATTGTTTCCACTTTTGTTGTTGTTGCATGGAATGAGATAAACGCATAACATAAATCTACCCAGTATGTACCAAATCATCAGCACACTTACATCGCAAAATACCAGGGAAGACCTGGGTTAGCTTTCACAAACATTTTGGCTACAAGAGTCAAAGGCAATTCTCTGAATGCAAGTTATCAAAACATCAGTCAAAGCTTGGGCAATATCTGATGAATAATAAGTTAAAATCCTTTAAAGGGGAAATCGAGTCCAATAAATAAGATAGTCTGATAAAACAGAGTAAAATCTTACAAAAAGTTTTAATGAAATCGGATGAAAAATAAGGAAGTTATAAAATTTTGAAGTTTTGCTAATTTCTGCAAAGCAGTTAAAAGTGGATATGAATATGCAAATGAGTGAGTTGACCATGCCATAACCTCACAATTTTTCGTTGATCGTGTACAAAAAAAAAATGATGAAATTCAATGTTTATGTTAATGAAATGTGAAACATTATGGTATTGCTGGTTGAATAACTTCGGAAAAGTGATCAGTTAGATATATCAGGACTTGAGCCTCGGGAATGATTGCGTTTGAATGAAAAACTTGAAATTAAGTAAGTTGTGAGGGAATGACATGCCCACGTTGCCATTTGCATATTCATACCAACCATACAAGAACTGTTTCCTCAAAAATTCAAAATGTCATAACTTCCTTATTTTACATCCGATTTCGATCAAAATTTTACCAATGAACTCTTAATAAAATTGTATTTTACTCTTTCTTATCAGACTAACTTGTATTTGGACTGGATTTCCCCTTTAAATATTGCCATGTTTTGCTATACGACACAATACTGATTTAAATGCAAGATACCTGGGAGTCACTGGCCTGTACACGAAGACGTAAATGAAATTCTCTCCTATACACACAGTAAAGTTTGTATATGCAGGAAATGGCACACAACTCATTTTGGAGAAAAAAAAAATATTGCATTTAACAATTACTTTTCATTTAATAAATAATTAAAGTACATGTAGGCTAACAGTACTGTATGGGTTTTTCACTTTTGCTATTTTGAGAGAAATATTAGAATGTTAGTGGATTTCAAGGGATGAGTGAGAAAAAACTTTTACCTTGCTAGAACCTTGGAGAAAGAAGTCAAACTCAATGGGTATACATGAATAGTCTATTAGAGTCTAATCAGTCTCATCATACTCCACATAATCATGGTATGAAGGGCTACTTTCAATCTCGACACAGCAGAGTTTTTGGTAAAATAATGCATTGCAACTGGAGGCGGGAGGGTATGCAAGGCTGTCATGAACACGCGATGTGATCAGCAAGACTCCTCCCTTGTCAATTTGTCAGTCAGTTGCAAGACTCCTCCCTATTCTCCATACACATGTTGTACTACATTTCTAATACCTCTCTCCATGTGACCGATTTGAAGAATATCTCAGAAAGAAAATATTAACTACTGAATACTGCATTTTCTATCAGGTCTACAAGAAAATTGCAAAGAAATGCAACTACTGGCCTCTTATTTGCGTCCAATATCTGCTGATTGTATTGGAAGCACCTGAGGGAAAAAAAATGAAATGGCTGATATTTTGATTTGATTTGTTTTGATTTCTATATTCCTTTTTGCACAAGAATATAACAGAAAGCCAATCGAGCAAAGTTCTTGAGTAATACCTTAACAGTGAATTACAAGGACATTGGTTGATGAATAAAATGAACTTAATAAAATTGTTTTTCTTAATAGTCCAAAACGATTTCGAGCAAGTGTCTTTACATGTTAGATAAAATTACAATTTTACGTACCAGCTGTTAAAAAAGACAATTACACAGTAATGAACAATAAGAATGCAGGTGACCATTATCGTAAGCGCAGAGGACAATAGAATCGCTTCGTTTTGGATATCCCTGCCATTTCAAAACCAATTTTCATCAAATAAGCATTGAATTCCTCTTCGAATTATATCCAGGCCCCCTACCTTCATATTTCTTTAGAGGTTCGTCATTATGTAATACACACACGCATACACACACACGGAGAACTGAAGCCCCATCGCATACAAAACCCTATCATCCCCCATATTATTTACTTTATTCTAGTATACAGGTTTAGATGCACACTGTCAGTGAAGACAAAAAAAAAAAACAATAGAAAGGTTGCTCTAACAGGTGGGATGTCTCCTAATAGGTCTATAGTACATCATGACGATGTGAGACATCACATGGCTAGCGAAAAAAAGATTAGTAACATTCAAAATTATTATCCATGGTTCATTTCCTTCATATGGCATGTAGGCCTATAGATATACCGTATATCAGTATATCTTGCGATGTCCTTGTAATCCTCAGATGTTTGCACTTTTAGACGGGTTGTATAGAAGTAAGCGCATGCATATTCTCCTTTCATTCTAATCCAGACATGATTGGCGTGATTCCTGATCAATTCTTCCATGACGTACTGGTGCTGGTAAAAAGAAATGATTACACGAGGAAAACAAATCAGTTGGCTTTCCAATACAATGGACTTAACTGCTCCCATAGATTCTGAAAATGAATGGATAGCAAAGAAGTTGACTGAATCCATAAGCAAGTTCAAATTAAAAGGAATGACAGAATCCCTTCATCACATTAGCACTTAGTGTCTTGCGTCAGTTTTTACTTACTTTGATAAATTATCTGGAAATAATTCAAGTCTTTTTTGTTGTTGTAGCTTCTCTCTTATTCATCATCATTATCCAGCAGAGTTACGACCATTACTGTATCCTTTGTCTCTTGGGTGAAGATTTTCACATCTGTAATTTACACTTTCAACAATATTTGCAATAAATCAATTTTTCATATTTATTTTAGCTAATGGATTGGATTCGGCAGTCGGGAGTAGGTAATTCCCCCCCCCCCAAAAAAAAAAAAAAAACACAAACAAACAAACAAACAAAAGAACTTAAAGCATCTAAAATCTGCATTTTATAGAAACTCATTTACATGCCCTTTAAGTACATAATATTCATTGATTTGGCTCTGCAATTTTGAGTACATGTACTTACTTGATTTCCACTTTCCACATGGGTAGTATACAGTGATGAACTATCCCCAGTTGATTTACTCTGCTGACTGCACCATTCCTCGTTCTCTGCCAGCAGAGGTAATGTCTTGCAGAATTTAAACAGTTGTCAGGACACCATCGTCACCCACTTACAAATGGTGCCATCGGAATCCCTTTCCAAGACATCCTAATGGGCTTTACATTCAAATTTCACCACCTGTTGAGTTATGAAGAATTTACAGGGAATAAAACTGAATTTCACTCAAAATATAGTCACAAACCCATCGTCATTCACATGAAAGATACTTCATACCTTCGTAAAATTAAAGATACAGTGAGTTTACCCGTGAGTTTAGGGACCCTGTGGAAGAACAGACATATTTTGATAATATGACTGAACAGGCAATCCCCCGTTTCTTCTGTACGCATATGCAATGTATAATATGCAACTTGTAATGTGTGTAGAAGACGGAAATAAAAACAAACAAACAAACAAACCTGCTAGGCCGAGTTTACCCATAACTACGGTACCGGTAATCTGTAGAGTGTAGGAATATTGTAACGTTAACAACACTAACACGTTACAGTTAGAGCGTTCCCCGTTCCAGTAACGTTAGATTTAGAAATAGAAAACTAAAACAAACAAGCAAAATCTTTCAGGGCGTAGCCTATTTCTACGCCTACTACAGTTTTACATTAAACGAGGGCAATTTTGCAATAAATCTTGTTATTCACCGACTTAGCAGACTTAGCAGACTTACCGCTTTCACGCAGGCCGGCCAGGCTAGAACTTCATCGCTTCGACGCCATCTTAGCTAGATCCGCTCCTTGTAGCTTTATGCAGTATCATAAACAGTACAGTCAGTGCAGTCGATCGAGTCGTAAGGACAGTGTAGTGGACAATAATACCAAGCCTCTAATGAATGCGCACGTACTGTAGGCCTACGCACATCACGCTGCTAGGGCAGTGCCAGCCAGCCAATCAGACAGATCCATCCGTACAGGACGTACGCGCACATCTCCTTTCCCGCCAATTGTGCATTGATTATGGTCATAATTATGCATAGCACGAGTGTGCGCTACCAGCGCACGCACAGGGCACCACTGCGTGCGTTGTGGCCGCGGCCGTCATGTCGCATGCGCTGATCGAGTAGCACAGAGTTTATGTTAAACATGTGCGGTGTTTAGAACGTGTTTACGAGGCGTTCTAAATGTAAACGCGTCTGTTTACCCTGACAGTAGAAGTGTTTAGACCTAACCAACAAACATTTGGGTAATGCCCTAAACCATGAACGAAATTATTAACAAAGGCAACTCCCATTTTTTTTTCTAGCAGTTAAAATATAGAACTGTACATGCGAAACCAAAATATAAATTTATTACTGATTGTATTACATATTTTTAGGTTATCCTCTTCCTTTATTGATTAGGCATTTCCATGAAAGGCCTAAAACATGAATTATTTCATAGTGCATCTTGATGTCGCAACTGTTTCCACTTTCTCGTGATAAAAGGAAACTAGAAATTGCAATTTAAACACCATTTCCAACACTTCTTCATAGATATGGACATAGCCAGAATAAACACTCCAACCAAACACTCCAAGCTAAACACTTTAACTCTCAATACTTTACACGTGCTATACACACCGGGTGTTTAGATGTTAAACAAAGTGTTTAGATTTTTAACACTGTGTTTAGTTCATAAACATGTCGCATGTCGCATTTTTTACAGTGTAAATATCAGTGTGTACTCGGATTGTTTGTGTGTGTGTCTGTGTCTGTGGTTCTGTGTGTGTGTGGGGGGGGGGACATTTGTGTGTATGTTAAAGGACAAGTTCACCTTCATTGACATGTGGGTTGAGTGAATGCAGCAATATTAGTAGAACACATCAGTGAAGATTTGGGGAAAATCGGACAATCCGTTCAAAAGTTATGACATCTTGAAGTTTCTGCTCAGTCACGGCTGGATGAAAAGACTACTATAGCTTGTGATGTCACATGAGTACAACGATATAAAGAAAGAATAAAGAAAATTCAACATATTTCCATTCTTCTCTCATAACAAAAGAACACTCGACTTCTCTCTTTCAGAAGGCAGGGGGAATAATATTACCCTTAACATACGTTAGTAGCAAGTCGAAGAAATGTGCACTTTATTCAAAAAGTAAAGTTTTGAGAAATTCTCTTTTTATTTTCCTTATAGAGTTGTACGCATGTGACATCATACAATGTAGTAGTCTTCTCTTCCAGCAGTGACTGCGCAGATACTTAAAATATTCGTAACTTTGAACAGATTGTCCAATTTTCCTCAAACTTTCACTGATGTGTTCTACTAATATGGTTGCATTCTCTCAATCCTTATGTATGGAGGTGGACTTGTCCTTTAACTCCTGAACGTAAAATGTGAACGGCTACAGAAAAAAATCACACCGGATAGAGATACGACACGAATATGAATGAAAATTTAACGAAAATGATTGACAAAAGACGAAATCGATCCTGCTGATTTGAGTGCTGCGAGTGCGACTGACGAATTTGAATTGTTAATGACGAAAATGTACGCCAATGACTATATTGAATCGACTTTATTTGAAAATGAATGACGAAAGACGAATTTGAAAGTAAGATTGGCCTATTCCCGACATCCCGCGACGAAACTGAAGTAAAAATTTGTGAAATTGAATGAAAAAAGTTTGAAAATGAATGGGAAAACCTACACAATAGGTTTGAGACCCAATAGCTATAAGCTTACAGGAGGAGGAACTAACGAACCTGGTAGAACGCCTGGAAAGGACTTTGTAAGGAAGGCCGTTGCGGACATTCGTTTGGGGCATACGAATGGAAACGGGCAAACGTATGCAACTGCCTTTAGAAAACGTCTGCTAATTGACCAATCAGCGAGTTTTGTTTGGCAAACGTTTGCACGGTGTTTAGCAAACGTTTGCATGTGCCCCATTTCATACGTATGTCAATTTACTGCGCATACAAAAATTTGTATGCATGCAATTGATCGACCAATCAGGTACTTCGTTTAATTTGTATATGTGTGTATGGTGCATGAGGTAGGTACTCACGCCCGATCTGGGCAAGGAGGTACTAAGTGTAAGTATAGGTGTACGTGGAAATCTCACACTCTACCTTGTTACTAGTAGATCCTCAGCTGGAGCATGGTTAAATCTGCCTTCTTCAATGAGCTGAAGACTTATTTTTGAAACTTTTGCGCTTGCCGCAGTTTTTTCCACTTGAGTTTTATTGGCCATACAGAGCTGATCTGAGCAGTACTGAGCCGTACTTAGCTGACATGGTTCTGACAGCTAACTTCACTGGTTGCCTTGAAAATCAATTTACTATTATTCTGCGCATACGTATAAAAACGGCATACGTTTGCTAAAAAAAACAACAACAAAAAACTTGCAAACGTATGCTATCGCACCGTGCAAACGTTTGCCAAACAGCATTCGCTGATTGGTCAATTAGCAAACGTTTGCTAAAGGCAGTTGCAAACGTATGCCCGTTTCCATACGTATGCCCCAAACGAATTATGTCCGCAACGGCCCTCCATAACTTTGACCACCTATGAAATGAAGATCAGGGGCCCAATGCATGAAAGTTAAAACCATGGTAACTTTGCCATCCAATGGTAACTACCATGGCAACAATACTCATCAGCCAATCAAAATCAAGAATTCCATGAAATTGGATGGCAAAGTTACCATAATTGTAACTTTTATGCTACGGGCCCCTGAGCTCCCAATACCAAGTTAATGACAAAAAAGGAAAAACATCAAAGTTGGAGGTGAAAAACCTGGAAAAAGCTTAAAATACCCAGCAGCAATTGCCTCAGACAATGCTTCAAAGCCAGAGGTGATCGCCAGGACAGCACAATCAATGACATCTTTAGACAAAGCTAATGATTTTCTGGTCCAGAATTAGACTAATAAGCTCCATTGTCATCCTCATATTCCTGCATAAATGCATGCGAGACATGGACTCTAAACAAAGATCTTGAAAATAGGATATAGGGCGCATCGATATGAGATGCTATTGCCAAGTTCTTGGCATCTGTTATAAAGACCACCTTACCAATGGTAAGGCAAAAGACCGAGTCCAACAAGCCATGGGGGCCCTATAAAAGACCAGTTGTCAACCGTGAAAAAAAGATGAAAACCCAAATGGTATGGGCACACAGTGAGATCAACGTGACTGGTCAAAACAATCTTGTAAGGCACAGTGTATGAGAGGAAAAGAGAGCAAGAAAGAGGAAAGAAGAGATGAGAAGACATATACTCTGGGTGCCAAAGCAAGAATTTGGGCCTAACCTTAATTCACCATCCACACAATGTTTTTGATTGTTCTACCCTATTTCAGGGGTGCTGACTCCAAATCCTGATGATGCAACTCTTGCATCCTTGAGGGTTTCGAGATATTCAAAATGGTCAAAATTCAAAATGCCCGCTAAAAACGGAAATTCATATGTTTTTTCCTTCTAAATGGTGAAAAATGAAAACAATTAATGGTTCTACTCTATTTCGGGGGACTGAATCCAAATGATAGTATGCTTGTTGCAACTCTTGCATCGTTGAGGGTTTTAAGATATTCAAGATGACCACCAAAATGGCTGCCAAAATGACCGCCAAAACAGGAAATTTCCATGTATTTTCTTCTATTGGTGAAAAATTGTAGACAATTGATGCTTTCATCCTATTTCGAGAGTGCCGAATCCGAATCTGGATGATGCATCTCTTGCATCCTTAGAAGTTTTGACATATATGTATATAAAATGGCAGCCCAAATTGTCCGCCAAAAGCAGAAATTCCCCTCAACTTTCTTTTTAAAGGGTAAAATTGAAATCTATAGTTGCTCAAATGCAAAAGTCTGAAAATCGTTCCTTTTAGTCTGGGTACCAGAGGCTGAAACTTGTTTTACGGTCCACCCAATGTTTTTTGATGGTTTTACTCTATTTTGATGGTGCTGAATTCAAATCTGCAGGATACAATTCCTGCATGCTTGAGGCTTTTGACATCTTCAAAATGGCTACCAAATGACCACGAAAAACGTAATTCTAATGTAGGCTCCTATTTGCTCTTAAATGATGCAAAATCAAAAACGGAAATTCCCATTCAGTTTCCTTCTAAAGGGTAAAATTGAAGACACTTGATGGTTTTACCCTATTTCGTGGGAGCTGAATCCGAATCGGCAAGGTGCAACTCTTTCATCCTTGAGCGTTTTGGGATATTCAAGATGGCTGCCAAAATGGTTGCCAAAAAATTGAAATTTACATGTTCTTCCTTCTGAATGGTAAAAAATGAAAGCAATTGATGATTCTACCCTGTTTCGATGGTGTTTAAGCCCAATCTGAAAGATGCCACTCTCGCATTCCACAAAGTTTTGCAATATCCAAAATGACCCTAAAAAATTAAGATTCTAATATAAATATTGCCTCATAAATTGTGAGAATTTGAAAATGAATCAATGGTTTTGCCCTATATATTTTGATTGCGCATATGAATCTGAATCTCAGTGGAGCAACTCTTGCATTCTTTATAGGGGTTTCACATATTCAAGATGACAGGCAAAATAGCCCGCCAAATAAAACTCCGTTGTAACTTTCCCTTTAGATGGTGAAAGATTGACAGTAAACTGATGGACTTACTGTATACTTCCATGGTGAGTCCAAAGGGGAATTCGAGTCTGATGACACAACTCTTGCATCCTTGAGGGCTTATGTTAGGACTACTTGAACGACTTTGCCAAATCAGCCAAAATGGTATGCCAAAATATAGCCTCCGCAATGCTAATAATGTACACCAACATATTCCCATAATGTACTTCTCAAAGGATGTTTTCACGAAAAGAAAAGATTGCTGTTAATATTCTCTCTGGAATGAATGAAAGCGTCACTATACGACAGAGGTATGACCAATGATTGGTGTGTGTGGTGTGAAAGGTGTGTGTTTCAAAACCGCAATGCTGACCGTTGAAGCTACTCTAATGGAATATACGTGACCCACCACAACAAAAGGATCCTAATGTCGCTAACGGCTGAACGGAGAAAATTCAAGTTTGAAGTCAGATCATTAAAATCGGTCAAAACGATCGGATTTCGGTATTTGACATAACTGTGAGGTCTCATGTATTGTCTATCATATGGCGAAATTTCGCAGCTAAATGATCTAAGGAAAGGGAAGGAATTAGCGTTCTTTGAGTCATGATTTTCCCCACTTCCAACGGAACAGAAACATGTCCAAAGATTTGGATTTAGCGCCGCAGCTAGACTAAGCCCCTAGCAACGATGGAGTGATCTTTTTGGTATGCAGGTATTAAAGTGCGTGGTGCCCTGGTTACTTATTGGTTGTGCGTAGGGACTGCCACCGCTAAGCTTGAATTAACATAGTGGAGGTTGCTAGAAGCATTACTTCTTTTGTCAAGAGGTAAAAAACTGTCTTGCCTCCCTTGATCATGAAAGCGTCGGAAGAAAACTTTGAATGCAGTCTTCTCGAAATGCTGATATCCTAAACCACTCGACACGTGCCAATGAAATCATCGATATCTCTGCAACAGAGTACTTTTAAGAGTCGTGTTATACAAGAAATTAATGTGGAAGAGTATTAAAGCGAATAATGCCTTGTGGCTTTCAGAATACTGTCCTCCCCGACTTTCGGATTCTTTTGTTGTAGCGGGTCACATACATTTTGTTCTGCGATCGAATTTACTCTAAACTGGAAAATATTCCAGACAAACTCATCATCCTGGCAAGTCACTGTTAGCAAGGGAAGTTGCTCGGTAAACCCTTTCAATGTACTGCGAACAAATTTCAAAGAGGTCATCCCACGAGCCCGACATTGGACTAAGAAGGCCCAGGAGACCGACATTACATTAAGGGACTACGGATAATGGGGTAAACTGACAACCATTAACTTTATTTGCAGTGCTAATGGTAATGATTCACCCAAAGTGAAATAATTCTATAAAACTGTAATTGAAAGCTGTGTTCAAATTATACCACTTTAAATTGTCTTCAAAAATATGAGATGGAAGGTTTGTACAAAGTCTTGTTAATATCTATGAGTCATTGTTAGAACAGTTTCGAATAGCATTGATAAACTACTATACGAAAGAAATTCGAAGGGTGCTCACTTCTCAACAAGAACTCTCAAACTTCGGATTATGCATCGGTAATCAGAATCGCATTATCTATGACCGCCAGAGTAGAACTCCACTAAACCTATACTTACGAGCAAAGCATGGTACAGAATCAACACTATAAAAGTACACCTGAAAATGATTCATTTTATGTTAAACCTGTCTCGAACAGATGTTAATGAAACATGGTAACCGCTGTCACCAACTTTCTAATTCATTATTAAATATCTCCGGCAATTATCATTATTACTTTCTCTCCTTCGCCGACTCTCTCTCTCTCTCTCTGTTTCTCCATCACTCTGCATTGGGAGTCAATTAGTTCTGTAACACAGCAAGATGTGCACCTTTTATCATAATTATACCTGCAGAACTGTCCAATTTTGCTCTATAACACACATAACTAGAAAAGCACTCTGAGAGAGCTGACCTCCGCGAAGCAGGTACTTTCCACCGATGATGTTGCTCTTCAAATCAGTGATTTCCACCCACTGAAAAATCGCCCGATTTCCCGCTATAGAAGCCCTTGTTACGTCGTAAACCCTTAGATGCGCTGCGCGCCTCGCCCCAGCAGAAACCAGAGCACGCATTTAAATAATGAATGATAGATGACACATTTTCTCGATGACAATCATGCCATTGGGGAAGAACAGGCAGGATTCAGAGAGACTTATTCAACTGTTGATCACATATTTGTGTTGCACTCTTTTATTTACTTGTATTTATCACAGAGAAAAAGAGTTTATTGTGCGTTTATAGATTATAAGAAAGCTTTTGACTCTGTCGATAAAACATTGCTATGGAATAAAGTTGCTTGATGTAATACAGGGAAAAGTTTTTGACGTAATATCTCTCAAATATCACTCAAAATCTGAAGTCATGTGTTCCGAACAATTCAGCGCGTTCTGACTTTTATAATTGTAAAATTGAAGTTTTTTTTTTTTGCTATTTGTATTGTACTTAAATGATTTTCAAGATTATGTCAGTTCCGCAGAAGATTATAATGGTGTTGGTTTTCACCCTAATAATTTGTTGACCGTATAACATGATAAAGGAATAGATGTATTTCTAAGATTTTTCTCATTGATGTATGCTGATGATACTTTAATCCTAGCAACTAATGAGAACGAATTGCAATCTGCACTCAGTGCTGTAAGTGATTACTGCAAATTGTGGTTACTGCAAGTTAATGTTAGTAAAACAGAAGAAATTATTTCCTCAAAAGGAAAATTTAGAAAATTCAAGCCCTTTAAGTTTAATGAGAATATCTTAGAGGTTGTAGATGAGCATACTTTATACCTTGGAGTTGTGTTTCATCATAAAAAATGTTGATAAAGCGAAACGAGCAATGTAAAGATGCGGCTTCCAATAGATATCTAATTAGATATAATTGACCAACTTTTTGTACCCGTTCTTATCTATGGAAGTGAAATTTGGGGATATGAAACTGAAGTACTTATAGAGAGTCTAAATAATCAATATTATAATCATTTACTGCGATTGAAAAAAAAACTATGAATAGTATCATCCATTGTGTGTAAAATTATATCAACTTTGCACGATTATAAGATATATATATATATATATATATGACCCTGCACCTCAAAACAAACAAAAAGTCGCCAGATATGAATTTTTAGTTAGACCATATTCTGAAAGAACAGACTTTAAGCTTTAAAATGATGTATAACTCAAATCAAATGGGCTCTCCTAACCTATCTAAATATTGGAAAGAACGCACAAACTCAGGAAAAGTGTGAACTGAGAAAAGAGGCTCTGAAGTACAGTGTCTATTCAAGCGCTTAATCTTTACCAAACCGTGCTGGCTGTGCGATGAATGGGGCCAAAAAACAGGAAGTAAACCACCAGAGTAACAACAATGAAGGGATTATCAGATTAGACTGAAATTAAGCATGCCTCATTTACACATTCTGTCCATAATTAATGCCAACTTTCAAAGCAGTAGCACTATCCTTTCAAAAGTTATTAGAGTTGAAAGTGAAGAGTGTGGACAAGGTTTTTCAGAAATGAAAAAGGGATTCTAAAGACACACCTAATCACACTATTCTACCAAAAATGTTCGAGATAAACTGCTAAAAAAACACACTTTTCTGCCCGTTTTATGATACCAAATTTTAGCATAATGTAAATGAAGACCCGCTCTTTCAGAAAATATGAAAAAGTCAAGTTCGGCTAGGTTGACCCATTCCACTTATTTTCAGTCCTCACGCAAAATCAGTGTGTGCGCATATGTTCGTTTTGAGGTGCACGGTCACATACATAAGATATGGTTGTTGAAAGTTTATGATACATTTAATGAGTTAGGAGTGTCTTTTGTTAGGAATAGCTTTGATAACGTAAGTTCTTCGAGGTGTAAGTCTTCGATTAAACGTAGACTACGTGACGCATTTGTACAGAATTGGCAGTCGAAGATAAGAAACAGTTCATTTTGCACCAATTGCAGGATCATAAAAACGAATTTGTATTTAGATTCATACTTGTTAAAAATCCCTAGCATGTTCGGACAACCACTTTCCAAATTTCTCTGTGTTAACCACAGATAGCCGATTGTTGCTGGTGGATAATATGTGGGTATTGATCATTGTGATCAATTTTGAAACTTATGTAATTCTAATAGACTAGGTGATGCATTTCACTATTTGAGTGCCATACATTGACTAATGCCAGTAATAAATTCATTTGGTCCAATTATATCATTTAGTCATAATAATTATAGAATAAGACCGAACACTTTAAAGATGTCCTATAATTATTAGATTCCAGAAATCACAGTGAGTTGATTAATTTAGCAAAATTTTTGAAAGGAAATAATGAACTCCACAAGAAATAATTATCATTAATATTTTTTTATGTTAAAAGGTATTTACAATGTTACTTTTGCCTTATACTATTGAAATTACTTTTATCTGCGTTATTGTTGCCTTGCTTTTTTTGAGCAGTTTTGTTTGTCTTGCTTTTCTCTCTCCCTCTCTCTCACTCTCTTTCTCTCTTCTGGATCCTACATCATTCTGTATATTTTGTATATTTCTGTAAATAACATGCAATTTTCTGTATATGCATAATTTATAATGTATTAACTGATTTCATCTGTTACGATGTTTGTTCAAATTTTCTTCAATACCCTGACGTTGAGTGACATGAGAAAAAAACCACACAACAACATTGTTATTGTCATTGTCACTTTAGTGCGCGCATGAAAACCTAAAAAATGCGAAACATGAACTCCCAAGTTCATTGACCCTATACCCGCCGAAATATAATAAATCCTTCATAAATACCTCCAAAATTCTCAGATCACTACAAAATTTAATCATCTGTTACTTGTGTCTTTCTAAACCTTTCTTGTAAGTTTCATTCAAATCCGTTGACAACTTTTTGAGTAATTTTGAACACAGACAAACAGACAAACAAACAAACAAACAAACTAAGTGTAACAAAAACATAACCTCCTCCCTTGGCGCAGGTAACTATCAAACAAACCAACGGTAACGAAAATACAACCTCCTCCCTTGGCGAAGGTAATAAAGTATATAGGCCTATGTTTAAAAAATGTATGACAAATAACGCAGTAATATAACACGATATCAATTGGGTAAGGACGAAAATAGTATAGCAAATAAGTTAGCCGGAAATACTGCAGTTGGGTTGGGTTTTGGGAGAGTCAGCTTTGACTCTCCTCTTCTCTCACCGACTGACCCTTGCCTTTGCCAGACCCGCGACCCGGACTGCGACTTTAACCTGATTGCACTGTCACATAACTGACAAATCCGACCCCGTCAGGTGACTACGGACCCCTCATGACCTATTTATGACCCCTGCTTGATAACTGGACTGAGGTTTCCCACGGATGTTCACTCTCGCCTGGAAAATCCGTGGGCATCAGGCGCATCGGGCCGTTGGCGTAGTCAGTTAATATGAATTTCCATAAAGTAGATATAACTCCCACTTTAATACGATTGTCTGCATAGGGGCATACACAATCGTGGTTTCTTCGTTTTTATTTGTTTGTTTGTGTGCTTGTTTGTTGCTGTTGTTGTTATTGTTAAATTTCAAAGATGGCATCCCATGAGCCCGACAATAGACTAAAAAGGCTCACGAGACCGTTATTGCATCACTAATGGCGTAGACTGATAATCGTGAACTTTATTTATGAGTGCTACTGGTAAATATTTCACCTAAAGTGAAATTCTTTGAAACTGTGATTGAAAGTCATGTTAGAATTGCATCACTTTTAAGTTGCCTTGAAAAATCTGAGTTGACAAACAGATATTTTTTTTTTGGAAAGTTTTATGGTTGTCCACCGTGGACAACCAAATCTATATTGTATATGATTTCTTTGTTTATTTGATGGAAATGAAAATAAATTTTAATCTTGAATCTTGAAAATTGAAAAAAGTATATGACTTAAATGTCATTCATATAGTCTGGCAGGAACGGGGATGCCAATGCACCCTCCGAACACATTTAACTTTTTTGATTTACGTTTTTGTTACCCTTTTAATAGTGTGTCTTTTTTTTTTACTGAAAAAGTGTCATCTTTGAGACCATCTTGGATTTTCAACAAAAATCATGAATTTTCATACATTTTGAACTACACAACAACATACAGGGGCAAATGAACCATTTTTTTTTAGTCAATGTGACATGGGGAATCGATTAAGATAATTAATTACATGATTAAAACATGTTTGATGCCAGAAAAGCCCAAAAGTATGAAAAATACAGCGTCGTTTACACCGACAATTGCCAAAAAATATTGTATTTCAATTGGTAAATGCTGTATTCTTTATTTGGCATATATTTGTTTTTTTTTGGTTTGCCATTTTCTTCTTTATTTACCTGTTTGAACATGTATATGCATGCATATATACTTATTATGTATCTTTTCATTTTTGAAACGCCATGAGCACTAAAAAGTATAGACCTGTGCGCTATACAAGTAGGCACTATCATTATCATTATTATTATTATTAAAATAGGGTGTTTCATAAAGCTGTTCGTAAAGTTACGAACGTCTTACGAGCGACTGGTGATCAGTTCTTGTGCTGAATTATGGAAATTCTGATATGTATAGCACATCAGAACTAATCACCAGTCGCTCGTAAGTTGTTCGTAACTTTACGAACAGCTTTATGAAACACCACCCTGTATTATATATACACGGTAAACACATGACAATCACAACAGTAATTAGCCACTTTGTCTTTAGATCATAGCTCAAATTAGTTTGTTGTATCGAAAAGCATTCAACAGAATTTGAAGGAAAATTTATTTCCAAACATCTGGACATCTCACTTGTTGAAGTCGTATGAAAAATGTAAGCACATGTATGCAATGTACATTTTTCTTCTTTTGTGTCATTTCGTATCCAAGAAGAGTTTTGAGTTTGGTGTGTTTTCATGAAAACAAGTACTGTGTCAAAATGTTCTATCGATTTCACCAATTCAGGTCCCAAAAAGTTTTGCATTGATTATTACTTAAGATGAGGCTAAAATTGGTCCAATTGGTACGTATATATCCCGGTGGCACTAGGAGCGCCATACGGATTTTGACAAATCGCCCAACGATAGTCCATGAACTCTACTTACACTGTAATATGCCCATAAGCTCTATACAAAATTAACCAATGCGATGCCACTGCTTATACTATCACTGGATCTATCTTGGTGGGTTAATGCATTGGGCGTGGCTTGTACTTAGCTCAATGCAGTGTGTTCTGTTAGCCAATCAGCTTTAACCAATTGGGTGGCACTGCCACTATCATTTGATCCTCTCTACCTTCGCGTTTGAAAGGCAGTCGATGTGGATTGTACTTCCCAGAGCGTTGTTTACGGTTGTCATGTTAGCTTCGACCAATGGAATACTGTCATTGGATCCTCTATACCTTCGCGTGTAAGCGTTTGACGTAGCTTGTCCTTCTCAGTGCACTGTTGACCATGTTGATGGTCATCCAATCAACTTTCACGCGATCTTTCTCTGCATTTTAAAAGAACTTCTAGACATCAATATTTGGATGAGACAGATATCTCCGGAGTTGTTCAAGTGCATTACGTGTTTGATTGAGTTTCAAGTTCGGATGACAGATCGATAATAGGGTTATGTTTTGTATTCTTTGCCATCAGAGATATTGTACAAGCAAAAAGAGTACTGGCGGTCAAAAAAATGTGAGTATACAATTGACTTCATGGTACATACATTCTTCCATCAAAAATATTTGAAACTGTTCAACATTTCTGCGTATGTGTATTTCTTGGAACATATTGTGGGGGTAGTGACATGTGTGTGCAATTTTTTTTTCAAATTTTCGTCTATAATAATCACATTATGATTATTTATCACATTATGCTTATTCTACATTAACGTGATTACTACCTATTGGATGATAGTTTCTACATCGGATGTTAATAGCTATAACCATCTTTTTATCATTAATATACCCTTCACATTAAATGTATTCGACCAGATTCGAAGAAAACCTTCGAAAATAGTGCAATATTTATTACTGCATTACAGGAATTTTTGCATTAACTGCTCTGCCAAATGTTTTATTACATTATATAGTTTCTACATACGATGTTCTTAGCCATGACATTTTTTATTCTTGTTCACTGTCATTCATAGATGTACCTTTCATATGAAATGTATTCGACCAGTTTCGACGAAAACCGTCCATTTTGTCAGTTATACTTCATGTTGATGATGCTAAAGTGGTCCTCCGATTTAAAGGTCACTTATTGCACTTTTCCAATGTGTAGGTAAGACATGTGAATATAAAGCGACACAAATAATAATAACGGTATATAAGGACGAAATCGCACAATGATGATTATTTTGATGAGTTGTATTTCACGAGAGGGCGAAATTAAAGATGAAATTTTGAGATACAGAAGGACAGAAGGAAAAAAGAGAGAATTCGCGAATCCAATGTTTGGAGAGCGAGATGATGTTAAGTGAGTTGACAGTGCGTTTGGAACTTGACGTATCCTGCTTTCATGTCGAAAGTTGTCAAATAGTATATGTGATCGTAAATTATTGTTGATTTTTTTGACAAACTGTTCCTTGGAATAGTTGATACTTGTTCGAGCTGAGGATTAAATGAGGGAGAAAATTGGTAAAAAATGATGTCCATTTTGCGTTGCTATGGTGATGGGAGGAGTGACCGGAGGTGAAATTACGTTGTTCACATAAAATTTGAGGTACACGAGTGTTCGCAACAGAGTGGACCAGAGGGGTCGTAAAATGTTCTTACTTTTAGTGTGACCACGAGCGAATATGATATGGTCAGAGCATTAACGGAAACAATATTCTTAGTGAAGTGTTGACCAGTGAGAAAATGGAAATATGACGGGGTGCAAAGGGGTGCTTTGTTGTGGGGAGGAATTTTGCAGTGTTTGCACTGTTGGCCCATGAACAAACGTCACGATTGATGCCCTTCCAAAGAAATCTGTAGGTGACTATATTTCAAGAGTAGCTCTTCCCCGTGGATGAGATGATGAATTAAGGGATTTCAATACCGCCTTTCAATGAGGAGTTAGAATGTATGGACGAGGAAATAGTAGACAAATCACATGATATCCTGCGGTCCGATGAGGGGATTGGTACTGTCAGTTGTAAGTCGTTTAATTTCCGCATTGTCATCTTGGGCGAGGGCAATGAAGTCGAAGTCGAAGTCGATGAGGGGGGGGGGGGGTGGTAGAGTTTGTATTGTTGATGTTGTGCTTGATGTATTTCAAATAATGGAATTTGGTCAATTTATAACTTGTGTTTTACATTCTACTGATTCCTAGAGGAGTTACAAGCTCATATCCAAGCTTTTGCAGTGATAAGTGCTGGCACGTTGGTAAATTGTACATGGCCATCTGTTCATTCGTTTAGTGTAGCTACTACACGCTTACTTTGAACTTGTTTAAAGTGGTGCTGTCAGGATAATCAGGTAGGCAGGAGCTATTATAATTATCTGTGTCAGCAATGCCATACTTGGTTCACAACGTATTTATTTAAACTTGCCGAATCATTACTTTGCACGCGTTAATGTACTACGCACTATCTGTATATAAGTTATACGTATAAGATCCTGAGTAATTATTTGATCATACATTCTTTTGTTGCTGCTATTCAAAAAGTGAGAATATGTGTTGAGCGTCTTATCTCACCGTTTTAGAAACGGGCCAACTCGGGGCTATAATGAGCTGACATATTGGTTCGAGTCAAAGTTTGCACTGAAAACTTGCTCCTTCTCAGTAGAGGCTCGCATTCATTGAGTTGTTACACCCTGTGGTCTAAAAATGAAACGACCAGTCCAAACAATGTATTAAGGAGGACAGCATTTGGCATAACTAAATCATATTGTAAAGGATATATGTATGTGTTTATTAGTATTTAAAAGAAGCTATATACAGCGTGTCTCAGAAAAAAAAACCCCGAAAGCGAGTGTCATTGCAATTCTTTGCGACCATAATCACACATTTGCTTTATGAAATGTACATGAATGGAAAGATACACTTCTCTTCTATTTTGTTTAAAAATAAGTGTTCAAATGTCATGGATAGCTGAGTAAGAACAATAAACAGAAGTGGTACCAATTTTCATTTGCACGCCCAAATAGCGTGAATGACGACTTTGAGCAGTTGAGAGAGTTTTTCCAGCCTTTCCGGCAATCTTAAAAAGAAAAGAAAAGAAAAAGAGCCTACAGCCTTAACCATTTTATTCCTATCATATGACAGCTCAATGCTTCAATATTACCTAGATATAATGTATAATAGTCCAGGCGCAGGGACCCAGAAAAAATGACTTCGTTCAACCCACCCCGCAGAAAAGGTTTGACTGCATAGGGTGGTCGGTTGGACTCTCTGGAACACCCCTAGATAGTATGTGAGTCGAAATTGTGGTATCAATAAAATTTTACAGGCCATTTTAGTTGCGACAAGACCTTATTGTTCGAAAAAGAGTCTGCGCACGCCAAGACTACTACACGCACCACTAGCACTGCTACAGGCGCCAGTGCCAGTGGTGCGTGTAGTAGTCTTAGCGCACGCAGACTTTTTCCTCGGCAAACAAGGGTTTTTGCCAGCAAACTCACTGAGGTTCGGGCTCAGATAACTTTCTATTTTCCACAGTCATTTATAGTAAAATACCCTGATTCACAAATACCTCGATCCACAAATAAACTTGTTGAAAATAAAGCTAAAATACTTGTATTATATATGTATATATATGTATAACGAAGTACTGAAAGTCAATCCATCACACTGTGAGCTCTAGTAACAGGCTTATATAACAAGAAATGAAAAATTGAATTCATATTTAACAAAGAATTGGTAATTCGAACTTGATTATGAAATATCACCACGAGTTGTCCAAATATATATAGCTTACCAACGAAAAGTACGCTTTTAATTCCATTGATGGATAATGCAGTGTACGTGTATATTCCTTCTTTAGAAAGGAATTTATCTGCATTCTTGAATGAATTTCCTTTAAGAACAAGAACAATCAATTGCTTTCTTCTGCTCTTTGCCAAGGTTGTTTCGAATAACCATTTCTCTGTAAATAAATATATACTCTAAAAAGCTAATATCAGAATATCGTCGGCTTTGCTCTCTGTATTAACATAGATTTTGAAGGGAATTTTGTGTCCATACATTGGCGGAAACAACATTTGCCTGTAATTTGAAGTCAAATATGTGTTAAAAGTACGGTAAAAGGTACAATTATGCAGAATGACATGCTTATTGAGCTTTTTGAAAATATGGGCATTAGTTCTTAAGTATTGACAGCTGAATCCTGATTGGATATTACTGGTTGCCATGGCAACAGGAAAAAAACTTTTTTGAACAATAATCAATAGAAATGTTTGTTTTTAATTCACCTATCTACAAAAAAAAAAAACTGAACAAAAAATACCAAAGTTTGCAGCAGTTGGAGGCATTTTTTGGATTATCAATCACCTGTATACATCTCGTTACCATGGTAACCATGCACAATATTTTAACTCACAATGTATCCCATTGTTTTGCTGACATCTCTAGCAACATATATATATTGGTTTTACGGTGTTTTGAGGAATTATTCATGAAATAACTGCAAAAAACTGTGATTATGTTGTAATTTTCAGTGCCAGCCGTAACCGACCCCAGTCTAGTTTCTAGTCGTTTTTATTTCGTTTTCATCTCTCCGAGTTGCAGCTTGCGCATGTGTAGAAGCCCACTTTATTGTGCTAAGCCGAGCGAAGGCGCATACCAAGTGATTGCGACGCCCGAACGGTTTGGGGTCACAATCACTGGGTATGCAACCTCACTCGGCTTGCTGCAACTCGGAAAAAATATACACGAAATAAAAACGGCTAGAAACTAAACTACACTGACCTCAGCTAGTGAGTTTGCTGGCAAAAACCCTTGTTTGCCGAGGAAAAAGTCTGCGTGCGCTAAGACTACTACACGCACCACTGGCGCTGGCGCCTGTAGCAGTGCTAGTGGTGCGTGTAGTAGTCTTGGCGTGCGCAGACTCTTTTTCGAACAATAAGGTCTTGTCGCAACTAAAATGGCCTGTAAAATTTTATTGATACCACAATTTCGACTCACATACTACCTGGGGGTGTTCCTGGAGGTCCCATCTACCACTCTGTGTGGTCAAACCTTTTCTGCGGGGTGGGTTGAACGAACTCCTTAATTAAGGCCCGTACAGGAATTAGCGCCTTGACTATATGGAGCCATTTGACTTTCTCGACTTGGCAGATAACAATGACCTTCATGCTTCAATGAATTTACACAAACACGAGGCGGAGGGAAGAGAATGCTACAGACGGTTCGGTTGTGTGAATAGAATGGTAAATTAATCTGAGCTTGCCTGACCTTGCAAGTTACCACAGAGCAAAGAGCGTTCAACAGCGTGGCGCAATTGGGGGGGGGGGGGGGGGGGGGGACTAACCGACCTAAAATGCCTTCCGAGCAATAAAAAAAGACGATTTTTTTTGTGCCCTGCACTCGTACCTCTGAAATATTTCAAGTGCAAGTTCAGTTAAGTCAGTGATAATAAAGTGATGAACCTCCTTTCTTCTTCGATCGACTCCCCTTCAAAAATTTCAAAACCCTATCAGTAAGGGAAATGTAGCAAGGAATGAAAACACCGAGATAAGTAATATAAGATATATCATCGTCTTCAATTATTGGTTAAGTCTCATTGATAGCTTATTCCAAATTAATGACAACAAAGGGCTTTCCGTCCCCATACAGCATTCTCTGTAAATATCCCCAACATCCATTGTAGCGCTGCCGTTGTTTTGTGTGAATTCAATCACGCAAAATAATGAGACCACTATATAGTGCAATCAAGTCGGGAGAGCTGAATGCTTGCTTTACGACTATACGTGGAATCGCTAAAAATGAAGCATGTTTTCATGCAGCTATTTCTTGAGCATGCATCATTCATAATATTTGGCGCATAAGGTCTCATATGAAAGAAGAAAATATGGACGTTTGGGTTATGAACTTTGTTTTTCGAAAACATGACGGTAAAAGGTCTGAAGAATGAGAGGGCGCTATTTCTACTCTTCACTGATAGTCACGACTTCGTAAAGCTCTAGGAAAATCCCTCCATATCGATGAAATCGAAGGATATTTCAAGATAGCGATTGTTGAGAACTCACAAGTGATATTCAGAGGTATCAACCAATTGCTTTTTGAAGGAAATTTTCAGTGTTACATGACCTTGTGAGGTTTCGGAAACTTTCCAAACTACATGGCTCTGAATTTGTGAGAATGGCGGACTTTACCATGGATGTCAGTGGGACACATTCGTACGCGGAGGCGGCGGGTTCTACTTGCAGTGACAAAAATCATGGTAAGCCAGTCTTCATAAAGCATAGAGACATACCGAATGTAAGAGACAAAGAAGTGTACAAAGCCTGGTTGAAGACTGTAACCTCTTCCAAAATCAGGGGGGGGGGGGGGGGGGTACAGAAAATAGGTGGATTGTGGAGACTGTACATAACAGAGCAAGACGTTCAAATCGGTCTTATCACAAACGGGGTGACCATTCGTGATGCATGCATAGTAGTCTACGACACTAACCCCTCTCTGCGTGGAGGGAACGAAAATCTACTGAAACTAACAGTCAAAGACGTTCCATTGTCAGTTAGCAATTCTGTGATCGTAAGAAGGAAATACAAAGTGCAAGGGAAAATGATGCTACAAAAGCTACGAGCAGACGTACATTGACAAATTGTCTGACAGGTGACAGAGTCATCTTCATTGAGAGACCCAAACAACCTGTCCTGAGACTTGTGACATTCGGAATTTTTCAAGGGAAGGTGTTTCATGCTAACCAAATTCTGAAAGACCACACCTCGGTTGTGTGTTCAAACTGTCTACAAAAGGGGCATCATCGGTCAGCATGCACAAGCCAGGTAGTGTGTCGCTTCTCCAAACAAGTCGGACACTACCAGCGGGACTGCACGACCTCCATCCACGGGAACAAGACGAACACCGAGTATGCCGAGAAGCCGAGAGGAACGTCGACAGACACGGCAAATCCAGCACGGCGGGGTGCCAGCGCAAGTGGGGAGTCTCGGCAAAGCGTCACCACAGCAACGCGTCGACCAGCTGGCACTGCTAAAGAGGTTCCCGACTCGCGAAATCACACCCCCGTTGCTAAGGAGAATAGAGAGAATTCATCAGCTAACACACAACAATGCAAAATAATTACGCAATTCATACAGCACGAGCGTGAAGCCATTTCGAGCGCGGGCAAACGTGACGGCACAAGCATGGCAACCATGGCAACCAATGGAGACGAACAGAGCGAAGGAGAAAGTGAAGAGAACGAGACAGATGATTGCCAGGAATCGGATATCTCAATATAATCTCCAGAGATGCCAAAGGCTGAATGCCAAACAAGATCTGCCAAAGTCAAAAAGAGAAAACTAAAGGAGAAGAAACTAAAGAAAAGATGAATCAGCTTTGGGCATGAAGTATGAATGTAATACTTATTAATTCACTTTTCAAAGGTTCGATGTGCCATTTACTGAGCGTGAATGTAAGAGGATTGCGCAATAAAACCAAGCGCAATACTTTTTTCAGGTGGTGTAAGCACCAAAAAGCTGATGTGGTTTTTATTCAGGAATCATACTGGACATCAGACTTCGAAAAGATTATTAAATGTGAATAGAAAGGAGATGTGTATTTCTCCCATGGGAGCAATCGCTACGGAGGAATTGCAATCTTGCTAAGAGAAAATATTGATATAAGCGTTGTTGGTACAGACAAAGATGGAAGACTGTTAATACTTAAAGTTGTAAAAAAATGAGGTTAAATATTGTTTTGTTAATGTATATGCACCAACTGAAAAAAGGCATAAAGATTCATTTTTTAAACAGCTCAGTAAAAAAGTTGGAGATATTAAAATGAATTTATTTTGTGTTAGATGGAGACTGGAAGTGTGTTCTATATCAAACAAAGGACTCGAAAGGGTCGAAAAGTTTTTATTATAGAACTCCACATAGACTCAAATCAATACTGAAACAAAACGGTTTAGTTGATGTAAGGAGGAAGTTGCATATGCATGAAAAGCAATTTACGTGGAGAAATTTAAGTTTGAATATAGCGTCACGGTTAGACTTTTGGATGATTAGTAAAAATATAATGAATAAAGTAGTGTCCACTGATATTCGTCCTGTTATAAAAGGCGATCATAATGCCATCTCATTGAAATTAAGGATTAATAGGGTAATTAAAGGATCTGGATATTGGAAAATGAATACATCTTTGCTTTGTGACGAACATTTTTTGAGTGGTATCCGAAATATCATCAAGAAATGCACAGACAGTGTTGAGGGATCAAGTGTTTTGAAATGGGAAATTTTGAAGATCAAGTGCAGAGAATTTGCTCAGAAGTACAGTAGGAAAATGAGCAAAACAAAAGATAGAAAAGGTATTTGGAAAAAGAATTATATGTTATTGAATGTGAGTTAGATAATCGAAATGATAATGGATTAAGAGAAAAGTATGTAATTGTTAAAGAAAAATTAGAAAAAAAATGTCTAAGAATGAGTGTAAAGGAGCAGGAATAAGGTCAAGAGTAAAATGGATGGAAGATGGAGAAATAAGAAAACAAATTATTTTTTATCGTTAGAAAAAAAGAACGGTGAAACTAAATTGATTACTCTATTGAAAGTTGGAGGTAAACAGAAATTATTGGTTACAGACCAACAGTATATTTTGAGAGAGGTTAAAAGATTCTACGAGCAATTGTATAAGGGAAATTTTGTTGATTAGGATTATGTTAATGACTACGTGTTATCGCAACAGATAAAAGAGTTAAATGAAAAAGAGCAAAAACAGTGTGAAGGATTAATGAATTTGAAAGAAATTAAACAGGCAGTTTTTTATGAAGAGAAATAGAGCACCCGGAATGGACGGCTTGCCTGTAGAGTTTTATCAAGTTTTTTTGGAATGATGTATGTGAACTTTTAATGAACGCGTTTAATGAATCATATGAAAAAGGTCAGTTGACGGATTCTCAACGCAGAGGGCTCATCACTTTGATGTATAAAAGGGGAAGTAGTGATGAATTGAAAAACTGGCAACCAGTTACTCTCCTTAATTGTGATTATAAAATTATGGCAACAGTTTTGGCAGCAAGATTAAAAAAGGTGTTATCAAAGATTATCATGGAAACACAAGTAAAGCAAACTGGGAAAACAAGCTGGAAAAAATGCAACGCCTCCTAGATAATTGGAGGAAAAGAAGTTTGACCTGTGTGGGGAGAGTGATAGTATTGAAAAGTTTGGTAGTTAGTCAAATAGTATATTTGCTTATGTTCGATTCAGTTCTTGTCATGATTATGAAAAGGTTAAACATGATGTTTTTTAGATTTTTATGGCAAAGTCGGGTAGAAAAAGTAAGAAGGCGTGATGTTATCACAATTATTCAAATGGTGGATTAAAAAGGGTGGATGTGGAAAAGCTGGTGTTAAGTTTCAGGTAAAGGTGGATAGGGAGGATGGTTGATGACACTACAGCCATGTGGAAAACCCTTGCTCATTATTGGTTTAACCGTTTTGGAGGTTTAGATTTGTTATTGAATTGTGATTTTCAAGAGTACGATGTTACGTCCATTTTTGGTAAAAATATGCCTTCGTTTTATAATGAAATAATGCGCGCCTGGTCCGTTGATAGACAAAGAGATATTGGGAAAGAAATCCCCTGTTGAAAAGAACGTTTTATGGCACAATCAAAATATAGTTTTCAAAGAGAAGCCTCTGTTTTACAAAGAATGGTTTGAGAGTGGTATTATCCGATTAGAAGACATTTTGTTGGGAAGGAGATACAAAACGGTAGAAGAACTCATGTCATTATTGAAATTTAGAAATAGTAAAAGAAGGGAAATTATTGATTATTCGAAATTACGGGAGGCTGTACCGAAAATATGGTTAACTCAGCTATCTACGGACAGAGAGCGGAATATTTCATTAATATGTACCCCACATTTAGAAGCTGGGAAAAATGTAAAGAGATCATGTGATGTAACATCGAAGTATTTTTATAATCAATTGATCAAGCAAGAAGGAGTATACAGCAGGTGTTGTTTTTTCTGGGAAAGCGTACTAGGGATGAAGATAATTTGGAATGATTGCTTTGTACGTAATTTGGTCAAAGTAAAAGATAATAAGTTGAGAGAATTTGATTTTAAAGTATTATATAATTTATTACCAGTGAAGATGAATTTGTTTACGTGGAAAATAAGTAATAATTTCAAGTGTGATGTTTGTCAGCTAAATGAGGATGTAACATATGCTTTTTTTACATGCAAACTGAACAGAAGTTTCTGGAAGTATATTTCTTGGTTAATTCAGCAAGTTTTTCATGTTTCTGTTGACATTAATATTACATTTTTTGTTAGTGAGCAATGAAGAAGAGGAAGTAGATGATTTTATGAATATAGCTTTTTGGTGCATTCATTTATAGTACTCCGTAATTACAAAGGTGTTGATAATAGAGAACGTAGATTGCGATATATGTTTCTATCAGAATTACGGACAAGACTCGAAGTAAACAAAACACGTTGTGGCAGACCTTTGTTTAATATTTCAAATGATTTATTTGATTATGCTTGAATTTCTCTCTAATTTATGCATGTAAATATGTCTGAAATATGAATAAATGTTATTTGAAAGAAAAAAAAGTCTGAAGAATTCAATCAGAATCCTAATTTGCGCGTGCAGTAGCACCACTTTTCATACATTGTTCTATCTCAGTCATGCCAGAATTATCAATATCGAGTTGTACATCAAAATTGATGAAAAAGAAGCGCATCTTTCCATTCACGTACACCTCATGCAGAAAATGTAACTTTCCGATGGTAAAAAAGTTCCAAGGAAACTCAGTTTCGTTTTTTTTTTTCTAGGACACGCAGTATAAATCAATTTCGTTTACAGACATTTTTTTTTTTGTTTATACAAAGTTCTTGACCAGCAGTCATGGTAGTGAGTAACCGCTGCCGCTGGTGAGCATAATTTGTATGATGGTATGTATACTAAATGAAAGCGGTTCACCATGCTTTTTGTGCATTCTAATGAAGACTTTGTTCGCAAAAACCGTGAGGTCCATTTTGTTCCATTCTTTTACATCACGATTTTTCGTTACACTCTGTTAGCGTAGAACGCGAATGATGTAGGGATCAATGGATGTCGGTTACCTACGTAACAGAAGGGTTGATTTCTAGAAACCTGGAAAATTTGAAATTATGTACTTTTTAAATAAGTTTTGCGCAAAAACCGATAAGTCCACTTCTCGTTTTGTTGCAAAAGCCGACAAGTCCACCGCTCGCGGCATAAAATCTGTGCGTTGCAAGTCTTCTAAATTTTTTTTAGCAATGCTCATGAAGTTTATCACACACACATTGGTTTTGGAGTGGAGATGTGCACAACATTTTATTTTTTCGTATGTCTTGGAATCTGCGTTGCCATGATGACGGCATTTGTTTTTTTGCCGTGAATCACGGAATAGCTTCTGGTATCAAATCGAGGTACTTCTGCATTTTTCGAGCAATATCCATGAGATTTGGCGCGCAGACTGGCCTTTGGTAAATGTGCAAGTCACATTTTTTTTTTCGTGGCTCAAAAACTGCGTTGCCATGGTAACAGCATATTAGGGCGATTGATCGGGAAAATATTAGGGATCGAAAAGTTCCTCATTTTTAAAGCAAAATGATTAAAAAGCTTGGCACACAAATATTAGTGTCGGGTTTGTGTTGGAAACTGCGTTGCCATTGTAACAACATATCGTAATGCGTAAACGACAGTATATTATGGCAATAAATTGAGAAAATATTATGGATTGAAAAATCTTTTTTTTTTAGCAAAATGCTCACGCACTTTGGTACACACACATTGGTGAAGTATTGAAGACATTTTCTTTAAATGTGTTGGAATCTGCGTTGCTATCGTAACCAAATATCATGAAAATAAATCAGGACAGAATATTTGGATCAAACTACTTCTTCATGTTTTGTAGCAATGGTATGCTCATGCAATTCGGCACACATGTTGTTCTTTGGAACAAGGGAAGCAAGACACCATGTTTCGAATGTGTGAAAACTGCGTTGCCATGATAACGGTATATTTTATTTCCGTTTTCGTCCCGGGTTGGACGAAAGCTGGGCATCCCCTACAAGCTTACTGTCATAGTTAGATCAGCAGGCAGTAGCCGCGACGCTGGCGCTGTGCACAGTCTGCATGCTTTATAGCGAAGTCCGTATCGTGTGTGTGTGTATAGTCCTTCATAGTTACTGTACAGCATGCATAACACAGCGTAATTAATGAAATCACCTGACACATACGTCATGCTGATTGGTGAATGTGGGCTTACCGGCTTTAGCAACAAAGCGAGAAGCGGACTTATGTGTTTTTTTTTGCCGCAAAACATTGATGTGAGACTGAAATAATCCGAGTTATATTGCGGTTTGTTATACACTGATTATATCTTCAGATTTGATGTCAATTGATTTTCATGAAAATGGACTTATCGGTTTTGCGAACAAACTCTTCAAATGTTGATGTATGTCTCTTCTCTGCAGACCGATAGGTGTGGGTTACCTTGACGATGACCGCTGGTGCGTGTCTTATTACGGCGTGCATGTAATTCCCAGAAAATTCTTCCGCTGTGTGTTGATAATAGTGTTAGTATCTTTTTCACCAAGGATCATCCACTACCCCGTTGCTAAACATGTGCTGCGCACATTTAATCTGCATTAAACTACAGAAATCAAACTGAGTAATTGTAAGCATTTTTTATATATTCTACACTGTACGTTTAAGCCTAAAATACGGAGATTCTAAAACGCATGCATCCTTAATCCTCCTTATAATTCACATCCACATGTATCTTTGGTATTAAGAAAGTAGATAGATCATGAATATAATTTTGTTTTATGGTTGTGTGACCGAAATATAATAATAATAATAATAATAATAATAATAATAATAATAATAATAATAATAATGATAATGATAACAATAATAATAATAATAATAATAATTGTTTTGGATATAAACTCCAAATTTTATTGTCCAAGAATGGAAATTCATTTTGCCCAATTGATCGTGGACCCGGCAGCCACTGAGCAGCGCCAGATCGACGTTGCTCTATGAACCTTTTCAACTGTTGAACGGCAAACAAGGTAGCAGCAACTCCCATCTTTTAACGTCTTTTGGTATGACGCGGCCGGGGTTTGAACCCACGACCTACCGATTGTGAGGGCAGCCGCTCTACTCACTGAGCCAACACATCGGTCATTTATAGGCATATGTTCATACATTGCTAATTAATTGTGATAAGCATGTACTATATTATTGTATTCATTTTCGTCAAGAATTCACAAAGTATACCCTTTGTTTCGTTCTATTTTTGGTATAATTCCTACGTTCTTAATTCCTGAGTTTCATTAGTAAAATAATTAAAGTCGATAAAAGTTTTGCAGAAAAAACGAAACACTATAAACATGCTTATGATTTCAGTGCATCAAACAAAGGTAGTTTGAAGTCATTAATGGTAGGAATGATATTCCGGTAGGAATGATATTCCTTCGCATGGTTCCTATAAACACCGCGTAGTAGGCGGCAATGGCGTCTTTCAGAGTGTGCAAGAAGGTCGTAGAAGAGTGGACGAGAGTAATACGTGTATGAAAAGAGGGGGAAAACAACAGCCATGTAATTATGCAGCACGGGTCGTTCCCTATAGTAAGGGGAAGATTGAAAGAAAGTGTATTTGCATCTCCATGGTCTGATGGAATCAACTTCATATCCAAGAAGAGCTTGGAGGAGAATCCGGAACTGGACGGGACTTCGTCGATTTGCACTCTGTTCTTAGGAATAGAAATCCAATTATACGTCATGTTACATATTTGAAAAATTAAGGAATTATATGAAGTTACCTGCAAGTCTCAAAGGGCTTGTATGTTCAAAGTCCATGACATGAAGGTGACCCGTCTTGGTATTAAAGTGAAATCCAAGGAAAGGAATGAGTCACGAGAAATTTTTTTGAATTAATGCCATAAGATTTATTTTCATTTGAAAAATAAGGCATAATATGCTATCCACGTCCTGCTATTATTGTATGTACATGTATATTGGCCATCCGAATCCACATGTATTGCTGATTCCTTAGATGTGATCAGTGGAAAACGCGGCACCAATGCATGAGTATGGATTTAAGAAATTTATATACTGGTAAACATCTGAATCATTACGTGTTCCATAAGAACACAAGAACGCCCGGCATTCAATGCGTGTATCTGCATCATAAAGAAAACTTTTGGAGGGAAGGACATGCAGATTACATCCACACACAGGGTTTTTGTAATAAAGGGACACATTGCAAAGAAATCTGGATGCCAACCATTTCATCAGTAAAAGTAATGTGATATTAATGAAGCTGCAATGATGGGCTCTATTTTTTTATAGAAAAAAAAAATAAATGCGTTACCTTCATGTAAAATGCGAAATTGGTAACCGTCACAATACAATGAATTAAAAGAGCACCACACAATTTTCCATGGTGTACTGAAATATCACGTATTTGGTAAAATGCATTAAGCATGGAATCAAACACATGACTTTTGTTTATACCCATAAGGTGCTATGGTGAATAGGCTCCTAATTTCTCCTCCACCTGTCTCCTATTATATCCCCTTACCTTGACGAATTTGGTAAGTTTCAGTCAATTTGAGGATATAGAGATCAAAAGTGATTCAGCAAAGGAAACAATAATCACGTATAATTTCATACATTTGATTGGTGGCTGTGTATTCTCACTTAGAAATAATACAATTACTGTGTGTTTTTGATGTTTTTTCTTTTACGTAATATTTTTGTGTATTTGTTTTACATTGCAAATAAAACTGGATTCTAACAAAATTTCTTTATAAACAAAGAAAGATAGGCATTCATGGCGCCCAAAAAGAAGAAACCTCTTTTTGAAACCTAAGATCCATGAGAGATCCATTCAAATGATATCTGAAGTGAACGAATTTTGCTCCCAGCCTTTGGTAGCAGAAAACCAACCAATCATGAGAGCCAGAGAAGCCAGTGCAAACACATTTGCACTGACGGCTTATGACCCGAACTGTATATATCTGAATTATTCAAAAAGGAGTCCGGCTCGTGCTGGGTTTTCGCTGGGTCATGATCAATAATCTAAGTTTACATCGCATGTCGTTTGTTCGCGGGTGTATCAGGTTTTTCAAAGCTCTATATAAGAACTGTCAATGCTAAAAACGGCGTGAGAGTATTTGAAAGCAAAACAAATAAAAGAAGAAGACAAAGGCTACAGAAAACGTATCTATTTACTCAATTGTAATTGGTTGTAGTTGTTGTTGTTTTTAATCATAAAATATTGTGTACATAATGCTGTATCTTACTTCAATATTTTTTTCCGGATTTATGCGCCTAGAAGTGTCAGTATTAAGCGCTTTATAAGTGTTATTTATCATCATTATTACGGACACACCGTGCATGATGACAATATTTCACCGACCATCAAGTGCAGAGAGAAGTAAACGCTTCGTTATTGGTTGGTTTCTTGAATCACATAGCCTTCTTTTCATGTGTTCTCATTAACATGATTGTTACAGTACATGTTAGACTGAATAATATAGTCCCAACAGCTGGTACAAAAGCCGTCAGCCAAGCATTTTTAAAAATTGGGACAGGAAGGATTATAATCTCGGATTGATATCTTTACTTTGCTTACGTTAAAGAAATTTCTCTCCATTCGCACTTTACACGTTCATGCACATGTGATATGCGGTTGAGGAGACAATTTCTTTACTGTCACTGCAAACGGTGAGCAAACTTAGAATCGATTCTCCAAATCGAGTGAGAAGGATTGACACTTGATTACTACAGTAACTCAACAGTCCAAGGCAAGTTAGATCATCGTGGAGGAAAATCAGACGGTAGGTTTACCGCATTCTTCGGAGAGAAGAATACACATCATTTAGTTCTCGACACGCGTCCATGGAACGTTGATAAACTTCTACGTGTTATGTGTAGTTACTATATTATGGTCATTTCACTAAGGTGGACTCACGCATTTACATTTATTTATTTATTCATTCATTTCTACTCTTTTGTCAGAGTAATATTTAGTCCATTCACCAATAACTCGTGGTTTTCCTTGGGACCCTGAATGATATCGATGTGTTAACATGCCACGGCATGAGTTTATCAGAATACCGAAATATCAGTTAAAGTGTTATTATGTACCTGAATGATAAGATGCTTCTGAACAATTTGACGTCCAAACGTCCCACTGCAGGATGCTATTTTTACCGAGTGTGGTGGAAATCTCTCAAGTGTTTGAAGAAGATGATCACGTTAAAATTACGCAAGACATGCATACTGCGTAGGGCGCCTACGTGCATGTTGTGTTTATTATATAACATGCTTTTTTGTCGGTTTCAGAGCTACCTCTCTGATTTTTAGCCCTATATCTGTTTTAAAAAAATACTCTGATTTTTTTTGATAACTTTGTCAAGCTAATATCTCTTGTAACAGGTACACACCCAAGGAATATTTCATTGCTTAAAACAACTACTGCTAACATTCGAAGTAATTATTTTTTTTAATTGTTTATTCTTTACAGATAACTGCACTGGAATGGAACTTACAAACATGCCACTGTACATCGTTTGTGCGTTACTGCTCGTCTATTTAGGTAACACGTCTGATGTTGTTACACTTTTATAATATTCCTAATATACTCTACCCTAATGTTGTGTTTATTCAGTAAATAAGATATACAGTTCTTGATGCATGCAGAAATTACCACATAATATATGTACAACACAATACGGTTGGATAATCCATATTCAACTGTAGGCCTATCCGTGTAGTGCTAATTGTCTTCCATGTTAATATAAATTTCATTTCACTATATTAGACATATTAAAGACAGGCAGGAAGAGAGAGAGGGAGAGATAGAGAGAGAGAGAGAGAGAGAGAGAGAGAGAGGGAGAGGCGGTAGAAAATCGTAGACTGACAATGACTAATGATTTCATAAACGTTTCTTAAATCGCTTGGAAAAAAAAAAAACATCCCCGCACTTCGACTGATGTCGGGGTAACGAACCATTTCCGCTAAATGATTTATTATACCATCGTTGGAAATATTATGAACACTACTGTCTTACCTAAAGATTTTCGAGCAGCCTTTATGTTTGGCAATGTGATTATTAATAGTCTTGTGTCTATCCTGGAAGTGCTATTTTCTTTAAATCTCAAGTACATCAAAGAAGAAATCAGTCTGTGTTCAATTCTCTTAATGCTTGACATCTTTGGTTTGATAAAGACTATGTCTTGTGCAACACAACGCCGCCGCATTCAGGTCCATTGTTCTCCATTTGCTGACCAGGGGAACTTCATACAAAATAAAGTTGACTTGCGCGACGCATTGACTGCAATAAGCGTAATATCATCAACTTTAGTTTTTGAATTGGTCTTAGAAAAAAAAATCACACACAACAAACACAGAAATTGGATGTGATTTATATAACGTTCATATTTACTCTTTTTTCTGGTTTATTCTAACATCTAAGTGATCTCAGGAATGGCTCGAAATAAAACAAAAAAATATTTTGGTTCTTACTTGCTCGACAGACCCACTAAGCGATAAATGTGGTTAACCAACACCAATTATTAGTGGCCTATGACAGGGACACTGCTGATATCGAGCCATGTATACTCACTCACGCACATAAGCACACACACACACACACACACACACACACGCACACTCACACACATACCTATTCAAGTAGAAAGCTAGGAGCCAGAGCACACGAACATGGCGGAATTGTGTCTTAAATTCATTTTGTTTCAACGGAATATATGTGACACCAATGGACGTTGCTATGTTTGCATCATTATTTTTTCTGATATAATATAAAATAAATGAAGAAACAAACTAGAAATGCATTTTTTACCCAAAAGCAAGTCTTGACAATGACTCCTGAAGAAGGCGTAGGATGCTGAAAATCAGAGTTAGATAAACTCATGCTTTATTGGCCAAAAATGCAAAACCAATTTGTTTATTCATTTCTTCGGGGAGCTAATAGAAGAAAAGTATATAAACTATTGGTATTAACAGCATGACACATTTCTTGAGTTCTGTGTTCATTTTCGATATTACTGTACCAATACGTTGGCTACGAAATACTCATATATATTTATATATATATATATGTATATATATATATATATATATATATATATATATATATATGATATATTATATATATATTTATGTACATCACATTGTGTTTTTTGGGGCCCGCAAAATAGAGAAAACATTAATTTGATAAAACATTGAAATAATACAATTGACATTGAAACTTGATAAATTTGAAGAACTTTGTAGGTATGATAAAGTGCGTCGAAATCCACTTACTGTGATTAGAAAGGAAGGAAGAAAAACATTATGAAAAGATTACAAAATGACACCAAACTTGACAAACTTAGACTTACTTAGACTTAGTTCCCCCTGTTCCTTGCCGAGCATTGGCCAGCAAAAGAATTTTTCCAACTTTGGCGGTCTCCTGCTAGAGCCTGCGCCTTATGCCAGGTATATAAACCTCATTTCCTGGAGGTCTTTGGTCATTGTCTGTCTCCAGGTAGTTTTCCCCTTCTTCTCCACCGCCGGCGGAACATTTTCAAAAGTGGGGGGGGGGGGGGGGGGGGGACACTTCCGGGATTCATGAGCTAACAAGCAACAAAAACAAGTAAAAAAGGCTTTCAGCCCGAAACTTCTGGTGCCACTTTATAGGGTTTCTTCACCTCACAAGCCAAAAACAAAAACAAAAACAAAACAAAACAAAACCAAAAACCAAAAGCAAAACAAAAACAAAACAACCCGCCCCCCAAAAAAAACCAAACAAACAAACAATGTTGTTGTTGTTATTTGGATTTATTTGGCGTTTATCATTCCTCAAGGAATATTTACACCAAATCAATGTTCATAAAATCACTTTAAAGTTTTCAAATTTTACCCTAAATTATTTTCGTTTTTTTTAAAATAATTAATTCAAAATAATACACAAATATATCAAAATGAAATCTCCCTCACTGGCCTCGGTTCGAGCTGCCCAATCGACGATCGTATTTTCTGGCCAGCCCGGCTCGGTACCTTGAGCAGACTTCTCAGCAAGGAGGGGCCGTGATTGGCTGTCCGCCTGCCTAGGCCACTCCAATACACGAGAGGGGCTCGACCGATGCTCGTGATCAATCGGGAGTATTCAACCCGAATTTTATCACAAATTTACATTAATTAAAAAACAAAACAACGCTAAGATATAAAGCAAACATCTGGGCTGTGTGCAATGTGCAGAATGATTAAATCAAACATATACTAGTACTTAATATCTAACAAAATTTTGTGTTAGAGTGAATCTTCTTGTCCTCTGGACATACTGAACGAAAGCACGCATATGTTTTAAGTTAGTACTTCCTACAAACTGCAAAATATGGCGCACATCAGTGATACTAGTATCTATTTCTGCTAATAACATACTTCTTTCTATTATATACTTTGGACATTCACATAAAAAATGGGTGATTGTTTCAAACATTTGTGGACAGTTCGGACAAATTCCATTTTCATGCATATTCAATCTAAACAAATCATAATTTAAAGAAATATTTCCCATTCTCAATTTATGCATAATGGATTGTTCTTTCCAGTTGCCTACCGAACATTGAAAAGTTTTCTTAACTGTTTTTTGTATCAACTTCAGTGGAGATTCTGCTTCTTCCCATCGTTTCTGCCATTTTCCCATAAAATACTCTCTAAGCAAATGTTTACATTCTGCCATATTCAGACCATTTTCAATATCAATAACATTTCGACGTAAAGCAGCTTTTGCCTCTCTGTCCGCAACCTCATTTCCATTAATTCCACAATGACTGGGTATCCATTCAAAATTTACATTTATTCCTCTATATTTCAATTCCGTACATCTTATAACAATTTCACTTACAAAACATTCCGGTTTATTTGAATTAATAGCCTGTAAAGCACTTAATGAATCACAAAAAATTACCACTCCAGCATACAGATTTGAGACTTGTTCTAACCAGATCAGAGACATAATAATGGCAATCATTTCCGCTCTGTACACAGACGTAGAGTCTTGTATGCGTTTTCCTTGTGCATACTTCCAATGAGAAACATAGAAAGCTGCGGACACTTTGCAAGTTTTAGGGCACTTTGAGCCATCGGTGTATATATGAACATAATTTTGCCATTTCCTGTCTATCAATTCAAGAGCGATTTGCTGCTGATGTAGAACATGATCACCCTTGGACAGCATCATGTCTGAACTTAACTCCGTGGATACTGCTGGCATCTGCCAGTGCCAAAACGGTAGTTGAAAAGGTTGTACTTTTTCCATATATTGGGGAAACAATAGGTCTTCACATTTCATGATTCTTTCACCAAATGGGGTGTGGGGATTTCCACTTTCGTAGAAATTAAATTGCCAGCATTTTTTGATATCCCGTATTAAGGGATGGTTTGGAACAGTGTCAATATGCTTACGGAATTGGGCAGTGAACATTTGTCGTCTTAGATCTAGTGGTAATTCACCTGATTCTACTTGCAGGGTTGTCAGGGAGGTGCCTATACTGGCTCCTAGACAGATTTTTAGAGCTTGATACTGTACTGAATTAAGAATATTTTTTACATACGATGATGCTGAATCATATGCTTCACAAGCATAATCCATCAAAGAACGAATTATTGCTCTATATACAGACAATAAATCACTTGAGCCTCTAATCCATCTCACATGACTTAAACTCTTCAAAATATTGATTTTTCGTTTGCATCTGGATGCCACTTCTTGTATATGGGCTCTCCAATTTAACCTCTTATCGAAAATAACTCCTAAATATTTATGTTCATCCTTTGTCGTTAAAATTTCTCGTCCTATCTTGAGGGATAAAATAGCCTCCTTAGGCGTGTGAGAGAACAGCATAGGTGTGGTTTTTGTGTGAGAGATTTTAGGTCCCCATGATGAAAACCACCCATCCAAGGTGTTCAAATGTTGTTCTAGAGCGGTACTCATTATCTTAATGTCCTTTCCCGACTGCCAGACTACACAATCATCAGCATACAGCAGAGTGTGAATGTCGGTCCTGAGCGGAATGTCAGACATCATGACATTGAATAACAATGGGCTCAATGTGCTCCCTTGCGGAAGCCCATTCGGTAGTTTCATTGTTTGGGATAATTCATGTCCCACACGAACTTGAAAAGTACGATTCAATAAGAATGCTCTTAGAAATAAGTACATATTTCCACATATACCAAGTTTCGATAACTTTATAAGAAGAGTTTTATTCAAGACAGAATCAAATGCTTTCTCTAAGTCAATAAAAACTGCCAGGGTCTTGGCGTTCACTTTCAGATGTTTCTGAATTTCATTTTCCAGATGAACTATGTTATCCACACACGTTCGGTTTTTCCGAAAACCTTGTTGTACTGGGATCAAAATATTATGTTTTTCTATGTACATACTCAAACGTTCTTTCACCATCCCTTCCATAATTTTCATAAAACATGAGATGAGAGCTATCGGTCGATATGATGTTAGTTTATCTGACACTCTGTTTGGTTTTAGAATGGGTATCAATATGGAGTGCAGCAGGGACTCAGGTATGTCGCCTGTTACCCATATCTTGTTATATATTCGTAACAGTACTGATTTTGATGATTCAGGTAAATGCTGATATACTTCGTATCCTACCCTGTCTTCTCCTGGGGTAGACCTTTTCCTGGATTTTAGATACATGTCCAACTCCGTCATATGAAAAGATTCATTTAGGACGGACAACACTGAAGTATTTTCAGAATATTTCACTACTTCAAACTCTGCATTTATGTCATCAGATGTTTCTTCCTGTCCACATGATCTATAATATTCTCCCAAATAATCTGCTTTCTTCCTATCTTCCACGATGGGAAGGCCATTCACCTTTAAAGTTGGGATGGTTGGTATACCCGTGGAAGGGGTTCCGTTGAGGTTTTTTACTGTTTTCCAGATCTGAGATACTAAAGTGAAACGATTAAGGCTGAGTTGAAAAGATAACCAATAATTTCTTTTTGCTTGTCTTATAGTTCTCTGAGCGTGAGACTTTTTCAAATGATAGTCTTCTTGCAATTTCTTAGTCCAATGTTTAGATAACTTATTTCTAATTCTGTTACGCTCCTTTATGATTGTGGAGCACTCTTTTGTCCACCATGGAACTGGTTTGCGTTTGCCCTTTGATTTGATTGGATTTACGTCTTCTAAGATTTGTGTCAAACATCGCATGAATTTACTATGCAAGTCTGATGTGGACATTTCAAAACTTCCGAAACACGTTTCATTTAATTTTTCCTCACACTTTTTCTGAAATGTGCGCCAATTTATATTTTTCGTTGACCATTTTCTTCCCACTTCATTTTGTTCAGTGCGGGATTTCAGTGTACTTCCTAAAAATAACTTTGTACCAATTATAACATGGTCACTCCTGTGTTCCACTGGCATGACTTCCCAGATGCATTTGGTAGCCATTTCAGGTGACACAATAGTCAAATCCAAACATGACATTTTTCCTGAGGACGGGTCCTTTCTAGTACCCGATCCGTCATTTAAAACAACCAAATTTGTATTTAACAAAAACTCTTCAATTATTCTTCCATTGATATCTGTTTTTACACTGCCCCATAAAGTGTTGTGGGAGTTAAAGTCCCCAACAATAATTACTTTCTTGGGGTTTGTTACGTACGTCATTAATGCATTCATGGTTTCCATGCTGATCTTTTTGCATGGGTTATAGTAGTTAACTATCGAGATTTCTGAATTTTCTATATACAGCTTGATCGTCTGCATTTCTACATCATTTTCATCTGTCAAATAATCAAAATATATTGAGTTATGTATATAAAAAGCAACGCCTCCTCCACACTGGTTTATACGATTTTTCGAAAGGCACGTATAATTCGGAATTTGAAAAGACTGGTTTTGTGCAAACCATGTTTCTTGTACACATATGACGTGGACTGTTTCATGACATTCAGACTCTAAAAATGCTATTAAATCCCCTCCATGTGAGTGCATTCCCTGTGCATTCCACTGGAGGATGAATAAACTAGTTATCACACAATGTGCCTTCAGAGAGATGGTAAGAATTGCTTAGCTATGGTTGTTATTATGGTGCGCAATTCTGATTCCGACTTATCTTTAATAAAAGTCTGAATCACCTGAATCATGAAACCGATTATATCTTCGCTTGATGCTGACATGAAAAAATTTGAGTGCCATTCGCTGGGTTCCTCGTTCTTTCGTACTGAGTGGTGGGCTTCTGGCTCAGGCTGTCTAGGGATGGTTGTGTCCTTTGCCTGTTGAATGCCGGCGCCACGGTTTTGTTCAGTTACATCAACCTGCTTATTCTGGTTGGGAGGAACAGGTGCACTTGTCGATTTATTTACCTCGTTCTTCTTTGTGACTGCTTGTGTCGTATTACGACGACTATCTTTACCTAATTGATTTGGTTGGCTGTGTGTAATTTGGGTCTTTTCTTCTTTTTCCTGCCACTGACGGGCAGCTTGGGCGTAGGAAAAGCTATTCACTACTTTGATTTTCTGAATTTCCTGAGCCTTTTTAGCCATTTTACAACCATTGTATGCCGCGGAATGTTTTCCGCCACAATTCACACATTTTGGGTCGTCTTTCTGTTGGCACTGGTCGAATGTATGCATCTCCCCACATCTGACGCATCTTTGTTTAGCTCGGCAGTTTTTGATAGTGTGGCCGAATCTCTGACAATGAAAGCATCTGACCACGGGGGGAATGTACTGCTTCACGGAAAATTTTTGGAAACAAAGGGTTACTTCTTCTGGTAATTCTGCCTTTTCGAATGCTAGAATGACACTGCGTGTCGGGGTGGGTGCTTCTTTGTCACTCTTTTCTTCTTTGCTTTGATTCTGTTTCTTATGATTTCGCATGATTCGCTTTGCATGCGATACCTTCTGTTTCTTTAATTCCGTTTGTATCTCAATATCCGACATTTCTATCGGCACCCCAGAAATGACACCCTTCACGTTGAGTCCCTCCTCCCGAGCTTTCACATGTACATTGCCAATTGACTGAATTTCCAGAAGTTTTTGACGTTGCTTTTGGTTTGTACACTTTACCATAATGCCATCTTTGGTTGGCTTGAGAAACTCTGGGGGTGAACCACAACATTTCTGAATGTCACGAGCAACCGTTATTAGGTTGATGTTCTTCAATGATTTGCGTGTGTCAATCGGTGAAATGTACACCTTCAAGTCGGGAGGTTTGGACCTAGGGGTGCCAAATGTAGAATTTTCATGTTCTCCGTCTGATGAAGATTCTACCCTAGTTGATAGTTCTTCAATATCTACACTTTCTTCACGCACCTTGCGCTTTTTTCTTTGAGCCTGTTTCTTAGGCTTAACTACGCGAAAGTCCAGATCAACAGAGGTTTCTTCCTCCATGCCCTCTGTGGTGCCCGCATCAGAATCCTGGTGGGAGTCCAAGGGGGCAGAGGAGGCCGTATAGGCGGCCATATCGGTGCCCCCTTTCAGAAGGCGGGAAATTGAAATTCAGCCCTCACCCTCGGGTTACTGGTGCAAGTGTGCAAAAGAACAACAAAATAGCCCAGAGTTTGCTTACCTTAACGTAAACTGCCTTTTCGAAGCTCCGTGTATCTGCTCTACCATGTGACCGAATTCCGAAATATATATCCGAATAATTTAAGTAAATTTCAGAAATATTCTCAGTTTATCTATTCTCCACTTCTCTCCACTCCACTCCACTCCGCGCGCCATAACAAAACAAAAAAACAACATAACCTTAACAACATAACCTTAACAAAAAACAACATAACCTTGCCGCGCTCACACTTCACTTATTTATTTGAAGTGCCACTTACGCACTTCCGGGGTAATAAAAGTGGGGAACCCAAAGTGGTGACACCTTATGTATTCCTGTGTATGGTGTGTAAAAAGTTCTAAGTTCTAAGTTTGTGGTCCAGGATCTCTAGTTGTCTCTCTTTCACTGTCATGGTCAGTTTCCTTTGGTGTGATCTCCGCAGGACTTCCTCATTTGTTACCTTGTCTTTCTAGCTGATTTTTCGGAGACACCTTTGACGAGTGTGAGACATCAAGCTTATGTGCTGTCCCATCTGTCATCTTGCATGTCTAACTGGCATATGATATGGCAACCATGGTATCTAGGGATGTGTACAGTATAGGCCCGAATTCACGAACGTGGTACAAACGAAACCATGGTTTAAACCATGGACAAAAACCTTGGAGCGCCAAGTGTCGCATGGAATATTTCTTTACGAAATCAGTCATTTTGACAATGAAATGGTTATTTTGTAACGAAATGACATTTTGTAATGGTCATTTTGTCCACGAAATGATAATTTTGTTAACGAAACGGTCATTTCATCGATGAGTCTTGAGTTCATTCATCTTCAGTCCATACTTCTTCCACAATGCAAATAAAATTTGGTTTGATGTAACGACGTTACACATTACAATTCCATATTGAGAATTACTTGCAGTAGCTAGAATATTACAAGGCGCAAACAATTTTTATGGTCATGTAAACACAACAGTTGTTGGTGTTTAAACTCGAATCCTCCTGATGAGTAATTCCCTTCTGGACAATCAAGCCGATATGCCCTCGAATCACAATGATTCCAACATTCTGCTACATTCAACTTCCCAATTTAGAATGACGTATAACCTAATCCTGAGTGTTAAGCAATAATATGTGCCATCTCAATTTTACATCTGAAAACCTCCTATTTATACATTATTTGTGAAACCATAGGGTAGGCAACAAGAAAAATAAGTCAGATGAGATAACTATTTGGAAAGTTTCCCTGATTTGCTGTCTTTTTTTTTTTTTTTTGCTGTCAAAACTATTTTAACCATTTTGTTTTGCATTGACTCTAGTCCACGAAAACCAGGGATTCTCTAAAAATAGCCCTGTCTTGACCAATTTCAGAAATGAGGCATACTATTCTGTATACCCCTTGTCTGCATTTTGATGTCACACGGGCCCAGGGTCCACTCGTGCTGGAAACATTTCATATCCAACCTATCGCACTGTTTTTACCTTTTATTGTGCATCGCAAAATTTCTTTATTTGGTAAAGCTGATGTAAGTTTATGTCTTTAAAATCGCACAACTTGTATATAAATTCAATGATATCAATATAGCCACATAACGTTGAGTAATTAAAACAAAGTATTACGTGATGAATACGAAATACATGTGTGTCATGCCATGAAAGAGACAACCCTGTTCGCGGCAGTAGGCTGCAATGCGTGCAGTTACGAAGCGCTGAGCCGCCAGTTATTTTATCATACCCCTTTTCTGGATGAAACGGACAGAGTCATATTAAATTTTGATGCCGCGATTCGGTCACAGTTGATATCGATCCCTTGGTACATAGTGCATTAGATATTTATATGCAAATGTATGCATACATACAAAATGTTTACAGGATTATACCAAAGCTCGACACCGAGCCACCGACATTGTCGATGTTTTTATATTGTATAATAATTATACATTATTAAAGAGTTTGTTCGCAAAAAGCGATAAGTCCATTTTGTTTAATTCTTTTAAATCACGATTTTTTCGTTACACTTTGTTGACGTTGAAGGCGAATGATGAAGAGATCATATCTGAATGTCGGTTACCTACATAATAAAAGTTTTAATATCTAGAAATCTACACAAAGAGGAAAATTAGGAATTGCGAACTTTTCAATGTGTTTTGTGGCAAAAACCAATAAGTCCAATTCTCATTTTGTTGCAAAAACCGATTAGTTCACTGCTCGCGGTATGAAATCGGTGCGTTGCAAGTCTCCTCAATTTTTTAGCAATGCTCATAAGGTTTTACTACACGCACATTGGTTTGGGGATAGAGATGTGCAACACATTTTATTTTTTCGAATGTATTGGAAAATGCGTGGCCATGGTGACTGCATATTATGCCATGATTCACGGAATAGCTTTTGGTAGTCGATGTACTTCCGCATTTTTCGAGCAGTGATCATGAAATTTAGCGCTCACATTACCTTTGGTAAATGTGCAAGTCAAATTCTGTCATGTCTAAAAAACTGCGTTGTCATGGTAACAGCATATAGCGACGATTGATCGGGAAAATATTAGGGACCGAAACAGTTCCTCATTTTTCAAACAAAATGATTACGAAGCTTGGCACACATATATTAGTGTCGGGATGATAAGATGTGCAAGACATTTTTCGAATGTGTTGGAAACTGCGTTGCCATGGTAACAAGATATTATGGTAATATGTAAACGACATATCATGGCAATAAAAAGGGAAAATATTGTGGATCAGAGAATTTCCGTTTTTTTCAAAGCAAAATACGAACTTTGGTACACACACACTGGTGTAGTGGTGAAGACATTGTTTCAATGTGTTGGAAACTGCGTTGCTATATGGTAATCAAATATCATGAAAATAAAGCAGAAAAAAATATATGGATCAAACTTCTTCCGCATGTTTTGTAGCAATGCTCATGCAATTCGCCATGCATGCTGCTCTTTGGATTAAAGGAACCAGGGTACCGTTTCATGAAAGTTGGCAGCTCTGACAAGTTGTCAGTCTCTGACAATAACCATAGTAACAGACAGTGACCAGAGCATCTCAGCCAATCAAAACCAAGGATTTTGCTGAAATTGTCAGAGACTGACAACTTGTCAGCGCTGACCATATTGATGAAACACCCCCCTGGACACTATGTTTCGAATGTATGGAAACTCCGTTGCCATAGTAATGGCATATTTTATTTCTTGCCCTTTCACTTTCGTCCCGTGTTGGACAAAAGCTGGCAGCCCCTAGAAGCTTTCTGTCATACACAATTATTTAGATCAGCATGCAGTAGTCGCGACACTGGCGCGGCAGCCTGCATGTTTTATAGCGATAAGTCCATTTCGTGCGTGTGGATATGTAGTCCTACATAATTACTGTACAGTATTAATAACACAGTGTGGGAATGAAATCACCTGACACATATACGACGTACTGATTGCTTAATATGGACTTAGCGGTTTTTGCAACAAAACGAGAAGTGGACTTATCTGTTTTTCCGCAAAACACATATTTTAGACTGAAATAATCCGAGTTATATTGCGTTTTGTTATATACTGATTAGATCTTCAGATTGGTCCCACAATTCCTAAAATCACAGTGTATGTCGATTGATTTTCATGAAAAAAATCGACTTATCGGATTTTGCGAACAAACTGTTCAAGTAATAAGAGGCCTACGTATATGATACTTGTAGTCCGCGTGTTGGTACCAGTATAGAAAAGATGAAGAAGTAGAGTGGTAATGCATTTTGACAGTCCATCAGTGCTATTTATTCAGACCAAATTTTCAGCGAATACATTCGTCTTCCTCACGGTCGACAATGACAATTCTGAAAGTAAACAAGGTGACTCTATTCTCTATATAATAATACATAAGTGGTAACCATATGAATGATTATGGCAACATGCGTATTGAAGATCTACGTGCTGCAGAATCAAGAGGGGCGCTATTTAGATGCTACACGTATTGCACCTTTCTTCTTTTCCTGGATATTGTCAAAACCTTACACTAACCTGTGTTCAAAACCATCATCCATTTTTTCGCCCAGTCACCAATATTATTTTGTTTACGTCCTCTTCAAGATTTTGCGTATGATGTTGATTGTCAATGGTCATGTAGGAAATTGCATCATTGGCAAAAAGGCGAACCTTTGACGCTAGACCATCAGGCAAGTCATCAATGTAAAGCAGAAAGAGGCAAGGCCGAAGAACCGACCCTTGAGGTACTCCAGATCCTACCGCTATTGGAGAAGATTTAATATCATCTAAAACGACCCTCTGACTTCTTCCACTGAGAAAGCTTTGAATCCATCTCAGATTTTTCCCCTGATTCCGTAGTAGTCCAGCTTACGTAAAAGCCGCTCATGTCCAACCTTGTCAAAAGCTTTTGAGAAATCCATGATTAGAACACCCATTTGACGCCCTTCATCCAAGTTCTAGTGTAGATCGCTTGTGAAACCTAGTAATTGGTGTTCACATGACATGTTCTTAATACGGAAGCCATATTGCAGGGGAAAGATATTGTTATTTTCGTCCCCAAGCCTCATAATTTTGCTGGCTAACTCGTGTTCCATCAACAGGAGTAGATCGATTACCTTTCTTGTAGACTGGTACAACATTTGCTTCACGCCAATCATTTGGTATTTCACTAAATTCATATGACAACCGGAATATATTACAAAAAATTGGAGCCAGAATTTTTGCCAGCTGCTTCAAGACTCGTGGAGCTATACCATCCGTTCCAGGGGCTTTGTATATCTTTAAACCAGAAAGCAACTTTTCTATACCCGTTGATGTAAACACAATATCCTCCATTTCTTTAACATGTTTAAAGTCTGAGGTTTCCGGTAGTAAGTCATCAGGTATGGGGGTTTTCTTGGTGAAAACACTTTTGAAATGTTGGTTTAGCGCTTCAGCTTTTGCCATCGGATCAGTGATCGTAATACCATCACTTTTCAGTTCTCTTATTCCTGTATTATCAGTCCTGTTGTGTTTGATGCAGCCCCAAAATCTCTTCATACTCTCAAATTCTGTGGTATCTTCATCGATAGGAAAAAGAGATTCCACATAATTCCAATAAGCCCTCCTTAGCTCTTGTTGCAGTGATTACTTAGTTGCTTTCAACTCTTCCTCCAGTTGAAAAGGGACTACCCCGTGGTTTCTCAATTTCATGCTCCGACTTTTTTTGTTCAACCTATCTCTCCTTTTGATCAACCTTTTAATCTTGTTTGTAATCCATGGTATGTCGTTCTTTTTGGATATTATCTTCTGTGGAACAAACTCTGCCATTCCCTTCTCTATTCCATTCTTGAACATAACCCGAGCCCCATTCACTGAGCAGAAGTCAAGCTTACCTTCAATTTGCCTTGCCTACCCCTTGCATGAAGTCAGCAAATTTCTCGTATTATGACATGCTATCTTTTGTATCCAGACTTCTTCCACTTTGTTATCTTTTGTATCTACGATGATTCGATTCCATCAATGTTCTTCTCCAGAGGGGCCCACACACTACAAGCTCTGTCTTTTTAGTGGGTCCCTCCATTTTTCGCACGGTATACATGTACTTCATTTCGATCACTTCTGTTTCTTTTTTACTATACAATGTATGATTACTAAAGGTCCTCAATTATTGTACAGTCTTTTCATTTCACTATGTTCTATTTACCTTGTTCTCTGTTATCAAAAGAAGTGAAACATATGTTATGTCGGAAAATGAAATAAACTTTGAATTGAATTGAATTGAATTGGTGAAATACCGAATAACTGTACTCATCAACTTACAGTAAGTTAAAAAAACGATAGACAAATTCAGGAATAGGTTAAAGGGCGCTCCAACAATGGAGCTGTTTCATAACCTACACTGATGGAGACTGTAATATATGATCATCATCAATGCATTACCAGTTTATTTCTTCATTTCTTCGTGGAGCCAATACGGAATTCTCAACATGTTTATATATATATAATCGTAAGTGTGTTCTCTAGCTTCTGCAGTGTCCGACAGTGGGCAAGAAGGGCTTCTCTCGACGTGTTCTGACGGATACAATCTGAATTACACAGTCCCAATGGTGAGAAGGAGGTGCAAAAACGGACAAATCCCGAAGGTGGAACCCTTTCCCAACGGCATAGGCAGCCGCTGCCAGAGGAGGAGGAGCAGCAGATTTAATATTCCAGCTGGCCGTCGTGTCTGTAGGGAACCAGGTATTAAGTTGTTTTTCTCTTTTTTAAAGGATGAGTTAAATTTCTTTCAGAAAATAAATCCGTGATGTCTCTTTATTCTAATTCCACTTCATTTCATTTCATTTCATTTATTAAGTTTCCACATAAATGATACAGTGTTGTGTTTGCAACATGCATTCATGGCAATGTAAAGTAACACAAATTATAAGTTAGTGCAGTATATACAAATAACATTTACATGGGACAAAATAAATATTGAAATCATTTTCATTTACATTACATTTATGACGGATAAATAAGTATTGTGTATGGTGGGAACCTACATGGAAGCAGATTCTTGTGAGAGTAGGTTCCCCGAAAGAAAGTCAAACACAGGCTTTTACACTCACACACACTCACACACACTGGAGGGACTCATCCTCCCCCTCCCCCGGGATATACGTCCATGCCTTGTGGCCACACCATAGGTCTATTACAATTTTGGTGATACATGACTTATCATCACGTTACCCAGTTACCCGTACAAAGTAAGATATCACAAAAAGAAGAAAGAAAATGTTTGGAAATCTTATTTCACCGATTTAAGTTTTTTTTTTTCTTTCAAGTTTCCTTGCAGTGAAGTTGGCCATTTTTATATCGACTTAAAGTCTATAGAATCCGGAGAATTCTCAACTGCAAGCAAAATAAAAAAAGCTAGGGTTTCCGATATTACATGTCTATGATAACCATTATTACATACATGTCCACATCGAATTTTTTCTCGTTCTGTCTCTCTTTCTCTCTCTCTCGCTCTCCCCATCTCTCTCTGTCTGATCTCAAGATTGCGGCAAGAATCCGTGTGAGAATGGATGGTGCGAAGAGACAGTTACCAACTACACCTGCCACTGCCCTAATGGAACAGAAGGGGTTAATTGCACAGGTACGACCCTCTTGGTGCCACACTCCCGTTTATATCAGGAACACAGAGGGAAATTCCGATTACAACAAAGTGAAAATTAAGCCGCAACATTATCCGCTCTGTGTATGTGTGTGTGTGTGTGTTTTTACTGTTTATTCGTTCTGTTGTGACGAAATTTCGATTTAAGAAGTGAAATCTACCGGGCCCGAGGACTTCGTTATATTAAAGGGAAAATCCAGTCCAAAAATAAGTTAGTTCGATAAAAAAAAGAATAAAATCTTACGAATTCAATGGTAAAGATTTGACTGATTTTGGATGAAAAAAATAAGGAAGTTGTGAAATTTTGAAGTTTTGCTTATTTTTGCAAAACAGTTCTTGTACAGTGGATATGAATATGCAAATGAGTGAGCTGGCCATGTCATAACCTCACAATTTTCAATTGATCATGTACAAAAAACGACGAAAATTCAATGTTTCTGTCATTGAGGTCTAAAGTATGATGTTATCTCTGGTTGAATGAATTCAGAATAGTGATCAGTGAGATATATCAGGATTTGAGCCTCGGGCATAATTGCCTTTGAATGAAAAACTGGAAATCCCAAAATTTTATTTACAAACTATATGGCAAGTTGTGAGGGTATGACATGCTCACTTTGTCACTTGCATATTCATATTGACCGTTCAAGAACTGTTGCCTGAAAAATAAGCAAAGCTTCAAAATGTCATAGCTTCCTTATTCTTCACCCGATTTCGATCAAAATTTTACTGTTGAACTCGTAATATTTTACTCTTTCTTATCAGACTAACCAATATTTGGACTGGATTTCCCCTTTAACGGTGTGTATGTAGAGGGACGGTTAGTGTTCAGTCACGTTTCACTCTACACTCTTTACCTCTCCATCTAATGATAAGTACTTCAGTGAAAAAACTCTGTTTCTGTTTCTATGTGTTGTTTAAGGGAGAGAGATACGGACAGAGAAATATAATACCATGTTATATCATATTCATTTCTCTTTTGAATACGCGTTGATTGGCCTTCAATTAATGAAATTATTTCCATTCAAATTTGAAAGGAGCAAAGTAAAGGCGCATAATATCTACACATGTCATAAGTTTGTCTTTTGACTTGTTTTTGCCTTTTGTCTCTTATTCCCTTGGTAGCATCACTTTTGTTATTCAGTTATATTTCTTATTTCTATTTATTTCACTTTGTTATATCACTTGACTTTACAGATATCAGTGAGTGTGACAGTAATCCGTGTCAGAACGGAGGAACGTGTCGTGAAGCGATCAACATGTACTCTTGTCTGTGTTCCCCTGGTTATAACGGGTCAAAGTGCCAAACGGGTAGGTTGGGATCTGGAAATGTGGGATTAGAGTTTATTTACCAGTGGGCACATGGTGACAGCATGCGTCACCATCTTTCAGCACTGTTTGCTTCCCTTAGATAGACTCCATAATTATTAGAAATTGCAGCAGCAATTGGTTGGATTGTAACGAATGAAATGGAAAAATGTGGACACAAAAATATTACCATCTACATACATCTCGCACCAAAACTAGATTCTGCGACGTCAGTGTCACCGAAAGAGTTCGCAACAACCACTATCTCCTACCTACTCTTTCCACCCCCTCCTTGCAGCATTATAGATTCCTTGAAAAGGCTGCTAGATATGAAGTAAACTAGATATGTAGAATCGACTGCCGCAAGACCATCACTCCTTATCCAGAAATACACTCAACTTGCACCAGCAAGTATTCTTTCTTTATGTTGAACGCCACTTCCATGAACTAGAATCAGTCATACAGTAATATCTATTAGAATTATACAATCTTTCTGGTTTCGCAAATATTTCTCTAGTAAATAACTTCAATTGTGTCGGTGAACAATCCAACACTAATAAGTATGAATTCTGTCATCAAACTATTTACATTGTGTATTTCTTAAAATGATTGCCAAACTGCCTAGACTTTCCCAATTTAATATCTTAATCTACTCACCAATATCAAGAAAAAATTTGGTCCAAGTGCGAATCACATCTTCTAATTGAATATGAATAATTGCCCGTATGGGATGTAATTTGGACAATTTGTATGATAGTCTCAATCCTCAATCAAATATCAGGGATAAAATAACATTTGTTTTCCACATATCTTTTGACTTCTTATTTCTCGTTAAAAGCCACCGATTACCAAAAAATGATAATTCACTCATACAATGTCTTATGAGCAGTGAGAATGCAAACAATGTCTGAATTCTGCATAATGATGTTATTATGTCTTTTGACATGATAATTGTGTGTTTTTGCGTTTGCTTACATTCTCTTATTGTTATTTCATTGCCATTACGAATTTTGTTGCGTCCCATTTTACAGATATCGATGAGTGTAACAGCAGTCCGTGTCAGAACGGAGGAACGTGTAAGGACGCCGTCAACATGTACTCATGTCTGTGTTTGCCGGGTTATAACGGGTTGAACTGCCAAACAAGTAGGTTTGGATTCGGGAAACTCCTCGTATTTTTAAATCAGCATAAAAAGTAAACACAATTTATGATTGTTCAAAATGAATACAGCCGAGTAAATGGTGAAATGACGTAATAGGTACCATTAACACATTTGTTTCTCATGATGTATACGGACTTCATATCAAGTTACTCATCTCTCTCTCTTTCTCTCTTTCTATCTTTCTACCGTATAAAGGTATACATAAATATAAACATTAGAAAAAGAGAAAATAGACCCCAAAAAAAATCCGGTTTCATATCCATTGTTTCTTAGGAGTGCTAATTAACCACTTATCCAATGACACCCTTTCTTTCAATCCGGAAGAATGCAAACAATGTCTGTATACTGTATAATGATGTTTAAATCTAATAATTCTGTCTTTTGACATGATAATTGCGTGCTTTTGCGTTTGCTTACATTCTCTTATTATTATTTCATTTCTATTACAAATTTTGTTATATCCCATTTTACAGATATTGATGAGTGTGACAGCAATCCGTGTCAGAACGGAGGATCGTGTCAGGACGAGGTCAACATGTACTCTTGTCTGTGTTTGCCGGGTTATAATGGATCGAACTGCCAAACAAGTAGGTTTGGATTCGGGAAATGTTGGATTAAAATTAGTTCACAAGACAGCCAAATAACTATATATCCCTTTGCAACTATCTAGAGACTATATATAAGCAAGCATGCGGCACCATCTTTCATCATTATTTGTTTCCCGTACATGTATAGACAGATTCGACAGTTACAGCAACGATCAGTATTATCGTAAGGACTAAAATATAAAAATATAAAAACATAATATTACATATACCTTGTAGGTATAATACGCGGATGTTGTGTCAAAAGTACATCATTCTCCAACGTCAGTACTGACAAAAGAGGTTTTTTTATGTGCATGCATTTCACCCTTTACCTTGAATACAGTTTTGAAAAGGTGGTGTACATGTCCATTGTTCAGGGTCATTGTAAACACAAACTAGCTCACAGACACAATCATTGGTTCCTGTGTAAAGTTCAAATTTTGTACAGAGGGTTAAAATTTGACCAAAATCTGGAACCTACATGACTTAACTTTAACATTAGTCATGAATTAGTAAACCTGATTTATGCTTTCATATCTAAATCACCTCCAACAACATTGTATACTTTTCACAGCTATTACCCATATCAATGACTGTGTTGTCTGATATAAAGTTTTTGAACTATTAAGTGCAGCTACAAAGGGGCATTATCATAAGCAAGTCGTGCATGACACTTCCATTGGTCATTTAGAATCAAATTGCGACATCCAACTACGAGTATATACATTATGTATTTTTTTTAAAATGCCTAGATTTCCCCAATTTAATATCTTATCTCAATACTACATTACCAATATTAAGTGAAAATTTCGTCAAAGCGCGAATCAAATCTACTATTTAATATGAATAATTGCCCGTATGGGATGTAATTTGGACAATTTGTATGACAGTCTCAATCCTCAATGAAATATCAGGGATAAGATAACATTTGTTTTCCACATGTCTTTTGACTTCTTATTTCTCGCTAAAAGCCGCTGATTACCAAATAATGATAATTCACTCATACATTATGAGCAGTCTTAACACTAAAGATAGGAACTAACTACCTCTCTGCAATGCATAACTCCTCATATTTTTAAATCAGCATAAAAAGTAACCAAAATTTATGATTGTTCCAAATGAAAACAGTCGAGTAAATGGTGAAATGACGTAATGGGTACCATGAACACATTTGTTTCTTATAATGTATACGGACTTTATATCAAGTTACTCATCTCTCTCTCTCTCTCTCTCTCTTTCTATCTTTCTACCATATAAATGTATACATAAATATGTACATACTGAGAGAAAGAGAAAAATAGACAGGAAAAAAGTTCCGGTTTCATATCCATTGTTTCTTAGGAGTGCTAATTAACCACTCATCCAATGACACCCTTTCTTTCAATCTCGAAGAATGCAGACGATGTGTGTATAATGATGTTTAAATGTTTAAATCTAATAATTCTGTCTTTTGACATGATAAGTGTGTGCTTTTGCGTTGGTTTACATTCTCTCATTGTTATTTAATTTTTATTACGAATGTTGTTATATCCCATTTTATAGATATTGATGAGTGTGACAGCAATCCTTGTCAGAACGGAGGAACGTGTCAGGACAAGGTCAACATGTACTCTTGTCAGTGTTTGCCGGGTTATAACGGGTCAAACTGCCAAATGGGTAGGTTTGGATTCAAGAAATGTTGGATTATACTTGATTTACCAGAGAGCTGTATACCTCTAGAACTGATATAGAGACTACATGCTCATGTTTGTGTGTTTTTTTAAAAGGCTTGTACCAACATCTTTCATTGTTGTTTGTTTCCGTTAGACAGATTCCATAGTAACTGCAGCAGCGATCAGTAGGATTGTCAGGAATGAAATCGAAAGAAACAAAAATAATTTAGACACGAAATATAATATATACCATCTAAGTACAATGCGAAAATTCAAGATATCTGAAACAAATTCTACCTGTGAGTTTACTACATCCTGGAATTTAGATGCAGACAGCATTACAAGCAAGTCGTGCATGACACTTCAATTAGTCATGGAATTAAATTGCATCAACCAACAATACTCACCGTCACGGTGCATTTTCCTAAAATTGATTTCCAATTTGCCTAAACGTTCCGAAGTTTATAACAGATCTCAGTACTTGATCAGCAATATGAAAGTGAAATAGCCGTCCAAGCGCTAATCAGATCTGATATTAGATTCATAATCAATAATTGCTCATATGGCGTGAAATAATGATAATTTACTCAAGTCAGCTGTCTTAAACAAAGAACTGAACTACCCCTCTGTAATGCAAAAATTTTCTTCCCTTTTACAAATCAGTAAAACGGTGACCAAATGTATAATTGTTTTTGTATAAAAATAGTTGAGCTAGAGGTGACCTGGTCATGATAAACTTCATAAAGAATAACGTGATGATTGCAATGCATATTGTACCCTATGATATATATTCGATCCTTCTTTGTATCCACTCCTTTCTCTTTGTCTCTCCCTCCCTCTCTCTCTTTGTTATAAAAATATATACATACATGCGAAGAGAAAAATAAAGAAAGACAAAGAAAAAATAACCAATTAATCGCGGTAGATCGTATGCATTGTTCATAAGAGTACCGCGCTAATTAGCCACTCATTCAAGGACGGTAATACCCTTGGAATCTGAAAGGCTACAGAAACTATGTGTGTAATATTTAAATCTATTTAGCCTGCCTTAGGGCTTTATGTGTGTTTCTCGTCTTGATTTTGTGTTGCTTTTCATCCTGTATTTGTTATATCCCATTTTACAGATATTGATGAGTGTGACAGCAATCCGTGTCAGAACGGAGGAACGTGTAAGGACGCCGTCAACATGTACTCTTGTCTGTGTTTGCCGGGTTATAACGGGTCAAACTGCCAAATGGGTAGGTTTGGATTCAAGAAATGTTGGATTATACTTGATTTACCAGAGAACTGTATACCTCTAGAACTGATATAGAGACTACATGCTCATGTTTGTGTGTTTTTTTAAAAGGCTTGTGCCAACATCTTTCATTGTTGTTTGTTTCCGTTAGACAGATTCCATAGTAACTGCAGCAGCGATCAGTAGGATTGTCAGGAATGAAATCGAAAGAAACAAAAATAATTTAGACACGAAATATAATATATACCATCTAAGTACAATGCGAAAATTCAAGATATCTGAAACAAATTCTACCTGTGAGTTTACTACATCCTGGAATTTAGATGCAGACAGCATTACAAGCAAGTCGTGCATGACACTTCAATTAGTCATGAAATTAAATTGCATCAACCAACAATACTCACCGTCACGGTGCATTTTCCTAAAATTGATTTCCAATTTGCCTAAACGTTCCGAAGTTTATAACAGATCTCAGTACTTGATCAGCAATATGAAAGTGAAATAGCCGTCCAAGCGCTAATCAGATCTGATATTAGATTCATAATCAATAATTGCTCATATGGCGTGAAATAATGATAATTTACTCAAGTCAGCTGTCTTAAACAAAGAACTGAACTACCCCTCTGTAATGCAAAAATTTTCTTCCCTTTTACAAATCAGTAAAACGGTGACCAAATGTATAATTGTTTTTGTATAAAAATAGTTGAGCTAGAGGTGACCTGGTCATGATAAACTTCATAAAGAATAACGTGATGATTGCAATGCATATTGTACCCTATGATATATATTCGATCCTTCTTTGTATCCACTCCTTTCTCTTTGTCTCTCCCTCCCTCTCTCTCTTTGTTATAAAAATATATACATACATGCGAAGAGAAAAATAAAGAAAGACAAAGAAAAAATAACCAATTAATCGCGGTAGATCGTATGCATTGTTCATAAGAGTACCGCGCTAATTAGCCACTCATTCAAGGACGGTAATACCCTTGGAATCTGAAAGGCTACAGAAACTATGTGTGTAATATTTAAATCTATTTAGTCTGCCTTAGGGCTTTATGTGTGTTTCTCGTCTTGATTTTGTGTTGCTTTTCATCCTGTATTTGTTATATCCCATTTTACAGATATTGATGAGTGTGACAGCAATCCGTGTCAGAACGGAGGAACGTGTAAGGACGCCGTCAACATGTACTCTTGTCTGTGTTTGCCGGGTTATAACGGGTCAAACTGCCAAATGGGTAGGTTTGGATTCAAGAAATGTTGGATTATACTTGATTTACCAGAGAACTGTATACCTCTAGAACTGATATAGAGACTACATGCTCATGTTTGTGTGTTTTTTTAAAAGGCTTGTGCCAACATCTTTTATTGTTGTTTGTTTCCGTGAGACAGATTCCATAGTAACTGCAGCAGCGAACAGTAAGATTGTCAGGAATGAAATCGAAAGAAACAAAAATAATTTAGACACGAAATATAATATATACCATCTATGCGAAAATTCAAAATATCTGAAACAAATTCTACCTGTGAGTTTACTACATCCTGGAATTTAGATGCAGACAGCATTACAAGCAAGTCGTGCATGACACTTCAATTAGTCATGGAATTAAATTGCATCAACCAACAATACTCACCGTCACGGTGCATTTTCCTAAAATTGATTTCCAATTTGCCTAAACGTTCCGAAGTTTATAACAGATCTCAGTACTAGATCAGCAATATGAAAGTGAAATAGCCGTCCAAGCGCTAATCAGATCTGATATTAGATTCATAATCAATAATTGCTCATATGGCGTGAAATAATGATAATTTACTCAAGTCAGCTGTCTTAAACAAAGAACTGAACTACCCCTCTGTAACGCAAAATTTTCTTCCCTTTTTCAAATCAGTAAAACAGTGATCAAAATGTATAATTGTTTGCGTATAAAAATAGTCGAGATAGAGGTGATACGACCTGGACGTTATAAACTTCATAAAGAATAACGTAATGGTTACAATGCATATTGTACCCTATAATATGTATTCGATCCTTCTATGGGTCTACTCCTTTCTCTCTCCCTCTCCCCCTCTCTGTCTTTCGTATAAGAATGATAAATACATACAGAAAGAAAAAGAAAAAATCACAAAGAAAAAAAAAAACATAATTGCGGTAGATCATATCCATTGTTGTTAAGAATATCTGCGCTTATTAATAACCACTCACTAGAGGACGGTAATACCCTTGCAATCTGATAGGATGCAGGCAATATGTGTGTAATGGTTACATATATTTAGTCTGCCTTAGGGCTTTATGTGTATTTACCGTATCTTTTTTGTGTGTTGCAGTTCATCCTGTTTTTGTTATATCTCATTTTATAGATATTGATGAGTGTGACAGCAATCCGTGTCAGAACGGAGGAACGTGTGAGGACGCGGTCAACACTTACTCTTGTCGGTGTTCCCCAGGTTATAACGGGTTAAACTGCCAAACGGGTAGGTTTTGATTCAAGAAAATGTTGAATTATACTTGATTTACCAGAGAGCTGTATACATCTATAACTATGTAAAGAGTACATGTTCATGTGTGTGTGTGTTCTTTTTTTTAAAGGCATGGGCCACCATCTCTATTTTTTTTCCGTTAGACAGATTCTATAGTAATTGCAGCAGCGATCAGTACGATAGGATGTCAGGAATGAAGTAGAGAGAGAAAAAAATAATTTAGACACAAAATATTTAATATTTTGTGTCTAAATTATTTTTTCTCTCTCTGTAATTTACATATGCCATCTAGGTACAATGCGAAAATCTCGCGCCGGAAGTACATCATTCTGCGACGTCAGTGTCACCGAAAGAGTTCGCAACAACTACTGGCTCCTCCCTAACCCTTTCAGCCACTTGCAACCCGTCCTTGCAGCATTCTAGAATCCTAGAAAAGGCTGCTGGATATGAAGTAGACTGTATGTGTTGAATCGTTGACTATCAGTTCTCGTCCAGAATACACTCAACCTGCACCAGCACCTAGAAAAAAAAAAGAACTTTCACACCACTTACAGGAACTAAAAAAAACCTGATATAGTAACAATAATTAGAATTATACAATTTTGATGTTTTACCAAATGATTTGATACAAAAATACCCTTTATTGTGTCGGAGAACAATCTAAGGTACTATGAACAGATTCTACCTGTAACTTTAGCTACATCCCAGGATTAAGGTGCAGTGGGTATCTTAAGCGGGGATTTGTAAAAACGCCGGGATTCTTCTCGCCGGGAAAAAAACGTCGGGGGGGGGGGGGGGATGTAAAAACCTAAAATATTGCATCAATGGGATTTGTAAAAACGTCGGGGGGGGGGGTGTAAAAATCTAGAATATTGCATCAACGGGATTTGTAAAAACGTTTCACCTGGAAATGTAAAAATCACGTCCTTCAACAGTGTTACGTACCGATGGTATCTCTCTGTCTAACAAAATTGCTCATGAACATTTACCGTTATGATTTTCTTGAAAACTCCCAAATGGATTTTGACCAAACTTTGCAGACGAAGTCTTTATGGTGATAATGATCTTAATTTGTTAAGATAAGTTCCCCTTCCCTCCTCCCCTCCCACCGCCGAAGGAGGGGGGGGGGGGGATTTGAAACCTCCGAGTCCCTAAAGTCTGGAAGTTTTCATCTTCTCAGTCGAACCAAAAACGATAGAGGTAAGTTAGTGCTATGAAGACATTAATGACAGAAATTTCATGTTTGATTATGGCGGATCCAGGGAACCCTAATCGGAAGGGGGAGAGGGTGAGGGGGAGGAGGGGAATTTTCTACGTTTTCAGACAAAATGTGTATCATGTTTACATCTGCATTTGGGAGTTACGTGTGTTTTCTCTCTTGATTTTCCACTGCTTTGAATTCAGTTTGTTATTTAATTCTATTAATTAGTTTTTATATCCATTGAATTCACAGATATCGATGAATGTGACAGCAATCCGTGTAAGAACGGAAGAGCATGTCAGGACGCGGTCAACATGTTCACATGCCTTTGTTCGCCTTGTCATAACAGGTCGAACTGCCAAATGGGTAGGTTACGCGTATTCGAAAGGTGTCTGAATAGAATTCACCGGGAGAGCTGAATAAGTATAATATCCATCTGCAACTATCTAGAGACTATATGTTCATGGCGTATTAGAAAATGGCATGCGCCATGATCATTCATAATTGTTTGTTCCCGTTGGCTACATGGCATAATAACTGCAGTAGCGATCAGTAGGTATTGCCATGAATACAAGAGAAAGAAAATGTAAAAGCAAAATATACACAAACCATCTAGACACAACGTACAAATCTCGTGCCGAAATTTTATCATTCTGCGACGTCAGAAAGAGTTCGCGACAACCACTGGCTGCTGCCTACTTCTTCTAACCCCTCCTTGCAGCAAGACCGAGCCAGAATGCTCGAAAAAGGCTGCTGGATAAGTAGACTACTTGTTGAATCAACTACGGATGTCAGGCCCTCAGTCCTTATCCAGATATGGAGTCAACTTTTACTGGCACTTATTCTTTGTCTATATTGAACACCGCTTACATGGATTAATAATAAATTAATTACATATGAATTATGAATTAACAGTGACACTGACTTATAGTTAAAACAAAAACTTAATCATATCAACATGTCATCGTTATTAATTACGTACAGTTCTCTCAGTGACCAATGTAACATAATAAAAGCAGATTTTACCTTAATCGTGACTATCTCACGGTGCAGAGGTCATAATTTTGTGGTGCAATTCATCTCCACGCTAATCATGCCAATAATAATTTAGATAGGAATAACAAACAACACTTTTTATTCCCATGGTTATCAACTTGTCTAAATTGTCATTTTCTTATCTATGTGTACTGGATCAATCCATCCCTTTAAAATCTTGAATCATAATTGAATAGTGAAGTAAACCTTTTCATCCAAATACGAATAACATTGGTTTATCAACTATGAATACACGTAAATGCCTTCAAAGCGTGTAATTTGGACCACAATTATACAATATTGTGTGAGGGTATCAAACAGAAGTCATAATCAGCCACCACACGTACTTTTTAAACCTTTGTTTATTTTGTAACCGTGCATCACAAAACCACCAAAGATTCGCTAGAAATGGATTCCTAGCTGAAGGCAGATTATTAAAGGAATTGTATAGTTTTGGTTAACACCTAATTTCAGGTTTCTAACATTTTTTGGTGAGATGAGAAACCGCTCGTGAAATATGAAAGAGCATGTAATTCCATGAAGAATTAAACATTTCTTATTTGATGAAAATTAATTTTGAAATGGCTGAGATATCCAAAACCGAGCAATAATAAAGTGTTGGATTCACACTTTATTACGATTGCTTTGTTTTACTTTGTTTTTGGATGTTTCAGTCATTCCAAACCCTATTTTCATCAAATAAACTTTGAATTCCTCTTAAAATGGCATGCTCTATACTATGTCATAAGTGTTTTTTTTTGTTATCTCGCAAAAAGTTAAAAGCCCAATTCTCCTCTCCACCAATACTGTACCATCCCTTTAAAGTGGAGGCTCTACGAAGTTTAAAATGATACATAATTATGTACAAACGGCCTTTCAAAATCTAAATTATGGAAATAATGTACACATCCTTGAAAAGAGTTTACTGAGAAAATATGGCTTTGAAGTTTAGAGTCTACAAGTATTCAATGCTTAATCTCATCAATCTGTGCTCTGTGCAATGAATGGGCAAAAAAAAAAAAAAAAAAAAAAACTTGTAAAATTCCCGGGAACCACATTCAGTATGGGAGGATTATCAGATTAAGCTGAAAATGTTCACTCTCAATCGGCACATTTCATTTATGACTAGACTAAACTTTCAAAGCAGCCTTATCTTTTCAAAAGTTTTAGAGCGGATAGTAAAGTGTGCGAAGGGTTTAGAAAAGACCTGGTAATAACACAACTTTCCATTATGTATAAGAATAATTGCTCATTCAGTATATTCAAAAAAAGATGAAGATTTACTTTGTTGTCCCATTTTAATTGCTTTGAGTCCTCGCGTGTGATTTTTTGTTGGTTTTGTGACGCACGGTCACTTTTGCCCTCACACTTCTTGATAAAAATCCGTGTTTAAAACAATGGTAATAATTATACGCAAATTGCCGGTCGTCAAAAAAACCCCCCAAATCAAACAAATTATTCTTTTATAATGCTTAGCTCTTCACATCTTCAATCGGCATAAAATGTATAATAAAAAATATATGTGTTTTTTTTTTCATATGAAAAATAGTGAAGTTACATGTATCTGTATTAGAAAAACACCAGATTATAAACAATACCCCCGAACACTGTTGTTGTATGAAGGGGGGGGGGGGGGGATTAAATACATTGTAAGGCTCGTTACCCCGAAGGGCCGTTATTCCGAAAAGAATGAATCCTTAGATACATGTACTTCGAAAGTGGCCAATTTTGGATTCGCCAACTTTCTGATGAATGTTGGCAAAAATCAGGGTTCGCCTCTGCCAGTGGCGTCATTTAGTGACTTTAAGCGACGTTAGGAACTACGAACATTCGAGCGAATGTTTGCAAAAGTTTTTGCAAAAGGTAATTGGTGACTATTAGCAACAGCAAGCAAATGTTAGCGAGAGTTTCTGCGAAGATAAGCAACTTTTTGCCCATCCTTTACCACTATTTGCGAATGTTTAGGAACTTCTGCTAACTCCTGGAAAAGTACCATCTCTGGACCCAACCCTGTAAAAAGGGTGAGAAAACCTTTCCCAGCATCCCCTTGTGATCGCAATCGAAGAGTACTTTCGAGATGGGTTTCCAGAATATGAAAATGAATTTCTGCCAGGAAGAGGCCCATCGTGCTACTGCCCTTGAAGGACTGCTTTGCTTGGTTTCTGCTTCTACAAACATGACAACTATCGTGCAAATAAAGAGGAAAAAACAAACAAACACAAAGGACTTCTTCTGTTTTTCTCACCATCATCAGAGGGTGATGAGGAAGAAGACTCATATTCTTCAGTAGAATCAAGAGGTTCAGCAGCAGGGACTGTAGGGAGTTCTTCCTTGGCCAGGGCCTCGGCGTGGACCTCATCAGACCCCGAGGGGTTGCGCCTTTCTTTTTGTACCTTTTTTTCGGCATTGCGACTCACATGGCCAGTTTCTCTCAATGGGTCGATTTTATACAAAAACCTTGGTCTGTTGTCGATAGCACTGGCGAAGTAGAAAGAACTTGCAGCAACACCGTCTTACAACCATTTGCAAAGACTTACAACTGTCTTGCAAACGCTTGCAACTGTTTGCGAAAAAAAAAATTATTCGCAAAGAAATTTTGAATCTGTTCAAAATGCATGTGCAACAAGAAAAACTGTGTGCGAATAGGAAAACTGCGAATTTTCTTGCAACCTTTAACAAACATTTTGCAACCTTTTTGCGAAACCTAGCGAATTCCCAAATTCCATTTTTTTATCTAAAAATGGAATAGGGTTTGTTATTGTGAATGTCCGTCAATCTGAAAATTGAATAAGGTTCGTCGATCCTACTAGAAAAAAATAGTAAGTGTGTTATGCCAACGAACCTTCATGGTAACGTACTATTACCATAACAATCTACTCCTCTCCCCCTCTCTTCCCCCCTCTCTCTCTGTCTAGGATAAGCGTGTCTGTGTGTGTGTGCATGTGGAGAGAGAGAGAGAGAGAGAGAGAGAGAGAGAGAGACAGACAGACAGACAGACAGAGGGACACAGAGAGAAAGAGACGGACTAAATAATATTGGCCGAAGAAAAAAACAACAACAAAACAATCGAATGCTGCTGATTCAACAACCTGTTTGACTTGCTTGTCAGGTCTCTTTCAGATTCGTTGTCTTTTGTTGATAATGAAAACTTTTTCAGATCTCAGTCAACGCATTATCCTGTCCATACACATCTGTTTTAAGGGCTCACTCTTTTCAAGTACAAGAGATTACACGGACACTGTGTTTTGGTGATCTTAAAACGTATAAAAGGGATCAAGGATGGGATAGGTCTCGTTTTTCTCCGTCACGTTATATAATATACGTTAATGCAGTGTCAATTGGCTTTGTTATTCCAATAGCTCTCCCGATGATGTTCGTCACCGACAGCATTAACAATCGGATTCTTGTGGCCGACCTTGAAAGACTCCAATTCACCGTGTTTATCGATCTGACGACACAACCAGGCGATGTAGCGTATGACACAAAATACAGGAAGCTTTATTGGTCCAGTTCCTATGGCGTTTCGCGCTCCTGTCTTGTGGACAAGGATCCAGAGCAAGTTATCGACAAAGGTTATAACACCATGTACGATCCAGTGCATATACATAAATCCATACACACAGACACACGGATGGGTTAAAAAAACGGAATTCCTCTGCACTACACGATTACAGAGACATGGCATGAAATACATCTCACCAAGATGGATTTTGCAACTGTATGAAATAAAGTCAACAAAAATATACATCACCAAAACCTACTTTAAATGGTCTTGTTATAAATGACTGCATTAGATTAAATCATTAACATCATTTCATAATTATACTTAAAACTATTCTTCGAATTTTAAGTGTTTTTTTTGTGACATCCAAAAGAAAAATTCAACATCTGGTATTTAAGACCCCGTCTTAGTATGCATCAATACCCTGTTTCTTACTAATTTTAATATAGCTTGTTCTTGAAAAAAAAATGCAAGAAGTAATAGATTTATGATTTTCATTAACTTAGCTAAAGGAGCAGGGATTGACATAAATAATCATTAAACAGTGTTAACGGTAAAGATTTAACAACTGCACTCTTCAAATATCATCTGACATTACACTTTATCACAATTTCCGTCAGGATAAGTTAATCAGACATTTTGCCTTTTAAAGTATGATACTAGTAATCTGTACCAACCCATTACTTCCTTTGATATTCTCCCTCGGAACTTCTGCAAATTGATGAGTGGAAATACAGTGGGTGGCATCTAATCTCAACCACAAAGTTGCGTAAGATTATATTATGAGTTCAATTTTGTATTTGTATTTGTATTTGTATTTTTTTTTTTTTTGGTTTATAAAGTCATAATCCTACGTCACAGGTCCCGGTCGATTAAAAAAACTGAAGATGCATGCAAAAGAGGTCTATGACATTTTAAGCAGGCGTTGCTTGCCCAGGGCAGTATATTCCCTAAGTTTTGTATGGACAGAGCTTTTAAATGTCAACATGCTATACACCTCTCAGTATACACACGTGACACAGGGCAATTCATTTTTGTTTGAATCACATCGGCTTATTTTCAAGTAGTAGACCCAAAGACAATAGATATGTCACAAATGAGATTTCAATTTCTCTTTAATGCAGACTGAAATGGACTTACTTCTTTTGTGTTGTAAATAGAAATGAATGTGAAACTGACGCCAATGGGAAACATCTAATATTGATAATTTCAGACCAATTTCTGTGCTACCTAACTTGATCACAAACATGATCAATCTTAATTCATATTTGAATGTTGATAAACTCTTTGAAAATTGTCAATTAGGATTTAGACCATCATATTTACTGCTACATGTTTAACTTAAATTACAGTTTAGGTGTGCGATAAAATAACCAAAGCATGTCATTAGAAGTATTCTCTTAGATCTAGGCCTTTGATGCTATCCCACACAATTATATTCTTGCAAAGCGTAAGTTCTATGGTATAAAAGGAAGATAATACGCCTGCTAGAATCGTAAGAGAACGGAGATGATTTGTTGCAGTGAATACTTTTTAAAGTGATTTTTAATCAGGCGTCTCCAGGAGTTTATATTAGGTCCGCTGATATTTTTAGGGTTTTTTAATTTATAAATGATATGCGTGATGTAAATGTGTACTTCAATGCTAAAATGTGACTTTGTGCTGATGATACAGCATTTCTAAATATGGTAAAACAATAAGGAGGTAGAAGAAAAAATGCAGGATGACTTTGTTAAAATATGCAAATGGTTTGACTTGATTGATTTGCACGTGCACCCACAAAGGACGAAGGTCATAGCAGTTGGTAAAAAGAAAAGAAAAAAGCAAATTGGGAATGATGTTTCGAAGTTCAAAAACTTACCTTTACAAAACGTAAAAAGATGAAATATTTGAGTGTTATGCTCGACTTGGTGTCGGTCCAGTTAAGGGCATAATCAAAAGGGGGAGAACCTATCGAAGACAATCAACACGACAAACTGACTAAAACGAATGAATCTAAGTTTAAAGTAATTTAGTCAAAGCTTGATAAATTCTGAATTACAGAGCAAACAATATGTAACAGCTTTGTGACAACTGTATTCGCAACTTCTCAACAAGAAGGCAGATGGGGAAATTAATCTTAAGTTTTGCACGGACTAATGAAATCACACACGCAAACATATGGATTCACACAAAAAGAAATAACATACGTGAAAAACCTGACAGTTCGCGGACGAGGCCCCGTTTCAGCTAACACATGCGAGCTGGGGATGTTGGTGCACAACGATGGTTACTGCGTTGGTACGGAGGTGAAATAATGACGAACTTGGCCATGTTGGTTGCCATGCGACAAGTCCCCGCTTTCTCTGACGACCTTTGCCGGAAGGGCATGGCTCCTACGAGGCGTACCAGTTCCGAAAAAACAAAAACAAAAACACTAAACCAAAAAAAAAAAAAAAAAACAAAACAAAACAGAACCATGTATTATGGACAGTTCATCGTTTGTCTGCGCTCTAGAGGTCACATTTGTTAACGGATTTTGTTCAATTTTGGCATGAAGTTTTATCATGATGTACGAAAAGACTATAGATTTTGGATGTGCTGCCCCCCAGTTTTCCAACTTTTATAGGGACAAAGGTCATGTTGTTAATGGATAGTATGTGTGCGCTCTATAGGTTACACTTCATGACAGATTTTGTTCAAATTTGTTATCAAGGTCTACCATGATTGTAATCTACAAGCCTATAGATTTTGGATGTGCTGCCCCCAGTGTTCCATCTTTTATAGGGTCAAAGGTCATATTGTTGGTGGATGGTTTGTGTGTGCTCAATAGGCTACATTTTTTGAGGGACTTTGTTCAAAGTTGGTATGAAGGTCTACCATGATAAAATCTAGAAGCCTATATATTTTGGATATGCTGCCCCCAGTGCTCCGTCTTTTATAGGGTCAGAAGTAATTTTCTTGGTGGCTTGTTTGTGTAGGCTACACTTCTGGACGGATTTTGTTCCAATTTGATTTTCTATTATCAAAATACTGTATACGTAATTTTCATGTGTTTGGTTTTACTACTTATGCGTCTTATTGTCTTCCATTAACAGAAAAAGTGACTGTATTTTATTTGTGATATGTTCAATGCAGAAAAATAATCAAAGATCTGAAATGTCTAACAAAAAAACAAACAATTCTGATTGAAGTATAATCCATCAGTTCAATCATGGAGCTGTAGTTCTATGCGTAATTTAATCAAATCAAGATCAAATCAAGTGTTATTGTTTGTTCATCATTTCATTTTATTTCCAGGCGGAGTACATGGAGTAAAAGCAATCGCTGTAACTCAGTCACCAAGGACGCTTTACATGATGTACAGTAACAAGCTCACTAAGATGTCAATTGATCCAGACGGGAATGAGACGGATGTAGTGGAGCTCCCTGGCGAGATGGCCCCTGCTTTTGTACTTTACAGCGAGTATGCATACCTTCCACTCCTTTAAAAGTTTTTAAAAGATTTCATGATCGACATTATATGGAACTCTCCTGACTCCTATCTGTCTTTCTTTCTCTTTCTCTCTCTTGCTAACAGTGGAAAATATTATTCAATTCAATTCAATTTATTCGGCGCAAAATAGATCAAAAGTACACATGTATACAATAAAAACAAAAGCAATGTGTATAAATATACATGCACATATTCTGAAAATTAATGCCGGGACCCCTTTGAAGCATCTGGTGCTTGTTGTTGGGGCCCAAAACAAAATTATACAAAATACAGTTGCTAAATAGCATATTGCGCAAAAATGAAAATGAAAAAAAAAATACACACACACCACATTCTTATCACACATACAGCGCACACCCAACACACTCATTCAGTAGCAATGTCTGGATCAAAGAAGTGAAGAGTAGAAGAAATTTGGTAGCAAGCAGTCTACTGAGACATGGATAACAGTTTCTTAAAAGTATGTTTGAATAATGTTCTGAAGCGAGAAAGTGTAGTGCTGGACTTGAGATCTGGACTAATTTGATTTCCATTCATTTACACCTGTAAAACGAATTGAACGAGTTCTAACTGTTAAACGGGCTAATGGCATTCTCAGGCTATATCTTTCCGAGTAGGATAATCATGAAAACACAAATTACATTTAATATATCATGAAACAAAATTGGGAGAATACCTTTATGATACTTAAACATAAACACTAATATATTAAATCGGACAAGTTCATAAATGGGTAGAATTTTTAATTTGACAAAGATTGGTAAACTTGAACTGCGAGAATTGCTCTTAGAAATCAATCTTATCACACGCTTTTGTAACATATATAATTTCTCAACATAAGTTTTATACGTCTTACCCCATATTTCATTACAATAATTAAAATGTGGTAATATTATTGCATTGTATATATAAAACAAAATTCTTCTAGGTACAAAATCTACCAATTTAGATAACACTCAAACACATTTTGATATTCTCGAAGATATGTTCTCTAAGTGGTGGTTCCACTCAAGAGATTTATGAATAAAAATACCAAGAAAATTTATAATTTGAGTTCTTTCAAAAATTACATTTTCAATCTTAATCAAATCAGAATTTACAAAAATTTTCTTTCTCTTAGAATGAAATAAAACATGTTGTTTTTGTAAAATTCAAAAATAACTTATTACGTTTAAACCATTCATTCAACATTTGTAATTTATTATTCAGGGTAAATATAAGTGTGTTTACATTTCTGTGAGAATATGATACTACAGTGTCATCAGCAAAAAGAGAAAATTTCAATATTTCTGAACAATTTACAATATAATTAACATATACGTAAAATAACAGAGGCCCCAGCACAGAGCCCTGAGGTACACCGATGTTTACCTCTCCTAGCATGGATTCGACACCATCAACCACCACATATTGTTTTCTATTTAACAAGTAACTAGAAAACCATTGTAGGGGTAAACCCCTTATTCCATATTAACATAGTTTTGTTAAAAGGATATGGTGGTTGATGGTGTCAAAAGCTTTTGAGAGATCCATGAACACTCTACAACAAATATTACCTTTATCAATTTCTTGTAAAATATAATCAGTAAAATATATCAAATTCAATGAGGTGGAATGATTTTTCCGAAAACCAAACTGTTCAGGAATTAAAATATTCTCCTTGGTAAGATAATCATAAAGCCTGTCATACATAAGTCTTTCAAGGAGTTTAGCAAAAATAGAAAGGAGAGCAACGGGTCTGTAATTTTCAATATTCTGTGGATTATCTTTTTTAAACAAAGGAACTATTGCACAACACCAGTGCTCAATGACATATTAAAAATATTACATAATGGATCAGCAATATACTAAATAATATAATCTTTCATGACTCGAGGAGATATATCATCTGGCCCACTGGCTTTTTGATGTCTGAATTAAGGAAGATATTTTTATAATTTCATGATTCCATATATTATGGTGATATTTCTTCCTCTTTCTCACACACACACTTTTAACCAAAGATAAGACAAATTAAAACGGGAGACAACTCTGCAAGTAGGCTAATTTTATTCAAAGAAGGCAGAGACCTGACATTAAATTACAGAAACTACCTCTAATTTAAGAAAATGTAAAACACTTCATATATCATGGATAAACTATCATGGTTCATCAGGACTTAATCAGTTCTCCATGGCCAAGTTCGATCTGTAGCTATAAGTTCATTTTAATTGAAATGGGATATATTACTAAGGATACAAATCAGGTGTTCTGACTCATTGGCCGATATTTCCAAACTAATGATGAAAATTCGACATCTATTAGGAATTTCTTAATAAGAAAGTTTATGAAGACAATGACTAAATGAAGGAGTTAGTCCCCACCCCCCCACACACGTTTAGTTCCTTAATTAGTTCATTACATAATGCAATGTGTATTATTACAAATCTGACTCGTCACAATGCATGCACATCTGACAGATTTTCTATAGTTTATGTCTCATTGATATGAATTTCCCTAAGGTTATTTCTGAAAGCTTTTCACATAACCTGAAAAAGCCGAGGGACTAATTCAGAAAAGAGACTTTTTTTTTGTTTCTGCAGTTGCTTGAACTTAAGGTGGTATTTGTTCTTCCGGAATGCCGTACAATGTGAGTGTGCCTATTGTTTGACTACCAAAAGCAAAAGGTTATACCGGAGACAAATGCTACCACAACACAAGAATAAGAAAAAAAATATTTAAAAAAGTTTCTGTGGTCTCCATTGTTCAATCAAATCACGTATGCTGCACCGAACCCTGTCTGATGGTTGAAATGTAATTCATTAGCAAAACACGATGACCATGTGAAAGAATTTGTGTCGGTTTTTTTTTCTTTGCTTCAGGAATGTGTACTGGACGAGAGCCGGATATAAGGAAATAAAATGTAACAACATTCAAGACGGAAGCGATTGCACTCCTCTGAGCACACCTAATAACTACGGCATCGCAGGCTTGTCCATCGACACAACTTGTAAGTATAGGATGTACAATGAAGTATTTTAAGTCATCTTCAGTGCAGTCATGCATCAAAAATTTAAAGGGCACTCCAAGCGATTCTTTTTTTTTCTTTGTAATTTCACAGCGTACATTAAATTCGATTGTGACATTTATAGATATGCGGAATTTATTGTGGTTCTTGATCAGACAAACGAATGCTATGCAACCCCTCTGTTACAGCACAAAATGTCGCCCCAGGTCAAATTGTCGCCCCTGCATAATTTGTCTGGCGACAAATTGTGCTGCTTGTGCAGTTCCCAAGTTTTGACCTCGATGGCGACAATTTGTGCTGGCAAAATGAAACGTAGCTGCAAGAATTCTTGTCGGACATGCACCGTTGTGCACTATGAATTATGTGGTTGGGGTGGTTGGTCCGGTGTTATGCTTGGGTGGGATGAGTATGACTGGTACGTTATGCGTATGTATGTATGTGTATGTGTGTGTGTGTGGGGGGGGGGGCTGCATAGTATGTGTTGTGTATGATTTGTAGGTGTGGACCCTAAACGAAAATTCTAATCAAATAATAATCAAACTGAGAAAGTCTTAAAACATAAATCTTCAGCAGCAGGCAGGAGCAAAAGTCTACTGTGGCAATGAAAATGTTTTCAACGTGTATGAGCTCGTGTTTAGGGTTCACAGCTGCGTTGATTTCAAAATACAAAACATTTATAGTATGGATGTGTCAATTCCAGCTGCTGTGAGGTGGGCTAAGAGAAACCGGGAGAAAATGCAAAGGAAATACCCTCCCTAAATGTTATTTGTCTTTGTTGATTTTTTTTTCACAGCATTCATTTTCTTTCATCAGTCTTCAACTACCATATCACTGATTCTTTGTCCCAGAATAAGTTTGCCATGCTTTATGCATGAGCAAATAATTTCGAAACGCCGTAAATAATTTCTCAATCGTTAGTTGATTTCAGCACAAATGAACTGCCATATTATGCACACCCCAAATAACACTCAGCTATCATGTGTGCGCGCACATACACACTTCCTTGATACCTAACCGTGACTTTTTACATGACTTATTTGTATGGATGTAGCCATGTAAGTTATAAGTTATGTGTTGGTATTTCAATGACTATATAAAGAATGATATTACCCCTAAATGTGCTTCGAGGGCTGGCAACAATTTGTGCCGTCAGCCCTCAGCACAACTTAATTGTCGCCAGATGACAATTCGTGCTGGGGGACAATTTGTGCCGTCAGCTCCGTGTACAATTTGTCACCTGTTTCAGGGGGCGACAATTTGTGCCGGGGCGACAATTCGCTACACCCCTCAAAACATACGCACATTCAACATACGCACATTCCAGTATGTGCCAACATAGTTTTATTACATTAACAAAGTTTTGTTCACCTATGTTAAATTTATGCATGTTATCAACTGTTGCTCTGCTTTCTTAAGCACTCAATCACTACTTCCATTCTTAAGTGAAGCTGCTATGCAACCATCCTTGTTCAATGTGATTTGTCATGAATTTAAAAACATTTTAATCATCATCCATGATCACTATAAATTTGAAGCTGTAGGCCCAGTTTGAACATTCGTACAGATATCAAAGTGTAAAGGTCTGAACATACTCCGGAGGTCTTATAGTCAAATTTAGGAAAAGACACAAACGGTGATGGGGATGTCATCAGAGTCGATTGTTTGGTGTAAGATTTGTTTACTTTTATATTAGCAACATCAAAAACAAAGTTGAAAAGGTCATGATAACCGCTTGCCTGGCATCACCATAGGCGTATTATCTCCAGAAAGTAGCTATGCCTGTGGTTGTATTGCATTATATTGTGTTTATTTCCCGCCATTAAAAAGATATACAATCAAAAGATATATTACGTGAAATAGAACTTCAACGGAGAGATGACCCTACTCAGCGTTGTTTTACAGAGGGATCTCTTACATGCATGAGAAATGTAAACGAACAGTACAGTTAAATGCGAAAATACAAACGTTCAGAGATATAATACATTAGCACTTTTATTTGACCTTTCACCTTTTAACCTTTTGGCAAAAAACTACCAAGAGAATCTGTATTGGGTAATACATATACACTCTAAAAAATCCCGAGTCAGAACTGACCCGGAACTGGGTCCGTCGGGGTCACACACCGTTCCGCGTCAAAAATTACTTGGAATTTGGTCATGGAGACTCCGAATGGGGTTACCCTGACCCAATTCATGACTCTGAATGGGTCTTATCTGGCCCCATTCCTTGTCATTTCTGACCCGGAACGGTGTATGACCCCAACAGACCCAGTTCCGGGTCAGTTCTGACTCGGGTGTTTTAAGAGTGGTATTCAGTTTCAAGAAAAATCCTGCAGGCATTGCATATGAGGGAAATAATGAAATTTTCGAGAAGTTGACCTTGACCTTTGATCCATGACCTTGCACCCATGCCCCCCTAAAGTCCCCAGTTAATCACTGCCAGTCACTACATGCAAAATTAATTCTAAATCACTGTACTCAGTGTGCATCAATGATCAATTATGTACTAAATTCAATGAAGAAGATTCGAACCATTTGCGAGATATGGAGAGAAAAAAAGTTCACTTGACCTTTGACCTCATGACCCGAAACTCTCTGTGAAGAATCTCTGTTTAGGTAGTACACGAATACACTAAATTTCAATAAAATACCTTTAGGCATTGCATAGTTTTAGGGGAAATGTTACAAATTTTGAACATTTAACCTTGAACTTAGATCTTTGACCTTGAGCATGTGCACCCAAAAGTTGATGGGCACAACTTATAGACAGGGCAGAGCCAGGCAAAAACTGCCTTTTTTTCCAGTCAAGGTTTTCTCACTTGATTCTGGTACTTTAGACCATACTTAACAAAATAAGCTTCTGCGCCATCTTGAAATCTGTCCCGAATCCAAGATGGCCGCCCAAAATCCAAAATGGCCGCCAGAGGACCTAAAAAGTGCCTTCTGTGGTTAAGATTTGTCTGGGGATGGGGATTTTTTAGTCTATTTGATGATAAATGGTAAGAGAAATAAGATTCAGTGGATTAAAATTAGAATCAGTTTCTTTTTTATTGCGAAAATCCAACATGGCCGCCAGACGCAGCTCCCGAAATTGATAAATGTCATAATAACCGGAGGGTCAAACCCTAAAAACTCGCTTACTTAACGAGTGAGTTCCACTCTCTCTACAAACTAAGTAGACCATGCTTATTTTCAAATTTCTATTGTAACAAACAACATACCACTGGTCTACCTTAAAGAAATTGTTGCGAAAGCCTCCAAATCCAAAATGGCGTCCAAGATGGCCGCCATATTTACTGAATTTGCTATTTGAAATATAGAATTTGATAGAAACATCAGATTTCAACAAATGTGATGTCATATGAAAGAGAATAAAATTTCCTACAAGTTGATACCATTTTTGTGGGAGATTGTGATAAATGAAGTGAGATATAAAGAAAAAACACTCATTTTTTATATTTTTCTGAAAAAAGGAAAATCATGAAAATGCTTGATTCAGCATAAATCAGAAAAAGACTGAAGGATTATTTTGAAACGTTTTTAAGAATTTTGCTTAACATATAATTAATATTTGGAGAAAATTAGGGGTCAGTACCACTTGCGGTTCAGGAGTTATAATGTCTCAAACTTGAAAACTCACTATGTAAAAATTTCCACTTTAGCTGTGACAAGACCTTGTTGGTCGTAAAGAGAGTCTGCACGCGGCAAGACTACTACTGACACTGACGCTTGCAGCAGTGCTAGTGGTGCGTGTAGTAGTCTTGGTGCGCGCAGACTTTTTTTTTGACAAACAAGAGTTTGTGCCTGCAAACTAACTTTTCACACCAAGTGGTAGCTCAGGTGACGCTGATCGTTATTATTTCAAAGTAGATTGTTCTGATATGTTTTTATGCCTCCACCAACGAAGTGGCCGGAGGCATTATGTTTTCGGGTCGTCCGTCCGTCCGTACGTACGTACGTCCGGACGTCTGTCCCGTTTTGTTTTTGTCGATGTCTCAAGAACCGTGTGGTGGTTTTACATCAAACTTGGTATGAGGGTATATCCTGGGGATAATACTTTGTTTGGATTTTAGGGTCATGGGGTCAAAGGTCAAGGGTCAAAGGTCACAGGTTATTTTGAGAAAAAAAGGTTGAAATTTCATGTTTTTCTCCATATCTCGCAAATGGTTAAAGGTATCTTCATGGAACTTAGTATATATATGCTTGTACTGATGGGCAGTGATTATCTAGGAAAGTTGGGGGTCATGGGTCAAAGGTCAGGGGGGTCAAAGGTGAAGGTCAACTCCTCAAAATATCACTACTTATATTTATGCAATGCCTGAAGTTTTTTTTTATAAACTTGATGTATGCATATATTACCAAATATATATTCTGTGGGAAGTTTTTGCCAAAAGGTCAAAAGTCAAAAGGTCAAAGGTCAAGTGAAAGTGCTTAATTGCACTTTTTCCTCCATATCTCGAAAGTAACTCAAGGTATCATCATGAAACTTACATATTTATGCATGTTCTACCTGACAGTGATTCTCTTTGGAACTGTGAGGTCAAAGGTCAAAGGCGAGGTTTAGATAATGCTATTTTACTATTTGATACTGAAATTATACTTTTTCTCAATATCTTGAAAATTACTTAATGCATAAACTTATAAAAGGGTCAACAGTCAAGTAAAAATCATCAGTTCCCCAAATACCTGCACTCTGACGTTTTAATCATTCATTAAATTGAACCTAGTTCTAGGAAAGTGAACATTAAGCACATTTGTGGCAAACCTGTCATTTTAGTATTTTGCCAATTGTGTGAAACTGTCATCACACATTGTCAAGACATTGATTTGTGGCAAACCTGTCATTTTAATATTTTGCCAATTGTGTGAAACTGTCATCACACATTGTCAAGACATTGTACTATAGACCTATTAGGAGAACCATGCATTATAGCGGAGGCATACCAGTCGCCGTAGCGACATTTCTAGTTTTTTATTCTAAGCTGTCAACAGTTATCAATGTTATGGTTTCTTGAAAAGAAATGGTGATATCTCCATATGTTTTAGGCTTCATAATATATATATACATTTTTTTTTTTACATGGTAGAATGTTTTGTGATGGACTTACAACTAACCTGCACATATAAATCGAATGTGATATCTCTTCCAATGGTAAACGATACCTTTAGTGTGTTGCGTCAGAGTCAAATCTTGATTAATAATTTGATATATTTTTAGAATTTCTTGTATTGCTGTCTATCATATATATTGTCTTTGTTTAAACCATATTGAGGGTTTATTTACTTTGGGGGGGGGGGGTTTGGAGCTCATTTTAGTGTTTGGGTAAGGCCCAATCTTTGATTTAAAAAAGAAATGCTTCTGTATCAAAGATATGCTTTTGTACTTGTATGTTACTCTGCTGTTGTAGAAACGTGAATGATGATGGCATATGTGTAATAATATCTGATCCGTACATGTCCTTGAAAGCCCTTCTGATCCGAGCACCCCCCACCCCCGAAAAATTTCTCAAAGTTGCTTTTAAATGTGTTGTGCGAAATTACTTTTCAGTATATTGTTCAAATAACACTGTCCAAAATGATCATTCATGCTGTATATTCACATTTCTGAGGGGCCCACATTCTACAAGACTTGTCTTTTTAGTGGGTCCCTCCATTTTTCGAAGTACCCACAATGTTTACTTACTTCAAATCACTCGAGTTTTATGATAATCTGTAATGATTGTAAGGTGCTACAATTATTGTATTCTTTTCATCCTACATAGTTTTGAGCACCAGATTTTCTGTTAACAAAAAAGAAGAAGTGATGTTTATATGTTCTTGTCGAAAAATGAAATAAAACATTGAATTGAATTGAATTGATTTGAATTTACAAATAAGCATGCTGAAAGTGTATTCACAGTGAATATATTTTTCTTACATCGTTTTAGGCTGATTTCATGTGGGTTATAGCGTCAAAATTGAATTGAACTAATGCCATTGGTAGATGCTTTCACATTTTAGATATCAGGATCACTCGAGAGTGGAAATGTTCATTTGCATTCCTTTTAGAGTGATCTCAGGGATCACTCAAAGAGTGACGAGTGATCCCTAAGGTCACTCTAAAATGAGTAAAAATGAAAATTTTCACTCAAAATTCACTCCAATTTTACTTTAAACTTACTGATTTCCGTTATTAACTCCTTCAAAAATGAAACTTCCACTCGATTTTTTTTTTCTTTTTCGGAGAAGAATATCACTGGTTTTAAAAATGTCTTCATAAAAACCCATGACGGTTTGAAATAGCACTACAATGTTCAAAATATATAAAAACTATAAATAGATAGCACAACAGACAAAATTGTACCAAAATTAAAATAATACATTTAATTTGGCGCAATAAACTATGTCAGCTTTGATGGCCTGCAATCTTGAAGTTTTTGAGTGATTGATCCAAATTTTGTTTTAAATTTTCTATAGCATGGTTGTTTCAAGCTTCTACCTCTATTTAAAAGACATTTTTTGCTTCATCTCATCTGCTCCAGAACAATCTACTTTGAAATGATAGCGATCGGCGTCACCTGTTTGCAGTTTGCAGGCACAAACTCTTGTTTGTCAAAAAAGTCTGCACGCACCAAGACTACTACACGCACCACTGGCACTGCTACAAGCGTCAGTGCCAGTGATGCGTGTTGTAGTCTTGCCGCGTGCAGACTCTCTTTACGACCAACAAAGTCTTGTCACAGCTAAAGTGGAAATTTTTACATAGTGAGTTTTCAAGTTTGAGACATTATAACTCCTGAACCGCATATGGTACTGACCCCTAATTTTCTCCAAATATTGATTATATGTTAAGCAAAATTCTTAAAAACGTTTCAAGACAATCCTTCAGTCTTTTTCTGATTTATGCTGAATCAAGCATTTTCATGATTTTCCTTTTTTCAGAAAAATATAAAAAAATGAGTATTTTTCCTTAAAATCTTAATCCATTTATCACAATCTCCCACAAAAATGGTATCAACTTGTAGGAAATTTTATTCTCTTTCATATGACATCACATTTGTTGAAATCTGATGTTTTTATCAAATTCTATCTTTCAAATAGCAAATTCAGTAAATATGGCGGCCATCTTGGACGCCATTTTGGATTTGGAGGCTTTCGCAACAAATTTTTTGAGGTAGACCAGTGGTATGTTGTTTGTTACAATAGAAATTTGACATTAAGCATGGTCTTCTTAGTTTGTAGAGAGAGTGGAACTCACTCGTTAAGTAAGCGAGTTTTTAGGGTTTGACCCTCCGGTTATTATGACATTTATCAATTTCGGGAGCTGCGTCTGGCGGCCATGTTGGATTTTTGCAATAAAAAAGAAACTGATTCTAATTTTAATCCACTGAATCTTATTTCTCTTACCATTTATCATCAAATAGAGTTAAAAAAAAAAAAAAACCCATCCCCAGACAAATCTTAACCACAGAAGGCACTTTTTAGGTCCTCTGGCGGCCATTTTGGATTTTGGGCGGCCATCTTGGATTCGGGAAAGATTTCAAGATGGCGCAGAAGCTTATTTTGTTAAGTATGGTCTAAAGTACCAGAATCAAGTGAGAAAACCTTGACTGGAAAAAAAGGCAGTTTTTGCCTGGCTCTGCCCTGTCTATTAGCCCACTCATACATATGCAAGCCAAGTTTCATTGGGATACCTCAAACATTTGTATATTTTGTTTTTCTTTTAGTTACGCTGTAAACAAATTTGATTACGGACGGACGGACGGATAACCCTAAAACAAAATGCCTCCGGTGGCACTTCGTGGCGGAGTCATAAAAAAACGGGTTTTCTACATTGTCTTTTCTTTTGATAGCATTGAATTTACCACATGAAAAAGAAAAGATTGTTCACAGGATGTTTTAATGCACAAAAAGTGACTATTTAGAAAAATATCAGCCACTGCGGTTTTCCTTAGCGGGCAGTTATGTAAATCATGCAATGCAGCGTACCCCAGAAAAACAAAGGGAAAACGATACCACGTTTCCTTGCAGTCTTTTTAAAGGACAAGTTGACCTTCGTAGACATGTGGGTTGAGTGAAAGCAACCATACAGGTAGAACACTTCTGTGAGAGTTTGAGGAAAATCGGACAATCCGTTCAAAAGTTATGAATTTTCAAAGTTTTTGCTCAGTCATGGCTAGATGAGAAGATTACTATAGCTTGTGATGTCACATGTGTACAACAATATAAAGAAAGAAGAAAGAAAATTCAACATAATTATTTTCACTTTTCTCGCATAGCAAAAGAACACTCGTCTTCTTTCTTTCAGAAGGCAGGGGGAATAGCATTACTAATAACGTACATCAGTGACAATTCGAAGAAATGTGCACTTTATTAAAAAAGTAAAGTTTTGTGAAATTCTCTTTTTATTTTCCTTATATTGTTGTACGCATGTGACATCATAGTGTTCTCATCCAGTAGTGACTGCGCAGATACTTTAAAAGTTCTACTAATTCTATAATTCTACTAATATTGTTGCCTTCACTCAACCCACATGTCTATGAAGTTGAGCTTGTCCTTTAAAGATCGAAATCATACATTTTACGCATGAGATGTAGATGAATGGAAACGTAAGCTTTTCTTCTTTCATTTGATGTAGAATTCAATGTTAATAATTCATACAAGACAGAACTAGAACAATCGACACTCGTGCTACCAAATTTTCAGTTTTACGCGCAAATGATGACTTAAGTTGATGAGTGATTTCTTTTTTTTTGCCGTTATGTTTTCGAAAAAGAAAGTTCATAACCAAGACATCCATATTTTTTCTTTCATATGAGACGTTATGCGTCAAATAGGCCTATAAACATCGCATGCTCAAGAATAAAACGTTGCCTGAAAACATGCTTCATTCCTGCCGATTCTACGGATAATCAAGAACAAGCATTCGGCTCTCCCTATTTAGCACTAGACAATGGGTTCATCTGCGCAATAAAAGATGAATTCACACAAAACAACAAGTGAATAATTTTGGAAGTATTTACAGAGATTGATGTATGGAAAACTCCTTGTTGTCATTTATTTAGAATAAGCTATAAGACGTATAACCAATAACTGAAGACTAATGTCGTGAATATTCTCAGGCTGTATGGAGTCCGATGTCTAAGGGAAATCAACGTTACAAATGGTACGGTACACATTTTGATAATTTTGCACCTCAAACTTTAATATCTCACTGTTTTAATTCCTCGCTAAATTTTCTCTCAAGGGTGGTTCATCCTGCATAACTGACAGGGTTTTGAAGTTTTGGAAGGGTAGGTGAACTAGAAAGAGAGGTACCTCACTTTTTTTTATAACTGAACTTGCATTTTTAACAAACGTACAATTACTGGGTCCTCTTTCTGGAGGGGCTCGGAAAAGGCTTTTTCGGTCAGTTACTCTCCCACCCGCCCAATAAATAGATAAATAAATATACATGAATAAATAAACATAAATATCCGCTGAGGAACACCCTTTGCTCTGTAGTTATAGCTGCTTGGTCAGGCGAGTTCATGATCACTGATGTGCTTATCAACAACCCTATCCAAACCGAACCGTCTGCAGGGGCGGATCCAGGAATTCTGTATGGAGGGGGCACGCCTTTAAAAATTAAAGGGGGAGGGGGTACGCACCCCACCTCCAAAATATTTTTCTTTTTAGTTCTTTTGTTTTTAAGAAAATAAAGGAGGCCCGCCCGGTGCATCCCCGCCTGGATCCGCCACTGGTTTGTAATAATATTCCCACTCATCCCCCTTCATGTTTTTGTGAATTTATTGAAACATGAAGGCCATCTGCCAAGTCGGGCAGGCGTCGGGAAAGCTAAATTGCTCTTTCTTTACTATCCATCTATCTGGGGGAAAATTGAAGCATATTTTCATATTCAGTTTTCTCGAATAGGCGTATAAGATCATTTTTTAACGCATAAAATGTCATATAAAAGGGAGACAAATGCATGTCTAAGCTGTGTTTATATTTTTCTTTGGATAAAATTGTCCAAAAGGCATGAAAACTCACTCAAATTCTCAATTTCCGTGACTGTGCAAAGGAAAATTTTGTAGCACTATTGTGTATTGTAACTTAGTTATGCATGTTATGCATCAAATGAAAGAAGAGAAGTGCATCTATTCATTGAAATATAATAAGGAAAATATATAATTTTGATTGCAAGGAATTGTAATGAAACTCGGTTTCAGTTAGTTTTTTTGGGGGGTCTAAACTATGTGTGTGTGTGTGTGTGTGTGTGTGTGTTTGACTGGGTGTTCGTGGTTGCGTTGATAGTACCCCCTCCCCCATGTACATTTCTTCCTTTTCCTCGTGGTGTTCTTATTGTGTAATTGCAATACCGTGTTATTGACAAGACGGCACATACTAATTAAACGACCCTACCTGACAAAGGACAAAGTATAAAGGAACGACCCTTTCTATGACAAGAATGAAGCAATAATAAGACAAGCAGTTATTTCACGTAAACATGAAAATTATAACATAATTTCCTAACCCATAGAATGCTCTTTTTTGACAAATCTTTACATTTTTTATTGTTTTGATGTACATGTCATTTTGCTACTCAATTTGTCATGTAGGCTTTACACAACATCAATTATCTACTGCAGAATGCGGTGTTATAGTGTGTCAAATTCGCAAGACGAAATCAAGACGGAAGATGGTTTATCAATTCCCAGATCCAAGCATAGATTCTTAATACCTACAAGATATGGCTGAGACTCAGCTCTAAAGAAACAAAGAGAGTAATGCTAAACTGGAACAAATTAGCTTAATCTCTTGCCAGTACTGAAATAGAGGTGCTTCATATGAGGTATTTCAAAATGCTGTCACTTCGCATCTGAATGTTTGTATAATGGTTATACGAACTGAAAATTAATAAGTCTTGATAATCGAGTATAAATGTCAATAGAGTTGAATAAAAACGGTAAATCAAACTGTCAAACATATTGACCTAGTGTAAGGCCTATCTCTCATTAGAAAGAAAGATACATAACGCACAACAGAATGCTATTGTTAAGTTTTCTTTTACTATAGGAGTTGAAATAAAGACAGTAATTTAACATATTATTTTCACATTTGATCAATTATGCCCACATCGTTTCTGAACATACCGAAAAATCATCGGCACGTTCATTCTTTATTTACATTGTGACCATTATATCTTTAAATGCCTACGAAAGAATATTCTTTTTCTCGCAATTTGTCTTTTTGACTCACAGCTGGCAGACTGCTCCTTTGTGACGCCAATGGAGCCGACAAGGGCTACTACATTAACCTGCCTCCACGGAGCCAAGGGGAGACTAATATACCTGGAATTGACATAGAGAGTGATGCCAGTGACAGATACCTTGTGGATGTGAGCATATTCAACGACACAGTGTACTGGCTGCGGAAGGACGGTGTGGTGGTCACCACAGACTACGCTTCGAGCAGTCCGACTTCCATCCTGCATCCCATAACTCAGGATGAACTCGGAGGTGATAGGACTCTTAATTTGTGGAAAATGGCCATCGCTTATGATGATCCTATGTAATTCTACATTCTCGTCATGTCAAGTCACCGCAAAATCCATCGTCATAAAGAATGATAACAATACTATTATTAAGTCATGTGACTTTTTTCGTGTTCAAAGTTGTGAATAAGGCAAAATAATTCAAGATTTAATGATATGATAATGATTTTATACTATATATCTTCATTTTGACATGATAGTATACTGTCGCCATCCTCTATCTCTGGACATTTTTATATGGGATTGTATGAAATGTGAGTTCTCACAGTCATTTTACTCCCCCATTGCTGACATGAGACAATTAGACAGTTTGGATGTTATTAGTCGACATTATCTCTGGTATTTGCTTGTTTGCATTTATTCCTGTTTTTAGAGTCATAACAAAATGAAAACACATTGCTGTATAGAGTTAAACAAAATTAAACAAAATTAACAAGGCAGAAAAAAGTGCATTCCCATAATATACTGCAGCACATTTATTATAGAACATTTTTGGTGTCTCAATCATAAAACGCAGTTTATTTGATTCTACAAGCATTAAGAAAGAGACCATCAGCATAAGCATGGCTTGACTGGGCTGACGGCTTCTGCGAAATGTATAGATTTTTGCAATGATAAAGGAAGATGTATAAAGGTAGTATTTGTGTGTGCAGTATGTGCATTATATTGTCAATCAATATCAATATCAATATCAATATCAATATCAATATCAATATCAATATCAATATCAATATCAATATCAATATCAATATCAATATCAATGTATACGATAATGCTATCAAATTGATGACACCAGAATCTATTATACAGTATATAATATATATTATATTTTGGATCAAAAATTTGTCTCCCATTGATTGGTTAAAAGAGCTTCACGTGATTATAGGTATTTTGAACTATTTTAGAGTGTTGGTGTGTTTGACACTCCATGAAGTACTATTTGCAAAATGACGTCACTTTTATGACGACATTTTGCAAATAGTATATACTATTTGCAAAATGATGTCACAATCACCCTTCTTTACAATCAAGTGTCAGCTCCGTGTACCCGTCAGCGTCCGGTCCCGAATTCTAGTGTTCAGGTTTGCAGCGGCCATACGAGCGCTTGGATACATGCGACGGGCAACTCTGGCGGTGCCACGGCTACTACATTTTTCAATTTCCGATCTCTCGCACTGTTGCGTATTGCAGGCGCTGCGCTGCCGCCGCAGTGCGGCTAAGCCTAGGGCCTACATAAAATGATTTTCACTTTTTATTCAAATTTTTGATCCAAAATATAAAACAAATATACTTTGCCTAGTTTCGAGTTTCTTGTGAAAACTATGGGCCTCGGTGACTCCAAACTAGTACTATTCATTTCGGGGCTGCGCCCCTCAGTGAATAGTACTAGTTTGGAGTCACCTCTGCCCATAGTTTTAACAAGAAACTCTCAAGGCCAAGTATATTTGTATACTGTATATGTGACCCTGCACCACAAAACAAATGTAAATTATGAAGTTGTAGTTTACGTAGTGTATCTCGTTACAATGCATTTCTTACCGTAGCTTTAAATGTTAAAGGAAAGCAGTGATGAAAACAAGGTTATTAAAAACAGAGGTGTGAAGGTATAATATGAAAGATTCCATCACTTGTCCACTCTGTACCAAATGTGTACAGTTGTGTCCCTTTTTGTACGGAGGAAGACAGGGGATAAATACGCGTACCACATGGAACTCCTCAGTCTCAGGATTGAATCCTTTGAACAATGTTGAAAGGGCCTCTATACAAGAATTCAACTTACTGGGACTTATCATAGGTAATTCAGGTAATTCAGATAAATCTTTTTCATAGGAAACAACGATGTGTTTGTTTTCAGAGAGTCGGGTATCAAGGCATTCCATAATATGATTGGTCCGTGATTCCTGCCTGACCGATGCGTTGTGAGAGCTTTTGGATCGTGTGAGTGGAAATCTGTTGAGTGTCGTGCATATGGCAAGCCATATTACTTTTTAAAAAGATTTTCTGATATCACGAATTCCCTTTCGTGATATCAAAAATTCGAATTTCTGATATCACAAATTCAATTTTTGATATCACAAATACCCATTGGTTTATCACGTAAAACCAAATTTTGATATCACGAAATCGAATTAGTGATATCACAAATTCAATTCGTGATATCACGAATTCACATTCTTGATATCAAGAAATACATTTTGTGATATCACTAATTCCAATTTGTGATATCATTAATTTACATGGAATTTCAGCACATATCATTCGCAAAGAAATCATTTGATTTCGAACATTAGTTTTGCGCTGAAATTCAACCGTAAATTCTAGCGTTAGTTGAGGGCAGAAATACACAGGGAACTCGAGCTTTAGTTCAGTGCAGAAAACCAACGGGAATTTGAGCGTTAGTTGAGCGCAGAAATACACAGGGAATTCGAGCATTAGTTTTGCGCTGAAATTGAACTGTGAATTCGAGCGTTAATTGAGCGCAGAAATACACAGGGAATTCGAGCATTAGTTTTGCGCTGAAATTCAGCTGTGAATTCGAGCGTTAGTTGAGCGCAGAAATACACAGGGAATTTGAGCATTAGTTTTGAGCTGAAATTCAACTGTGAATTCGAGCGTTAGTTGAGCGCAGAAATACAAAGTGAATTCGAGCGTTAGTTTTGCGCTGAAATTCAACTGTGAATTCGAGCGTTAGTTGAGTGCAGAAATACACAGGGAATTCGAGCATTAGTTTTGTGCTGAAATTCAACTGTGAATTCGAGCGTTAGTTGAGCGCAGAAATACACAGGGAATTTGAGCATTAGTTTTGCGTTGAAATTCAACTGAATTCGAGCGTTAGTTGAGCGCAGAAATACACAGGGAATTTGAGCATTAGTTGTGCGTTGAAATTCAACTGAATTCGAGCGTTAGTTGAGCGCAGAAATACACAGGGAATTCGAGCATTAGTTTTGCGCTGAAATTCAACTGGAATTCGAGCGTTAGTTGAGCGCAGAAATACACTGTGAATTCGAGCAATAGTTTAGCGCAGATATTCCTGTGGAATTTCAGGTGTTATCTTTACATAGTATATAACGATAGTTACAAAAAACCTAAATGAAGAGTTTTGGCAACTCGTCTTCATTTAAAGTGATTAGGAATTGGTTTTAAAATAATCGATAAAAATAAATCGTTTAGCAACATATCTAAAATGCCATTATTGATATGTTGTCAATTACTTCAAAGTCACAAGGATTATATTCTTATTTTTTCCATTTCTCGCCACTGATTTGACAGAGACTGGTTGACTTACAACTTTTGTTTGCGTTTCTCTTTACTCTGTCACGTGAAAGATACTCTTTCCGGACCTCCCCCTGTTACTCCTCCGAGTTAATAAGAGAAATTTCTCATTGCGCAGATTAACAAAATTGAAGTCCTTCGTACCACTGCTTTTTTCTTACTACAAATTCTAACTGTTTGCCATGCATACTGCTGCATAAACTCCTCATAAGATCTGGATAGGCCCTATCTTCACTCTTCTTGCTCTGGTCTGAAGACTTTTGGGCTTGTGCATTCCAGTTTTGTTCTCCCCGGTTTTGGTTCTTGAATAAACTTTCCTATAATAAATTACACTTTAAATTATTTTACAAAATCATGAACATATTGTGGCAGGCAAACTGTACACCTTACACTATTGGTCTTAATGGATACACCCCTTTGTTCTGGAGGACTGATTTTGAGGAGTGAGAAAATGTCTTTAGGAGAAACACGTTGCTTTATGTGACCACCAGCCGACACCAGTGGTGGACATTTGGCAAGTTTACGACTCCCTCTCGCACCCTGCATGACTCACAGTCTCTCTATCTTATTCTCCGCTGCTGACATACACAGACCAGAGGGGTGATTGCCCTTGGTCGGTCCTCCGCAATGCAAACACATGGTATGCTTTTATAACACACATACACATACAACCACACATAATTATCATCGATTTGGTGGAAGAGTCTTACTGTAAAGGGGATTACCACATGAAAAATGAATTATAATTAACAATAATGTAGTAATAGATGACAGTTTGAGGACGAAACGATGAATTAAATGTAGGCCCTAAGTGTACAAAGTATCATTGAATTCATGATAACATGTTGCAAAACAATTGATTTGTATCAATAATTCATCGAATATACCTTAATGATCATTTAGGGAATGATGGATGTGTAAATCTCTCATATATAGTTATTTGTATGTTGAACATTGTTCTAAAAAAAGTTAGTAGTAGTATACATTCCGTCTGAATATCAGCTCAAAAGTAGTGTTCCAATTCCCTGTGTATTTCTGCGCCAAAAAAAAAAGACCGCTCGAATTCACAGTTGAATTCCAGCATAAAACTAACACTCGAATTCCCTTTGTATTTCTGTGCTAAACTAATGCTCAAATTCACAGCGATTTTCTGCACTGAACTGACGCTCGAACTCCCTGTGTATTTCAGCGCTCAACTAACGCTCGAATTCACAGTTGAATTTCAGCGCAAAACTAACGCTCGAATTCACTTTGTATTTCTGCGCTAAACTAATGCTCGAATTCACAGGGATTTACTGCACTGAACTAACGCTCGAAATCCTTGTGTATTTCTGCGCTCAAGTAACGCTCGAATTCACAGTTGAATTTCAGCGCAAAACTAACGCTCGAATTCACTTTGTATTTCTGCGCTCAACTAACGCTCGAATTCACAGGGATTTACTGCACTGAACTAACGATCGAATTCCCTGTGTATTTCTGCGCTCAACTAACGCTCGAATTCACAGTTGAATTTCAGCGCAAAACTAACGCTCGAATTCACTTTGTATTTCTGCGCTCAACTAACGCTCGAATTCACAGGGATTTACTGCACCGAACTAACGCTCGAATTCCCCGTGTATTTCTGCGCTCAACTAACGCTCGAATTCACAGTTGAATTTCAGCGCAAAACTAACGCTCAAATTCCCAGTGAATTACTGATATCACAAATTCGATTTTGTGATATCAATAATTCAATTCGTGATATCACAAAATAGAATTTGTGATATCAGAAATTCGCATATCAAATGTGATATCACAAATAAGAATTCTTGATATCACAAATTCACATTAGTGATGTCACAAATTTATTTCGTGATATCACAAATTCGAATTTGTGATATCAAAAAATCTCTTTTGTGATATCACGAATTACCATTGGTTTTTCACGTGAAACCTATTTTTGATATCAAGAATTCGAATTTCTGATATCACAAATTCATTTAGTGATATCTCAAATTGAATTTTAGATATCACAAATTCGAATTTCTGATATCACAAATTGAATTTGTGATATCAAGAATGGATTTTGTGATATCACAAATTCGATTTCTTGATATCACAAATTAAGTTCATGTGCCACACTTACGGGAATTTGTGATATCACAAATTCAATTCTTGATATCACAAATTGAATTCTTGATATCAAAAATTTGATTTTTTGATATCACAAAATGGAATTTGTGATATCAGAAATTAACTTTAAATGTAAAAAAGGCTTGCCATACGTGCAGTTAAAGTTTGTATTATCATCAAAGAAGTTTTGGAAGGACTGCAGCATTAGGTGCTTGGTATATTTACACCCCCACCCACATCAAAGTGTATATGGGGGTATAGGAATCACTCGGGTGGCCGGGTGGCCGGGTGGCCGGGTGGCCGGGCGGCCGGGCAGCCGCGCGGTCGAGCGGTCGAGCGGTCGAGCGGTCGGACGGTCGGGAGGTCGGGCGGGCGGTCGGTCTGTCAGTCACAAAACTTGTGGTTGGAACTACTCTCTCATTTCTTGAGTAATCGACATACACCGTATGTACAGTGCAACCGCTGGGTAGAGGTGCAAGACACATTTTCGTCTGTATGAAGTTACCATGGTCATGACATTATTTTTTTCTTCAGAAAAATCATGCAAAATGTTTTGGGTCGAACTACACTCTCATTTTTTGAGCAATTGTCCTAAAAGTTGGCATGCATGACCAATATCATAGGTAGATATGAAAGACACCTTTTTCGTCAGTATCCCATCATGTATTACCATGGCACCGTACATAACATAACATCACAAAATCTTGTGGATCAAACTCCTCTTTCAGTTTGCAAGCAATTCCGCTGAAGTGTAATGTAATGTGTAGTGGTGCAAGACACCAATTTTTTTTAGTGTGTGTTAAAAATTCTGTTGTAATGGCAACAGCAGTTTTTATACTAATCCTACAAAAATATGTTCAAGTTCAAGTTCAAGTTCAAGTTCATATTTATTCGTTTTTTTCCACAATATATAGCACAAACATAAATCTCACTTTCTTAAGTGACAAAATCAATGCATACAATTGTACAGAGAAAACAACAATAATAGCAAAAAAACAAACAAACTAACAGTATCGATACATTGCAATAGTTGCTAAGATAACGAAAGTGAAATAGTTTTCAATATATGCACTGTGTGAAAAAAACGGAGGGACCCACTAAAAAGACAGAGCTTGTAGAGTGTGGGCCCCTCTTTTATTAGAAGTCCGATGTAAAAATTGAATTGAAAACAGCAAAAAATCCGCACAAAAAGTTCGTCACAAAAAAGTTTGGCAGCCCACTAAGAGACAGACGAACAAACAGTTATACATAAAACAACTACAAACAGAGTAATGAACATGCAACAGGACTGGGACAGCAACAAGACTACTTGTAGGAGGAAAAACAAGGAAAAAAAACTGACATGACGACACAAGAGGAAACAAGACTATATCGTGATAAAGAGGTAACAAAATAGACAGGAATATGCAACACAGATGACGATCCTCGGAGGTTTGAGGAAGAAAGAGAAGAAGAAAAAAGAATATAGAACAAACCCTGCAACTGCGAAGTATAGGTTAAAGAAAATCTTATCATAATCAAGGCTTGAGCAATAGTTACAATAATAAGAGAACGGCAATGCCGATATTGCGGATGAGTAACAAAGTAAGCCTATAAACTAATCTGATTCTGCGAGTCGTCATTATAAGATTGTAAAAGAAAAGACTTTAATCTTCTTTTAAATGAGTATATAGATGGAGCACATTTTAAATCATGATTCAGGGAATTCCAATAATTTGGTCCAGTGTAAATAGGCCTAAGTGTATTCTTTGCTAAAATCGTTCGAAGAAGTGGTAAATGAAACTCGTTAGAACGTCGGGTGGGGTAATTATGGAATGATTGATTTTTTGAAACATAAAATCAAAGACAGGTGGGAGTAAATTGTTTTCATACATATACATAAATTGACCTAAGTTAAATAAGAATAATTCGTTGATTTTCAATAGCTTATAACAGTCAAACAATGCATTTGTATGTGAACGTGTAGGAGAATTAGAAATGATACGGAGGGCTTTCTTTTGCAATAATAACACTCTATTAAGCAGTGTCTGATGAGTATTGCCCCAAGCTAAAATTCCATAATTAAGGTAAGGGAGTATCAAAGAGGAGTATAACACTAGTAGGGTCTTTTCAGGAATATAAAATTTCAGTCTATTCATAACACCTATATTACGAGAAATAATTTTGCAGATATGATCTATATGGATTTTCCAAGAAATTTAATTATCTACAAAAATACCAAGAAATTTAAAATATGACACACTTTCTAAATTACAATCATTCAGAACTATTTCTGAGTTCAAAGAATCAACAGTACTGCTGAAAAGCATATATTTTGTTTTTTGAACATTCAGAGATAACTTGTTAGCTCTGACCCAGTTGGTCACTTTTTTCAATTCCGTATTTACTTGTTGAACTAAAACATCGATATCGTTATGGGCAAGAAAAACACTGGTATCATCAGCAAAGTGTATAAAAGAAAGTAGCTCTGAAACAGAGGAAAAATCATTAATATAAATGATGAATAACAGCGGCCCTAAGAGACTTCCCTGTGGAACGCCACACTTAACATCTCTTATAACTGAAAGATTATCTTTAATTGAAACAAACTGTTTTCTGTTAGCTGAATAACTCTTGAACCACTCCAAGGCCTTCCCACGTATTCCATAGTGCGATAACTTATGGAGCAAAATGTTATGATTAATCGTATCGAAGGCCTTGGAGAAGTCCAAGAATATACTAATTAAATGAGAATGGTTGTCGGTTGCATTAACAACTTTATCAATAAAATGAAGAACTGCATGGATAGTACTGTGTCTCTCTCGAAAACCAAACTGGCAATTTGTGAATATTTTATGCACATTACAAAAATTAATAGTTCAGATGTATATTGTTTTTTCTAAAACTTTCGACAATGAAGATAATAAAGAGATTGGACGATAATTGCTGACATCCAGATTATTATCTTTCTTAAATATTGGAATTACTTTAGCCAATTTCATTTTATCAGGAAAAATACCATTAGAAATTGACAGATTAAAAATGTGGGCCAAGGGATCTGCAACTGAGGATATAACACCTTTAAGGATACAATTATCGATATCATCATAACCGGAACTTCGTTTGTTTGTTAAAGAGGATACAATGTCGATAATCTCATGTCTATTTGTTGGAGTTGAAAAAATAGAATTTGGGTTATTCTGGCCTAACAATTCAGTAAAATTCTAGGTCATGTGGAATGACCTAGCACTCAGTTTTTGAGCAATTGATCCCAAATTTGGCATGCATGACTATTATCATGGGTAGATGTGCAAAACCATTTTGTTTTGTTTTTGTTTGTTTTTTGGGGGGTCAGGATGGCGTAATATATGTTGCCATGGCTACGGCAAATTTTCATGAAATTCACACGAGGTATTTTGTCTTAAACTACATTCTTCGTTTTAAAGCGATTGAGCTGAAATTTGACACATACAACCAATGATATATATGTAGTTATGCAAGACATCCTTTATCATGAGTGGTAAAAAGATCAGTTGCCATGGCAACAGCAGTTTTCATCCAAATCATTCAGAATCATCTAATTAACCTAACTCCTTTAATTTTTTTGTGTTTTCTTTATAGTATTTGGCTTGATATCTGACGAATGTAACCGGTACAGTACCTAGCTGTAACTATAGCTTTCATTGTTAGTGGAGCAATGTGTTGCCTTGTCAATAGCACATTTTTAAAGAAAATCAAATATTGTGGATTCAGCTAACTCCATCAGTCTTTAAGTATTTAGATTGGAATTTAACGCACAAACCTGTATAGTACGTAGATGTCTAAACTTTCTCTCTCATCGTAATTGAACAATGCGTTGTCATGGCAACAACACTTTTTGAATGAAAATCATACAAAAATACTATTGTTTCAGCTACCTTCCGCTTGGCTTGTTATTTGTCACTTATGTGACCATTTTACTACGTAGATGGGTAGATGGGATGGTAACAGTCATAAAAATCATACAAAAATTTTGTGGAGTCAGCTAACTCCCCATTTTGAGCGATTGGCTTGAAATTCGACAAGTGACCGCCATAATGGAGTTTGCAAACTTCATCTTTTGTTGGTGTCAAACAATGTGTTGCCATGGCAACACAGTTTGAAACAATTTGTTAACGAATTCTTTTATTAATGGAAATCGTGTTATCGTTGTTCATCTAAGTCTTATTAAGGTAGGCCCTATAGGGCATCCTACTCGAACAAGTGGGATGTAGTGATCTTAAGAATTGAAATATATATATGTATATATATATATATGTATATATGAAGAATGTTCTATGCCATTTTAGTGTCTTTTTCTTGATCAACAAATATCTAACAACGCTTCTGCGCTAGACGAAAGTTAAATTAGTTAATGTTAGCATTGATTTCGTTTCCACGCATTCGATATACAGTATGTACAGCTTGGTGATTATGTTAAAACAAGTGCATTTTCTGTGACAGGAATATTTATAAGGAAATAATCCGATATATAAAACTACATAATGTCATGAATGCACAATCAAAAATCATCGTCAGTCCGAACATTTGGGAAACATGTTATAAATTGTCCCCGATTTCGGGAGCAAAAGTCGACCAACCAGCGTGTCTGTCTGCTCGAGCCCGATATGTATACAGTAGTGTTAATGCGAACAGGCCAGACAACGCTAAGACTGAGGATGTGGGGGCGCGCCATTCATTGGTCGAAGGGAACAGTTGATAGGACTATATCCAGTAGGGTTGATGTGTCATGAATAATGATGTGTGAAGGAGATCTCAAAAGGCCCTACTCGCGCTGTCGCGCTCGGCTGGGCTCGTTTCTCTCGCCTGTTGTACAGCGAGAGGGCCTTGACAAGAGACTATACGTTTAAGCAAGATCATGAGAAAACAAACAGATGGTGACGATAAACGAAACATTGAGTGAAAAAAGTTATTTACTGTGAGAGATTTTAAATCTGCGAATAAGGGATCTGAATGCTCCTTACAACCTACGTTATTGTATAATACGTGTGACAGTCTTTTGTAGAAATTATGTTATACCTTTTTTTTTTTTTAGTAACCCGATGTTGGAATTTGAAATGTACGAAACTAACAACGAGTCATAAAGCATGAATGAAATGTTTATTGGGACATAAAACTTCAATCTATTACGGGGTGTAGGCCTACTAACATTACAGGAAATCGCATAAAGGAATATCATGCACATACAGTTCGATTTCAAATTGTCATCTATAAAAAATTCTCAATGAACGAAGTGCCTTCTGTTTGTGCTAATAGTGTACCATGCACTGTAAAATATGAATAATGCGTATCTTTATCATTTTTCCTCCTTATAAAGATGAATATAACCATTCTCTTTTTTTAAATCGAATGATAATCTATCACTCTTAAACATTATTTATACAGTTTCGATAATTTCGTATTAGGGAGGGTTCTTATTTCGTTTTAGGAGTGACTGTAAATCTGAAATAGTACAGATGATAGTTTCGCCGGTATTTTTCTTTTTCTTTAAATTATAATTGTAGTAGCATAGATGAGGATGAAATATCAGTGTTGTAGACCAAGAATAAAAAGGGCCCAATACAGAGCCTTGATTGACAACGCATCACGTATATAGTGTATTAAGTACAAACGAGTTGATTGATTTATAGCATAACAATTTATTGTTTTCTATTAAATAAAGTAATCCGTAAATACGTTCTAAAGTAATCACCATAATTTGATGTGGTAGAGTACAGATTTATTGTCAAAAAGATATAGAGTGTGTTATAGACAAGTCTTTGTATTACAAAAAAAAAATCTGAAAATCTGAAAATCAATCACTCCTTTTATTTAACATTACAGCAACTTGTGCAATTTTGCATGCGTTTGGAAATCTCATGCTGGTTGTGAGTGGAAGGTTACAAAAATAATATACTTTCAATGTACTAGAGGCGTAGTTATACTGCCAACAATTTGTTTTGAAAGAGTTTTAGTAATAGGAGTGAGATGCTCTCTCCTGGGACATGTCAACTACACTTTGCTTTAATAGTGCAACACTTTGTAGTGTAAAAGTGATATTTGTGACAGTTTGAATAGAGTCATGTACTGTAATGCACATGACTTGTTATGCACCAGGATTTGATCGTGGTGCAATACATAATTTAGCGTTAAAAGTCATACAGTGTCTTATAGACAAGTCTTTCTACTGCACACAACAGATGAGGAAGTATAGAGATTGAAATATTCGTGGAAATTAGAGAAATTTACAGAGGAGTCATCTTTTTTCTGCAACTTTTGCAATATTTGCATGCGTTTGGAAATATTCCGGTTGTGAGTGAAAGGTAACAAATATGTACGAGAGGCGTAACGTTGTTATATATTGCCAACAATTTGTTTTAAAAGCGATTTAGCAGTAGGAGTGAAATGCTCTCTCGTTTATAGTGAATATCAAGTACATATGTGACCCTGCACCTCAAAACAAACAAAAAGTCGCCAGACATGAATTTTTAGTTAAGACCATAATCTGAAAGAGCAGACTTTAAGCTTTAAAATGATGTATAACTCAAATCAAATGGACTCTCCTAACCTATCTAAATATTGGAAAGAAAGCACAAACTCAGGAAAAGTGTGAACTGAGAAAAGAGGCTCTTAAGTACAGTGTCTATTCAAGCGTTTAATCCTTGCCAAACCTTGCTGGCTGTGTGATGAATGGGACAAAAACAGGAAGTAAACCACCAGATTAACAACAATGAAGGGATTATTAGATTAAACTGAAATTAAGCATGCCTCATTAACACATTCAGTCCATAATTAATGCCAACTTTCAAAGCAGTAGCAGTATCTTTTCAAAAGTTATTAGAGTTGAAAGTGAAGAGTGTGGACAAGGTTTTTCAGAAATGAAAAAGGGATTCTAAAGACACACCTAATCACACTATTCTACCAAAAATGTTCGAGATAAACTGCTAAAAAAACACACTTTCCTGCCCGTTTTATGATACCAAATTTTAGCATAATGTAAAAGTAGACCCGCTCTTTCAGAAAGTATGAAAAAGTCAAGTTCGGCTAGGTTGACCCATTTCACTTATTTTTAGTCCTCACGCAAAATCAGTGTGTGCGACTTTATGTTCGTTTTGAGGTGCACGGTCACATATTGCTCCTTGCAACACTTTCAACACTTTGCAGTGTGACAGTGATATTTGTGACAGCTTGAATAAAGTCATGTAGAAGAGATACAGGAGACGAGCCACTTTTGCTATTTCTGGAAATATTTCCTAATTAATCTTTGCTTATAACAAGTGTTTGTTACTAAATTGAAATTCAACAATAAAGATGTCTTGCGCCGATGAAATTTTATTCTAAATCATTACCAACAGAGGGCACAAGTGCTGCATCTGTAAACTCTATGTAACCAAGTTTGAGGGGTGGCTCAACTCTCCTGCATCTCCCCGAATGTACATGCACATGACTTGTTATAGACTATAATTTGATTGTGGTTCAGTACAACATTTAGCTGAAAAAAAAAACCAAAAAAAAAAAATCATACAGTGTGTAATCTTATATTGTACATTGTACATTGTACGCTTTTTTGTAAGTGAAAAGTTACAAATATCGTCAGCTGAATAGCAGAAGGGCATTATCGCGTTCTAAGATTGAAAGGGATGTATTGTATTGGTTGATATGAGGATTGGCCAGTTCACTTTCTTCGAGATGCCAAGTTACCACTCATGCTATAGTACAGAGCATAGTATGCTTATAATGGGTGCCATTCTGAGAGGAATTCAAAATTCATGTTGATGAAAGTCGGTTTTGGAATGGCTGAGATATCAAAAAAGGTAATACAAAGCAATCGTAATAAAAGGTGGGTCCCACCCTTTATTGCGATCCATCTATTTTGGGTATCTCATGGCTATTTCAGAACCAATTTTCATCAAATAAACGTTGAAATCCTTTTGGAATTTCCTCTTGGAATTACATTCTTTCTCATAAATTATGTTCATTATCTCGCAAATAAAAAAGTTCGAAAAGAAAAGTTAAGTCTCAACCAAAGCTATACAATCTTTGTAAAGCATAAATAAAAAGGAAACAATCAATTTTTAGGAAATAAAAAGCTTCTTTAATCAAAAGTGGGTAGTTTTACAAGTATTGTTCCCAATATCGGGTAAAATTGCATCCTTATCGCTTTGATTTTTAACATTTTCCTAAAAATGAAAATGATCTCAGATTAACACCACGATGAAGAGGAGATCGATTTCCATATCGTGAAATTAATAATTCATTACCCCGAATAATTGTCATAACGCCCTTCTGGTTCTCAGCCGACGATAAGTACTAGAGGTGTCGTTACACCGCCGACATTTTTTCTTTTTTGAAGAATTTTAGTGATAGGAGTGAAGTGCTTTCTGGTGGTGAATGTCCAGTACATCTTGCTCCTTGCAACACTTTCTTAAACTTTGCAGCATAACAGTTAGATTTGTGACAGCATAAATAAAGTCATGTACTACACATGCACATGACTTTTTTATGCACCAGGAATTGATCATGGTTCAGTATATCATTTAGCATGAAAAAATACAGTGTGTTATAAGAAGTCTTTCTATTGCTCTCATTGTTGGAAATTAAGGATAATTAGATAGGAGTCATCTTTTTTGTGTCTGAAAATTGGAGCAACTTTAGCAATTTTGCATGCGCTTTGTAATATGCTGGTTGTAAGTGAAAGTTTGTAAATAATATTATGTACTAGAAGTGTCGTTATATTGCCAGCAATTGGTTGAAAAGTGTTTTATTAATAAGAGTGAAACACTCTCTCGTAGTGAATGTCAAGTACATATTGCTTCTTGAAACATTTTCTAACCCCATGCAGTGTAACAGTGAGATTTGTGATAGCTAGAATAAAGTCATGTAGTGGAGATGCAGGAGACGAGCCACTTTTACTATTTTTGAAAATATTTCCTAACAAATCCTTCTATAACAAGTGCTTGGTACCAAATTGAACTAAAGCTATAAAGTTATCTTGTACCTATGAAATTTTATTTGAGATCATAGCCTAATTAAAGAAATCTTTTAAAAAATGTCAAGTGGGTCAAGACACCGTCCCGCCGCAGTGTAAGGAGAGTTGAGCCAGCTTTGGAAGACATGTGCCAATAAACCTTTGTTGGAGAGTTGAGCCATGATGTAAACAGATAAAGATGAAATAAAAAAAAATGGGCTTACTAGTAGTCAGTAATAAGTCTGAACTTACAAAATTGTGTTTATCCCCTTTTACATTCAAGTGTAGGAACATCTGGAAATTTAAGAAGTTCAAACACTCATCATATGCATTCCTCATAAGAATCACTCACAGTGAAGTTTTTCCTTTATGATATTTTGGAATGGGACTTCATCATATTTACTAATCGTCTTCCTATGTCTAAGATAAGATAATCTCTTGCATAATGAAGCAAAGTAAAACAAGCTACCCATCGGAACTGCAAGCCAAATCTTAGAAAGTGACAAAACACCAATATTTTAGACGCATACGAAAGAAATGTTGAAGTAAGTCATGTTTTTGTAATATAACAATTACATATTATTTCCCTTTTCAGAGTGCTTGTGCTTTGCATCAACCTCTGTCTAATTGATATGTATGACACGTGAATAAAGACTACAGGCAAGTAATGTGAGAAAATAAAGAAAAATCATGAACATTGTGAAAGCAAAATCTCTCTTTCTGGCTAGTAAAGTACAACAATATTCTGGTGCCATTGCAGCAGAAAAGTAGTCATTTATTTATGTCCAATAATGTGTGTACACTTTTTACATCCATACGTAAAAGCAAAGATCATTAAAGGTAAATACACGATGATTCATGCTATCAGGGATTTGCTGATATTACCTTTGGAGACCTCATTTACAACCTCTTGAGGGACATTTCCACAATCGAAACAAATGTTAAAATCATATTGCAACTTAAACCCCCATGTGTTTGTGGATGGAAATTGTGGTACAACTCTCCTCTGACTGCACTGCTGAACTCTCCTCAAAGTGGTCATTTTTAACTTTCCTTGCAGGTATCAAAATCAGCAAATAAAAATCCATCAAATTCATTAAAGACTACCGGAAAATGGGAACAATATTACACATAATCACTGACTAACCAATTGCTGTTATGTGAGTATTAAAATAGAAAATTTAATACCTGAAACTCAGGAATTCATTTTTCTGCGGTCTTTTGATTTTTATTTTTATTTTGATTTTTTTTTTTTTTTTTTGGGGGGGGGGGGGGTGACCTGTGTCTTTGTTGTGCTGTACCACCTCTGCTTGCTCGGGCTGAAGTGACAGCGATGTTAATAAGCACTACCAACAGAGGGCACACGTGCTGCATCTGTGAAATGTAACCAAGTTTGATGGGGTGGCTCAACTCTCATGCATCTCTCCGACGTGTTGTAGACCAGAATTTGATCGTGATTCAGTACATCATTTAACCAAAAAAAAAAAAGACACAAAAATATCGTACAGTGTGTAATTTTGCATGCGTTTTGAAATATGCCGGTTGTGAGTAAAAAGTTACATATATCGTCAGCTGAGAAGTAGAAGGGCATTATCAGGTTCTAAGATTTAAAGGGATGATAATGGTATTGGTGGATATGAGGATTTTGAGCTTTTAACTTTCTGCGAGATACCAAGATGTCACTCATAATATAGTACAGAGCATATAGTGTGGGCACCATTCTAAGAAGAATTCAAAGATTATTGGACGAAAATCGGTTTTGAAATGGCTGAGACATCCAAAAGAAAAGTAAAACAAAGGAATCGTTATAAGAGATGGGTCTCATCCTTCATTATGATCGATCTATTTTAAATATCTCAGCTATTTCAAAGCCAATTTTCAGCAAATAAACGTTATATTCCTCTTTAATTCTCTTTCAGGATTGATTTTCATTCAGTCGAAAAAAAAAAGAAATGTTAGAAAAGAGAAACTAGGTCTTAATCAAAACCATTGAATCTTTTTAAGCATAAATACAAAGCGAAACAATCCATCTTTATAAAATGATAACTTTATTTAATCAAAAGTGGGTAAATTTATGAGCATTGTTCCAAATATCGGGTAAAATAGCACCTTGCGGTTTTGATTTTTAACATTTTACTAAAAATGAGAATGATTCAATATTGACACCATGACGTGATACGTTTCATCAATTAATTTAATTCCATGAATGATTGTGATAAACCCTTCTGGTTCTCACCCGACGATATGTACTAGAGGCGTACTTGTACTGCCAACAATTTGTTTTAGAAAAAAGTTTTAGTAATAGAAGTAAAATGATATCTTGTGGTGAATGTCTAGTATATCTAAATTGCTCCATGCAACACTTTGTCAAACTTTGCAGTGTAATAGTGAGATTTGTGACAGCTTGAATAAAGTCATGTAGACCCACTGTACATGCACATGTTATTGTCTTGATTTCTTGATTTTCATAATACAGTGCAGATTATGGCTATATCATAAATGTATGCACCCACACACCCACCCACCCACACACACACACACACACACACACATATATATATATATATATATATATATATATATATACTATTTTTATTTCTATAGGCCTATATTGATAATGCATTGATTTATATACGTCGAATTGGCATTAACTTTTCACATTGAATGTCAAGAGAAAAACGAAAAATGCTTGTAATTTTTACGCACAGGTTACACAATAATGTTGCTTGGAGACTTCACCAAAATGAATAGTAACATAGTCTGAAAACGTTTTCCCTGAGATTTATTATAACCAAGTTAAAAACATAATGCTTTCGTCGTAATTACTGCCCAATTAGCACTTCGTACACTGTCGTACGTAACAGGTAAAGCTCGATATACTTATATCTATATCCATATATATATCTTTATCTATCACTATATATATATATATATATATATATATATATATATATATATATATATAATTATATGTATGTATACGTATTATGTATATATAAATCATAACAAATATATATTGTTCATTATGTGTTCATGTTAGAAAGATAGAGGGAGAAAGATGTAACATACTATAATTATTTGGATGAATAAATAGATAAAGAGAGAGAGAAAGGGGGAGGGAGTGGAAGTGAGGAAGCTAATAATCTCGTGCACTCATTTTCCACTGTGCATTACAAGTCAGAACATCAGTAGGTCTATTATTCGTGTAATTTTTTAGCACAAATTGTTGTCAATTACCATAGAAGATAAAAAGATACCGTCCCTATATTTTTTTAACGTAATAAGGTCTGAATAACAGCGCAAATCATAATTCTTATGACGGTATTCTAAATTGCCTTGTGAGTTTGATGTCCAAACACCGCCATCAATAATAGTAAGGTAACGGAGACAATTTTTACACCTCCTAAACCCCTCCCCCTCCCCTCTCTCTCTCTTCATTCGCTTCCTCGAGTACATGCATCCGGCGTTTAGTGTGCTGCTGAGCTCCTTAGTAACTGCCCTGGCGCTGTCAGTAGACTGTGCTCGTTGAGAAGACCGTAAAGGGCTCACACGTTTAAATAATTCGCCATAGAGACGTGTGTTAAAATTCAAATTTCCAACAAAATTCTGTAAAATAGCTGAGAGAAATGAGGTATTTCATCTTCACTAACCTTGATAAGTGAGCTATACCCTGTCATCCATCATATTTCCAAGGCAGGTTCTTCGGCTGAAACTCTGTCCACGGGTCCGCAAAGCCAGGCTACGAGTTCTTTTCACTCAAAATATCCCCTATTTTCCGTACACGCGCCCAATGAAGTATATATAGTCTCTTCAAATTCCATGAGAAAAGCTTCCATCTTCAAAACAAATGCAGTTTGTAGAGGAATTCATTATGGTTGAGGATAGTAGGCCTAATCAGTCTGCAGAAGTTGAGGAAACAATGAAATCTATCGTCAGCCGAAATATAATATTCCCATTCGGGTCCAATCGCACAATGGGGGTCGCTTTTGATCCCGATCGTGAAAGATATCGTATCTTATCTCAACAGCCCGCATTGGCTCGCGGTATGCGTATTGGAACGTGTGAGAACGTAGCTGCATGCACCAAATCGGGGATCCCGATCGTATAGTGGTAGAACGGAACCAATTATGGACTCAATCGGGACAATCCTAGCGGATCGTATTTAAATGGGAGACCAGATCGTGACAGATCGCATTGCTCAAAATAGACCAATCGTGACCATATCGCATCCAAGCGAAGCAACACGTATTGACTCGCATAACCTCGTATCCAAACGTGAACTTTCAGATGAGTTGAACGAAACTTCCACAATCAGTTACGAATGTCCAATCGTGGCGGTCGTAATAGATCGTACGATAGTGGGGGCCCCGCTTTAATGGGATTGTACAGTATTGGTGGAGATGAGAATTGGGCTTTAAACTTTTTGCAAGATACCAAGAAAACACTTATGATTATAGTACAGAGCATATCTTTTAAGAGGAATTCAAAGTTTATTTGATTAAAATCGGGTTTGGAATGACTGAAACATCCTCAAACAAAGTTAAACAAAGCAATCGTAATGTGGGTCCCACATTTTATCAGAATCGCTCTTTTTTGGAGATTTCAGCCATTTCAAAACCAATTTTCATGAAATAAACCTTGAATTCCTTATAGGATTACATGCTCTTTCATATTTCATAAGAGGTTTCTCATTATCTCACCAAAAGATGTGAAAAACCTGAGATTAGGTCTCAACCCAAACTATACGATCCCTTTAAGCTCCTCCAGTTCGATAAGTCCTTAATTGTCCACGATTGGATATTCGTGACTGATTGTGAAAGTTTTGTACAACACATCTGAAATTTCACGTTTGGATACGACTTGATGCGAGACTATACGTGTTGGCACGCTTTACTAGATGCGATATAGTCACGAATGCTAATTTCAAACAGTCTAACTTACAAAAATCATTTGCATTTGATATAAGAAACAGGAAATCATTGTCATTCTCATACTGACATTATTCAATACGTGCTGACATACCACTTACATTTTTCCAGTATTTAGTTACAAAAGTTACCCCATTTTGATTGCGAGGAACTTCTCCTTTGTGTGTCTGTGGAAAATAGTAATAATTTTGATACAACACTAATAATAATACGCTTTTTAAAACAATCTTGTTATGTATAACTCACAAATAATGCTACTAAAAAGCACATACAATCTTACAACAATACAAAGGGAAGGGATGTTAAAAAGTCGATCCGGATCAACACAATTTAGAAGCACAATTTCATGAGATTCGCTACGTTTTGATACGTTTCAAGACAATCTGTTACGATGATCACGATCAAAAGTTGATCGTGGTGATCGTAGAAAATTATATTTTGAACGTCCATTTTTCTTTTATGATTAACGCAATTGCCACGATTGACCTATGGATCTGATATGATCTGATACGATCTGATAAGATCACTGCAATTGCTTCACAACAGAGACTACGATTTCAATCGTGGCGTAAATAGTGACAAAGCAGCAAAATGTGCCTCTTTGGACATATTCCTGCAGAACTGTCGACGGTAAGCTTTAAAATATTCACATTATGCATTTAAAAAATGTGTGACATAAATAAGGGTGTAATAACATGATTTCAGTTGGGTAACAACAAAAATGAAAAAATGGAAATGGAAGTACGATAATAAAGGAGCATACAAGATTGTGGTTGATACTTTTATTTGTTTGTTTGCCTGTTTGTTTGTTTGTTTACTTGTTTGTTTGTTGCTGTTGTTGTCTTGTGTGTGTGTGTGTGTGTGTGTTTGTGTGTGTGTTTCAAAACCACAATGCTGACCGTGGAAGCTGCTCTTATGGAATATAGTACATTCTTTCCTGCGATCGAATACTCTACACTTTGATCTAAAAATATCCCAGACAAACTCATCATCCTGAAAAATCACTATAGCAAAGGAAGTTTCTCGGTAGACCCTTCAATGTACTGCAAACAAATTTCAAAGAGGTCATCCCACGAGCCCGACATTAGACTAAGAAGACCCAGATGACCGTCATTACATTAAGGGGCTACGGATAATAATGGCGTACACTGACAACCATAAACTTAGTTTCCAGTGCTATAATAGTAATGATTCACCCAAAGTGAAATTCTCTAAAATGTAATTGAAAGCTGTGTTCGAATTATATCACTTTAAGCTATCTTGAAAAATATGAGTTGAGATGCAAAAATTGAAATCAAGATGGATTCTTTATTCATAAGACATGAGTGCTTATCGCCTAGAACAATAGCTTACGATACAATAAAGTACGACACTGTGTGACGTGGGCTTCAATCGGTTGGCTTGTGCGGCGTATTGTTTGCTTTCATATATCGTTCTCTCATGTATTTTTCTATACTATCGGGTAAATGTTATTTGCAACTTTGCATCTTTACGTGCGACACAATTTATGGGTGCAACTTTGCCCCTTTCAGACCAGTGAGCACTGTAAAGTTGCATCTTTACGGATTCTAAAGTTTAACTGTGTCACACGTAAAGGTTGAAGCTATTTTTTTTCTTTTTAAGTGTAGTTTGGACAGATCAATAATTTAACTGAACATGCGCTCTAGCAAATTGAAAATTGCCTTTTCCCTTGTGTAATTCTGTGTATTTGGTTGATCTTCACTGTTTGGAAGGTTTGTACAAAGTCCTGTTGATATTTATTGTAGTCATTATCAAAACAGTATAGAATAGCATTAATAACCTATATACGAAAGAAATTCGAAGGGTGCTCACTTCTTAACAAGAACTCTCAAACTTCGGATTATGCATCGGCAATGAATCGCATCATCTATGACTGACAGAGTTGGTGTATAACTCCACTAAAGCCTATACTTATGAGCAATGCATGGTACAAATTCAACACTATAAAAGTGCACCGAAATATAATTCTTTTTATGTTAAACTTGTCACGTACAAATTTAAATGAAATATGGCAACCGCTCTCAACAGCTTTCTAATTCATAATTAAATATCTCCGGCAATTACCATTATTACTTTCTCTCTTTCGCCGAGTCTCTCTCTCTCTCTCTCTCTCTCTCTCTCTGTTTCTTCATTACCCTGCATTGGGAGTCAATTAGTTTGGTAACACACCAAGGTGTGTACCTTTTATCATAATTATACCTGCATAACTGTCCAATATTTTGCTTTATAACACACATAATGAAGTACATGCTTAAAGCGTGTGAACAGATCTGAATGAGGTGAGGATTTAGCTTTTAACGTTTTGCGAGATATTCAGAAACCACTCTATGAGATGTCAAAGAGCATGCAATTCTTAGGGGTATCGAAAGTTCATTTGATGAAAATCGGTTTTGAAATGGTTGAGATATCCAAAAACAACGTGAAAGAAAGAGATCCAACAAAAGGCATGGCCTGTCGTCTTTTAGTATTATCACGTTTTTGGATATCTCAGCCCTTTCGAATAAATCAAATCAAATAAATAAATAATCAGATAAACGTTGAATCCTTCTTAAAATTACACGATCTTACATATATCATAAGAGGTTTCTCATTTTATATCTCACTTAGGTATGTTATAAACCTAAATCCCCACCTCAACCGGTACTGTACAGTGTCTTTTTAAAGAACTGTGTGACATCATAACGCAGTAATATAACACGACATCAATCGGGTAAGGACGAAAATATTATAGCAAAAAAGTTAGCCGGAAGAATGATTGTCTATAGGGGATACACAATCGTGGTTTCTACATTTTTGTTTATTTGTTTGCTTGTTTGTTGCTTTTGTTGTTACTGTTAAAGTTTAAAGAGGTCATCCCACGAAGCCGACACTAGCCTAAAAAGGAACACGAGACCGACATTACATCACGGGGCTTACGGATAATGGCGTAGACTGACAATCGTGAAATTTCACAATTGATATAATTTTGTTTATTTTTTTCTGAATTCAACAGTGTTATTGTGTTGACATATTGAAGAATGATTACATATCATATCGGCCCATTACAAACATTCAACACACCTACTGCACTCGCACAGCACTCATTCATATCTCCTTTTTTTTTCCTTCTAAAGCATACTATGGTAATTAGAAAAAAAAATAAAACTGTTCTTTTTGTTGGAGCTATATCTTCCAATGAGGCTATCAGCCCAGTCAAGCTATGCTTATGCTGACGGTTTTCTGCTTCCTTATATTGAATCATATTTAATTGTACTGCCTTATCTGTATTACATGTAACTATAAATATTTTACAAGCTTTTTTTATGCATATAGTATAAAGTGCACTTTTGTATTGCTCCTTTGTCAATTGGTTATGTTTTGCTTAAATTTGTCACACCTATGTAATTCCTTTTGCTTTGAGTTGAAAAGCAAAATAAATAGGCCTACGTAAAAAACGAACGAACTTTATTTAGAGTACTGCTGGTAAATACTTCATCTAAAGTGAAATTCTATAAAACTGTAATTGAAAGTTATGTTTGAAATTGTATCACTGTTAAGTTGCCTTGAAAATCTGATTTGAGATGCAGATATTGAAATCAAGTAGGACTTGTCATTCATATAGTCTGGTAGGAACGGGGGTCCCCATGCCCCCTCCGAGCATATATTAAATATTTTTTAATTTGCATTTTTATTACCCTAGGTGTGTCTCCCCCCCAAAAAAACAACAAAAAACAAAACAAACAAACAAAAAACAAAACGTGTCATATTGCCAGCCATCTTGGATTTTCAATTAAAGCAATCTATTTCCATAACTTTCGAACTACACAACATACAGGGACAAATACACCACTTTTAGAGGCATGGGGGAATCCATTGAGATAATTAATTACGTGTTTGAAGGCTTCCGTGGTGGTAGAACGTTGGGTGGTAGAAGGCTTCACGGTGCACCCCGTATTCTTTCTGGAGTATGTGAGTGGCCCTGGAAAGGGCCTACCCAATTCCGACGTTTCGGCAAGCATTGTTTTCTCCAGAAAGAATACGTGGTGCACCGTGAAGCCTTCTACCACTCAATTAATTACATGATTAAAACAAGTTTGATGCCAGAAAAGCCTAAAAGTATGAAAGATTCAGCAGTTGTTCAGTGTCGCGTTTACACTGGAAATTGCCCACATAGTCCTGTGTTGGATAAACACATGATAGTCACAAAAGTAACTAATCACTTTATCTTTAGATCATAGCTTAAATTAGTGTGTTGTATCGAAAAGCATTCAACAGAATTTGAAGGAAAATTTATTTCAAAACATCTGAACATCTCACTTGTTGAAATTGTATGAAAAATGTAAGCCCATGTATGCAATGTACATTTTCTTCTATTGTGTCATTTCGTATCCGAGAAGAGTTTTGAGTATTTTCATGAAAACCAGGAATTGTGTCAAAATGTTCTGTCGATTTCACCAATTCACGTTCCTAAATGTTTTGCATTGATTCTTGCTTAAGATGAGGCTAAAACTGGTCCAACAGGCACGTATCCCGGTGGCACTAGGAGTGCCATACGAACTTTGACAAATCGCTCAACGATATACCGGGTGTCCCAAAAAAAGCGGAACGGTGGATTTTCAGTACCTTGCGTTCTTAAAGTGATATATTTTTTTGACATCATTAGAAAAAGCATCTTCCGCAAAAGACCACGATACCAAAATCATTAAATTTGATTCAGTACTTTTTATTCTACGCCAATTTCTGTAAATGCAGTCATTTTCAATTTTTTGCGACTTATGAGATAATAATTTGGGTGCGACACGCGTTCCATACGGTGAATTGTGTAAGCTCGTTGATCCATGTCAACGAAAGATACAACTTTCATATCGGGAGCGCACACACACACAAACACACACACACACACACACTGTTTTTTCCTGGCCCGTGCCCAATATGTAAACTGTATCTTTTGTTGACATGGGTCACCGAGCTTACACAATATTCACCGTATGGATCGCGTGTCGCACTCAAATTATTATCTCATAAGTCGCAAAAATCCGGCGAAATTTGACAATGACTGCATTTTCAGAAATTGGCGTAGAATAAAAAGTAGTAAACCAAATTTGATAATTTTGGTATCAATGTCTTCTGCGGAAGATGCTCTTTCTAATGATGTCAAAAAATATCACTTTTATAACGCAAGGTACTGAAAATCCACCGTTCCGCTTTTTTTGGGACACCCGGTATAGAATCCATGAACTCTACTATTCTTATACTGTAATATTCCCATAAGCTTCAAAATCAACCAATGCGATGCAACTGCTACTATCACTGGAGCCTCTCTACCTTGGTGTGTTGAATGCATTGGGCGTGGCTTGTACTTCTCAATGCAGTGTTTTCTGTTATCCAGTCAGCTTTAACCAATGGGATGGCACAGACTGCTCCTATCATTTGATCCTCTAGTCAACATTCGCGTTTGAAAGGCAGCCGGCGTGGATTGCACTTCCCAGAGCGTTGTTTACGGTTATTCAGTTAACTTCGACCAATGAAATACCACTGTCATTGCATCCTCTATACCTTCGCGTGTAAGCGTTTGGCATAGCTTGTACTTCTCAGTGCACTGATCACCATGTTTACGGTCATCCAATCAATTTTAACGCGATCTTCCTCTGCATTTTAAAAGAACTTCTAGACATCAATATTTGGATGAGACAGATGTCTCCGGAGTTGTTCGAGTGCATTAAGTGTTTGCTTGAGTTTCAAGTTCGGATGACAGATCGATAATAGGGTTATGTTCTGTATTCTTTGCCATCAAGGATATCATTAGGATTGGGTGTCAAAAATGTGAGTATACAATGGACTTCATGGTACATATACATTCTATCTAAAAAATGTCTGAAACTGTTCAACATTTCTGCGTATGTGAATTTCTTGGAACATATATTAGAATGGGGATAGTGATATGTGTGTGCAATTTTTTTTTTTTGCAATTTTTGGTCTATAATAATCATATATTATGATTATTTATCACATTATGGTTATTGTACTTTTAATGTGATTACTACCTATTGGATGATACATAGTTTCTACATGGGATGGTCATAGCTATAACCATTCTATATTTTTTCTTCATTAATATACCCTTTACTTTAAAGGTATTCGATCGACCCATTTCGAAGAAAACCTCCAAAGGTAGCGCATTATTCATTTCTGGATTAGGAATTTTTGAAATAACTGCTCTGTCAAATGATTTATAACCTCATAATTATATTTTCTACATACGATGTTTATAGCCATGGCGAATTTTATTCTTGCTCACTGTCATTCAATTCAATTCAATTTATTCGGCACAAAATAAATCAAAAGTACATTATGTACACAGTAAAAACAAAAACAATGTGTATAAACATATGCACATATTTGGAAATTAATGCCGGGACCCCTTTGAAGCATCTGGTGCTTGTTGTTGGGGCCCAAAACAAAATTACACAAAATACAATTGCTAAATAACATATTGTGCAAAAATTAAAATGAAAAAAAAAATATATATATATACCAAAAAAAAAATACTTATCAGCCCTATACTATGCACACACACACACACACACACACACACACCACATTCTTATCACTCGCACCCATGCAGCGCACACCCAACACACTCATTCAGTAGCAATGTCAGGATCAAAGAAGTGAACAGTAGAAGAAATTTGGTAGCAAGCAGTCTACTCAGACATGGATAACAGTTTCTTAAAAGTATGTTGTTTGAATAATGTTCTGAAGCGAGAAAGTGTAGTGCTAGATTGAGATCTGGACTGATTGAATTCCATTCATTTACACCTGTAAAACGAATTGAATGGGTTCTAACTGTTAAACGGGCTAATGACATTCTCAGGCTATATATCTTTCCCGAGTAGAATAATCATGAAAACACAAATTAGATTTAAACATACCATGAAACAAAATTGGTAGAATACCTTTATGATACTTAAACATAAACACTAATATATTAAATCGAACAAGTTCATAAATGGGTAGAATTTTTAACTTGACAAATATTGGTAAACTTGAACTGCGAGAATTGCTCTTAGAAATCGATCTGATCGCACGCTTTTGTAACATATATAATTTCTCATCATGAGTTTTATATGTCTTACCCCATATTTCATTACAATAATTAGAATGCGGTAATATTATTGCATTGCGTATATAAAATAAAAATTTTTTAAGGTACAAAACTTACCAATTTAGATAACACTCCAACACATTTTGATATTCTCGAAGATATGTTATCTAAGTGGTGCTTCCACTCAAGAGATTCATGAATAGAAATACCAAGAAAATTTATGATTTGAGTTCTTTCAATATTTACATTTTCAATCTTAATCAAATCAGAATTTACAGAAATTTTCTTTCCCTTAGAATGAAATAAAACATATTTTGTTTTTGTAAAATTCAAAAATAACTTATTACATTTAAACCATTCATTCAACATTTATAATTCATTATTCAGGGTAAATATAAGTGTGTTTACATTTCTGTGAGAATTTGACACTACAGTGTCATCAGCAAAAAGAGAAAATTTCAATATTTCTGAACAATTTACAATATCATTAACACATATCAAAAATAACAGTGGCCCCAGCACAGAGCCCTGAGGTACACCGATGTTTACCTCTCCTTGCATGGATTCGACACCATCAACCACCACATATTGTTTTCTATTTAACAAGTAATTAGAAAACCATTGTAGGGGTAAACCCCTTATTCCATATGAACAAAGCTTTGATAAAAGGATATGGTGGTTGATGGTGTCAAAAGCTTTTGAAAGATCCATGAACACTCCACATAAAATATTGCCTTTATCAATTTCTTGTAAAATATAATCAGTAAAATATATTAAATTCAATGAGGTGGAATGATTTTTCCGAAAACGAAACTCTTCAGGAATTAAAATATTCTCCTTGGTAAGATGATCATAAAGCCTATCATACATAAGTCTTTCAAGTAGCTTAGCAAAGATAGAAAGGAGAGCAACGGGTCTATAATTTTCAATATTCTGCCGATTATCTTTTTTAAACAAAGGAACTATTTTAGCAAGTTTGAATTCATTTGGCACAATACCAGTGCTCAATGACATATTAAAAATATCACATAATGGATCAGCAATATACTGAATACAATCTTTAATGACTCGAGGAGATATATCATCTGGCCCACTGGCTTTTGATGTCTGAATTAAAGAAGATATTTTTATAATTTCATAAAGAGATGATGGTTTTACAAAAAAAAAAATTTAGCGTTTTGAAATGACATAAACTCTTGAAATGAATGATATGGGGTAGAAATCGACTTTGACAGTCTTTCGCCAATATTAATAGAATAAGAATTAAATTGATTTGCTATCTCCTGTTTTGAAGAAAACCTTGAATTTTCGAAGCGCATACTGTTGGGCATAACATTGAGTTTTTTCCTACCTAAGATTTTATTAATTTGTCTCCATGGTTTTTTTTTTTTAGATCACCCTGCGTTGACAAAAACATTTCATTGTAATGCTTATATTTTGAACAACGAATAATATTTGTGAGTTTATTTTTATACTTCTTATTGCTAGATATATGTTTAGCATCGGGGTATTTGAGACTTGCCTTATATAATCTATTCTTAAGTTTTATGGATTTAAGTATGCCTTGAGTAATCCAAGGTTTCCTGCATTTGTTTTTCTTTTCACGAATAATCTTTAAAGGAAAACATTCACAATATATCATATCACATTTTTCAATAAACTTACTATAACTATCATTTACATCTGAACACTCATTAACAAAACACCAATCAATACACTTTAATCTATTTTTAAACAACAACAAATTTTCTTCATTAATAATTCTTTTCTTCACACATTTTTCTTTACTGATTTATAATTGCATTGTCCACCTTTCAATATGACATATATTGGAAAGTGATCAGAAAAAGCATCATATATAATTCCATTAGAAATATTCTTATTAATAGTGTTAGTATAAATGTTATAAATTAAAGAAGCTCTGGTTGATGAAATACGAGTCGGTTTTGATATCAAAGGAAAAACATTGAAAGAAAACAACATATCCAAAAAGTTGTTTGTTTTGCTATGACTTCCATAATTCAATAAATCAATAGTAAAATCGCCCATCAAATAAAATTCCTTCTTTTCACTTTCCGATTTTTCTACAATATCATTCAATTTAGAAGTGAAATCCACAATATCGGTACTTGGAGGACGATAAGTACATGCTACAATAAAGGAGTTATTATGTTGAGTAAGTTCAATAATTCATAATTGTCTGCAATACATGACAAATCATTTCGTATAATATATTGATATTCATCTTTTACATACAAGGCAACTCCACCACCAACTTTACCTGGAGGTCTACACATAGAAACAAGAGAATAATTACCAATATCATACATATTATAGTTTGTTTTTGAAGAAAACCAGGTTTCAGATACTGCCATAATGCTAAATCTGAAGTCTAGTGTAGCAAGAAGGGTATTAAATTGATCAAAGTTTTTATGCAGACTTCTTGCATTGACATAAAAAAAAAGACAGGTCAGTGTTAATATGTGCATGCTTGGCATGAAAGTCCTCACTGAACATATACTTACAATCAACATCAGGAAAATTGGAAATAATTTCTTGACTATCAACAATATTGAGTGATTGGTGATTAACTGAATTCATATCGAAGGGATTGATCTTTAATGAATCAATTTTATTTATATTGATTTCTTTTGTTAAATTTAAATAACTATAAATTGTCAACAGAAATTCATTATCATCTGAAATGTGATTAAATGGCAGTGCATCTGAAGCACAGTTTACACAAAGCCATGACTGAGTAGAAGAAGAAACATTGCTACTTTCACACTCACACATTCACACACAAGCAGACACAGTTACTATTCAAAAGTCACCAAAAAAAAAAAAAAGATAATTTAATACTGAGGGACTAACAAGAGTGCAAGGCAATGTCAGAGACCAAAGTTGTAGTTGATGAACACCAGCATGAGGATGATAGTATGGGACTGTGAGTAGATTACCTTGTCAACAGAGTGATTTCCAGCAGATCATGAAAGTCAGTTTATCTTTGAAGATTGTCACCAGAAATGTTCCAGGTAGTTGCAGGATGAGCTAGAGATATCTACATGTCTCTCCACATCATGGATTTATGACAAAATGTTCCAATGCAGAAAATAAGGTCACGTAAACTGGAGAGAGTTGACAAGAGTGTCACACACCAGGTGCCACTCTTGTGTCACACAGTGTCACACACCAGCTGTCATTCATTGATGTGCCTTTCATATAAAATGTATTAGACCAGTTTCGACAAAATCCGTCCATTTTGTAATTCATACTTTATGCCGATGATACTAAAGTGGTCCTCCGATTTTAAAAGTTCAGTTATTGTATTTTTCCTATGTTTATAGGTAAGACATGATGTGAACATAACGCGACACAAATGATGATAACCGTAAATAAGGTAGAAATCGCACAATGAGAATTTGATGGGTGGTACTACACAAGAAGGCGAAATCAAAGATGAAATTTTGAGACAGATACGGATAGAAGGAGAGAGAGAGAATTCGCGAATCCAATGTTTGGAGAGCGAGATGATGTTAAGTGAGTTGACAGTGCGTTTGCAACTTGATGAATACTGCTTTCAGATAGAAAGTTGTCAAATAGTATGTGATCATAAATTATTGTTGAATTTTTTTTGACAAGCTGTTCCTTGGAATAGTTGCTACAGGGGAGAGAAACTTGTTCGAGATGAGGAGTGAATGAGGGAGGAAATTGGTTAAGAATGATGTTCATTTTGCGTTGCTATGGTGACGGGAGGAGTGACGTTGCTTGCTAAGAATGTGAGGTACACGAGTGTCGTAAAATAGTTATTCCTTTTAGTGTTCCCACGAGCGGATAGGATATGGTCAGAGCATTGACGAAAACATTCTCAGTGAAATGTTGACAAGTGAGAAAATGGAAATATGAACGGGGTGCATAAGGGTGCTTTGCTGTGGGAAGGAATTTGCTGCGTTTGCACTGTAGTTGGTCCGTGAACGAACGTCACGATTGATGCCCTTCCAAAGAAATCTGTTGTGATATTAAGCTGCTCTTCCCCGTGGATGTGATGATGAAAGGATTTCTAGATCGTCTTATCATCGACAATTATTCCTTATATCACAGTATATGTCAGTTGATTTTCATGAAAATGGACTTATCGGCTTTTGCGAACAAACTCTTCAAATGTTGATGCAGGGCTGCATGCTAACCATTTTTTTTTTCTGTTGGTCTGACAGACAGGTCAGACTAATAGGTACCCAGTTTTTCCATGTTTTACTTGTCCGTTCCTGAAAAAGTTACTGGTCCGAAAGTGATTTCTACTGGTCAGGGACCGTCAGACCAATACCAGTGTGCAGCGTTGGTTGATGTATATATCTTCTCTGCAGACTGATAGATGGGGGTTTCCTTGACGATGACTGTTGTTGCGTGTCCTATTACGGCGTGCCTGTAGTTCCCAGAAAAAACCTTCGGCTGTGTGTTGATAGTACTTTTAGTATAATAATTATTTTCCAATAAGGATCATCCCCCACCTCGGTGCTAAACATGTGCTGCGGGCATATCTGCATTAAACTAATTAAACTAAGTAGTTGTGAGCATTTTTAATGTATTCAACGTCTAAGCCTAAAACACGGAGATTCTAAAACACACCAGCGGCATTTGTCTTCTCCATTCTTGTTGATGAGAATTTCTGAGCGCTACACTTCCGTATAGCTTCCTCGTCGCGATCGGCTATAGGTTAAAATTGTACTGCACGCGCTCGTGTACTCGCAAAATGTCAACATTGCGATTTGACCTCGGAAGTTTTACCTAGGTCGTAAGGTATGTAAGGTCATACTCCGAGGGCTTGTCCGCACGGGTAATTTACTCCGATCGGCTAGTCGTGGTAGCGAGATACTCCTGAGAAAACTCAGGAGTATCTTGGTCGGAGGAAGAGGTCGTGGTAAGTTCCCCCGACCGGAGGAAGTTACCACGTCCTTGGTCAGACGGGCACTAGTTCTCCGACCTTTCTTCCAAGCTTCCTCCGACCAAGCTTCCTCCGACCCTTCCTCCGAAGTTACTCCTACGAAAACTGCATTCGTCTGAACGCAGCTCATGAAGGACATGCAGATTACATCCGCACACAAGGTGAAAGTATTGGTCTGCTTTTGTAATAAAGGGATACATTGCAAAGAAAACTGGATGCCAACCGTTTCATCAGTAAAAAATTATGCAATCTTAATGAAGCCACAATGATGCGCGCTGCTTTTTAAAAGAAAAGAAAAGAAAAAATAAATAAATGCGTAACCTTCATGTGAAATGCGAAATTGGTAACCGTCACAATACAATGAATTAAAAGGGCACCGCACAATTTTCCATGCTGTACTGAAATATCACGTATTTGGTAAAATGCATTGAGCATGGAATCAAACACATGACTTTTGTTTATATCCATATGTGCTTTGGTGAACAGACCCCTACCTTCTCCTCCCCCTGTCTCCTACCTATCCCCTTACCTTAACAAACTTGGTAGGTTTCAGTCAAATTGAAGACGATAATAGACATCAAAAGTGACTCTGTCAGGGAAAGAAGCAATGATCAGGTTGAATTCCATATATTTGATTGGTAGCTGTCTATTCTCACTTAGAAATAATACAATTACTGTGCGCTTTTTTGATGTTTTTTCCTCTAGGTAAACTGCAAAATCATCGGTGTTAGATTAACACCATGGGTGTTGAATTTAATACCGATCAAGAGTTAATAGAGGACCACACCCAAAGGTGTAGAACATGTATTGTGATGGTGTTGAAAAGTGTTCACCTGGCACTAATTCGTGGTGTTAATTTGACACTGTATCTGGTGATATTTTGACACTGTACTGGTGTTGATTCAATAATGACACCACATGGTGTTGATTTGGTATTGCTGGTGTTAATATCAATGGTATACACCCGTCCAGCTTCAACTGCACTGCAAAAACAATGGTGTTAAATCCAACACCATGGGTGTTGATTTTAACACTTTCCCGGTATCTATATCGGAAAACACCGGTTGGTGTTATTTAACACCAAATTCTGGAATTAAACAATTCAATTCTGTTTTTGGTGTTAAAGAAGAGTCCAACACCAATCTTTGGTGTTGCAATTTAATTCTGTTTTTGGTGTTAAAAAAAATCCAACACCAATGTTTGGTGTTGCAATTTAATTCTGTTTTTGGTGTAAAAAACAAGATTCCAACACCAATTTTTGGTGTTGCAATTCAATTCTATTTGTGGTATTAAAAAGAAAAAGATTCCAACACCAATCTTTGGTGTTGCAATTCAATTCTATTTTTGGTGTTGAAAAGAAAAAAAAAAGAAAGATTCCAACACCAATCTTTGGTGTTGCAATTCAATTCTATTTTCGGTGATAAAATTTAACACCATTATTTTAACAACAGTGATATGCAGAATTCAACCCCAAATTGTTGTTAAAACAAAAACCAACGATTTAGCACCAACAATTCAATCCAACTCACTCTATCAATGCATTAGAATCAAACACAGAAATTCATTACACATTACACATAGAGAAGGGAAAAGGAACAAACCAAATTATCTTGACAAACAAAACTTGGTTCTTGTTTATTTAAGAAACTGGAAAAAGGAATTATCATGATGAACAATACACAACTTACACCTAAAGAATACAACTTGTATTCTACATCTGGATCAAGAGAAGAAAATGTTAAAATGTACAAAGTTTTGCCCAATTTGGGAGCCACCCTGTATACTAAAGTAGTTAAAGGCAAAAAATATGCATGTGGGTATTTCTATTTATATGGGTACCAAAGTATGACCTCAAATTGGTTAATACGTAATGAAACTAAGCTGTTTTGTACTGTGTTATACCTAAGATAAAAGCCAATAATCATTACACTCACAAACACTCGCATATTTCTTTGGTAACATGTTCATTCACAATTAGCCCCTAAATGTTTCATGTGTAACATGAACATGACATCACATGATATCACACAATTACTCCTGGTACCCATATGAAAAGAAATACCCATGTAGGTACTTGGTTGTCTTGAGTCTCTTTCTCATTTTTTTTTTCCTCAACCAAGTTAACAAAAAGCTATTTGTACATCAAAACATGCATTTTCCTTTCTCTTTTTCCTCCAGGAAATAAGCAACAACAAATCAATCTGTGCATTTCCAAATCCTTGGCTTTCATGCACATGCATCATAAATTTGCTTTTCCCGAAAGAAAAAAAAGATGGAAAATATTACATATATTACATTACAAAAATATTATAAAATTTTTCAGTGCACACTTGGTCAGATGTTCAAAAGGAAAAATGTACCAAAAATTAGCATTCTTTAAGATTAAATTAATGATCGGCGGCCAAGATCTGGGGGGGGGGGGGGCTACAGATAAATATAGCCCGGGCTACATAGGGTTAACAAGAGTCCACAATATCTTATTGATTGAAGTTATTTTTGAACATTTTGTTACCATTTACCAAAACCATACATAACATCGGCTCTACAGGTCTAAATTACTTGAAAAGAACATGCCTTGGTGCCACGTACTTCTCGAGTCTGTGTTTGACAAATTTGTCATTAAATCTAGTGGTTTGTAGTCAACAAGTTCCTTTTGATTCTTGACAACATGACCACGTGGAAAACTTATTTCTACTGTAAAGGCATGATAGTGTGAATAATAATGCAATGTATCTAGCAAGAGAAGTACAAAAAAAAAATGTCATTGTTGTGTACAATGATATGCTCTATTTGACCAAACAGTGGAAGCTCATCGACATCATGGCAGACCAAAAGAGACAACTGATAATGTGTACCATACACTTTAACCCAATTGGCATCAAAGACTTCAGAAGAGAGTTCCTCTACTTGGAGTTTCTCTTGCACAGTCTGTCTAATATTTTCATCTAAATCTGACAATAAAAGTGAAGTACCTGGCCCAACCTCGAGACACTCCAAAGGATGGTTTGACTGAAGATGGAACGTTAGTGCTGTCTGATGTTTCTTTGCAAGTGATTTACATATGTTTTTGTAATTACGTACAGATTCTGCAACACGGCCAAAATAGTGATGTTTCGCTTCGTACCGCATACACCATACATGTACGAGTGGCCCAACTTCTCTCAAACATGTAGCATAATGCACCATGAAATGATGCTTTGGCAACCACCTATTGGCAGGAAATGTTTTTTGAAAGTGTGTGTGATGTTCTTCAGTGAGAACAGACAACTGGGCTATCAAGCCTGCTGTTAATTGGGGAGCAAAAATAATATCCATACAATCTAGTAATCTTAGCAGCAGTTCCCAGTAGACGTTTCCTTCTTCAATGTCATGAGCTATGATGAATGGAAGATTTCTTATCAAGCACCAAGCCTACATTGCCTTTTGACCCACATCATTGCCAGCTGTTCTCAGTTTAATGTAGGATGGTTTGTTCTTGTTATCTGTACGGTTTAAGCAATGGCTGGCAACTCTCTGATTCAGTTCATCATGGGTCAAGAGTGGTGGTTGCCTTTCATAGATGAAATATTCTAGTACAAGTTTCAGCTCATACTGAACTATGCCTTCCAACAGATCATGCATTATATCAAGTGAAAAATTTGTCAAGATATGAAAGTAAATACAATCATTCAATACAGTTTTTTGTTTAACTTCAAACACATGTGACAGTGTAGTTTGAGCTTCAGCTTCTTGTAAATGTTGCTCATAAGTCTGCCTGGTGCGCATTTCCATTAACACCTCTTTTAATGTGTTCTGCGCCTCTTCCTTGCTTGTCACACACAATCGACAGTAATAATTAGCAGAAAAGCTCTGTACAAAACCAAACAGGGCATTTGCACCTAGATTATCAGCACTAATTTGAGTAATGGTTCCCCTCTTCACAATGCCATTAGGAAGAGTAATGCCAACTGTTGACAGAATGTTAATGTCTTTCACAATATGCTTGAGAATAGCATTAAATCCATATTTTTTGGCATCTTCAGCATACCACAGAGCTACAAGATTGATATTGGAAAGAATAGAATTATACTTTGGTGGCAGATTTTTCAAAATGAAATAAAAGGCACCTAACTTGTGAATTTTTGTTTTTGAACCGATGGGGTTTACAGTTTCAAAGTCATCATAAAAACAGTGAATTTGTAGGGCATTTTCATCTTCATGGAAAAGAGGGATTTTCTCAAATTGTGCACCATCACAGTAATCTCTCATTACACCATCAGTGCTCCTATGGTCATGAGTAGCAAAATGCAATATATCTTCATTGCTCAAAAGTTGCTTTAAAGATTCTAAAATGGGTATATAAACAAAGGTATCTTCAATAGCAATCTGTTCATACTGCTTACTTCTTTTATTTAGACGACTTTCATACCGGATGCCTAACTTTATTTCTTGTGGTTCAACAAGTCCAAGTGTTGCACAATATTTCATCCGCTTATATTCTGAGTTCAAATTTTCAAATGGCTTTTCAAGCATAGCAAAATGCGTCTGTATTTCTCTATAAGCTTCGGACTCAATGGGCAGTTTATGTTTCAAGAAAGTAGCCTTAACTGCCGCTGATGCACTTTTTACTACATCACCTACAATCAAACTGGTTGATTCCACGATGTCATTTACAACTTTTCCAGAGTTTGCACTGTTTGCTGAAAATTTTGAAATTACTTTTGCACACTGCCTATTCAAATCTTCAGCGGATAAAATGTCATCTTCTGCATGTATATCCTGATCTTGATCACTGTCGTCATTATCATTACTGTTTCCTGCAAAGCTCTCTTCGAATGATTCACCAGCTTTCTCATTTTCAGTAAACTGTTCTTGATTATCTGGCAAACCAGATTTAAGGTGAGTCTGCAAATGCCCTCGAAATCCACGAAAAGAATAAAATGTTCTTGCACAAGCTCCCTGTCCACAGATTAACACCTCTTTTCCTCCTTCACTTAGTCCATGACTTAATCTTAAATGTTGCACCAACTTTGGTATTGCAAAATTTCTCTTGCATTTGAAGCAAATCATGGTGTGAATAATTTGGATCTTAGTTCGGGCACTCTCGGTGATTCGCGGGAAACTCCAACATCAATCTCGAAAACAGCTGTCTGGGTGAAGGTCCAGAACTGATGAAGAGACTGGCAGTAATGCAAGCCAAAGACAAAGTGCGTCTTGAAGAGTTCATCTACTGCTCCTTCCACCGTACAGGCACCACATGGAATGGCCTTGTGATCGACAATGAGCAAGTAACTGCTGATACAGGCCTTAGAATTTCCAATTCCAAGAAGGAACGGTTGGCTCTGGGTCTGTTTGGTGCCATCCAGAAAATCTTGAATGCTCCCTCCACTCTGTGTTTGAAACAAATTACATGTACTAGTAAACGATGAAACTAGCAGTTACCCTTTTCCCACTTGTTAATTCTATCAAAACTCTATCTTTATCATCACTGTTACCATCATCATACATACATACATATATAGTGGGGGGATCTGGATGTTTTGTGGAAAATGTCTGCAATGTGCAAAGTAGCACAACGTTTTCTGACTTTTTTCTCAATTTAAGAGGCCTGATTAGACTAAAGGCCACCGCATTCGATATGACTTTCTGTCACACAACTCAGCGACTTAAGATCTGAAATAAAACAGAATATACGCACTGTTTATTTCAATATGATAGTCGGCAAGTTGTGCGACCAAAGATTTGTATGATATGCAGTGGCCTTCAGGCTGCATGTTGCAGACTATCAAGGCTTGGCTGCAAGTGATGCTCCATCATAACTCTTGAGCAAATAGGAAAAGTGCATAAATCACAGGGCTTGTGCATGATGGTGACATCCATGTGCAGCGTAGTCTCCCCTATAACTTGTATCTCGCTCAATTCACTTTATGGTTAATGAACTGAACAGAGATATACACTGTAGCTACATTCTTCAACCAGGACTTTGCACAGAAAATTTTATAAACGTATAGAGGTAGGCTGTAGAGGCCTGGTAAAAAATGCAAGTATTTTCAAAGCAGGTTTTAAGTATCTGATTGAGAAGAGTCTTTCTAATATGGTTGAGTCATTTCAACTCACACAAAAGGAGACACTGTGAAAATAAGGATTTTAAAATTTCCTTCACAATTATTTTCTTGCTGCAAATTTGTAATCAATTTCCAATATCGAGGCAAAAAGTACTGACCTTTTGTTTATTGATATAACTCTACATTTAGGGCTGTGAAAATGTCACGCTGAAACATAATTATTCCTAGTAGGATTGAAGTATGGCAACCCTGTTTGCAGTAGGTCCATCTCGTTCTAGCGCATTGTCACTCCTAATAATCTTAGGATAGGTTCAGTTTTTGAACAGGCCCAAAGTTCTTGAGCACCCTCTTAGTCCAAGCCAGTCTAAGCACATTCATGAAATTCTTAGATAGACCATTGCTACATCTACTCCCTGTGTACACACATTTAGTCAGTTTTGGCAACATTTTCTAGAATGCAGTGAGAACATGCAAGGTGTGACGAGGGTACTAATAACATTATTTATTTATAGTCCACTTTTATACTGAAAAGCTACATACCTTCTGAAACTGAATAATCCTTGAGATTGCTGAGGAAATGGATACTTTTGCTGAGGCAGCTTTAGACCTCCCTTGGCTTGCAGGAGGCAACAGGCACAAGAGGAGGAGGATGGCAGATGTACCAGAATTCCATCCTGTATTTCAAAATGCAAAATAATAAAATCAAGCAGGCTTTCTAGTAGATCATGGTGAAAAAGTAGGAGAAAAAAAATAGGAGCTAAATTTCAGTAAAAGTAGGAGAAAAGTAGGACATGCACTTTTTTGTGAGTTTTCGATCAATACTCACCTTGTAATGAAGAGTCAAACTCACTGTGAACGCCTGAAATGATTAATCACTGAGTTACTACAGTTGCATGTAAAATCATTTACCCCCCCCCCCCCCCCATTTGGACACTCTGGCAAAACAATTAGTAACAATACACATGCAGATTATTCCTAAATCTTACAAGTGCATGGTGAGCAGATACTTTATTACAATCACATGTATCAGATTAGTAGTCATTGATTGTCTATAATTAAAAACCTTGATCATTCATGCATGAAGAGATGGTCCAGTGAGTAATTTGTGGTCATTTTCGGAACTTGCTGTGATCACTGAAATGTAACTTGTAATGCTCTGAATGATCACAGCTTAATTGTTCCCTTTTTGTAAAAGATTAAAATATTTTTTTCCTTTAATAAATATACAATTCTTGTACTTCCATGGGTTCTGTTCATTTTGACATGAATTAAACTTTGAGTTATCAATCTCATTGGTAATTTCTGTACAAACTCATTGAAGGCAACTTTTACTCAACATTCATTTAAAGGGGAGTTTCAGTAGTTGTCTAGAGGGCGCTATAGCAATATAATTATTTTGAGATTTGAATGGGAAAACTCTTAGGAAAACTGACACAGAATAATCCAAGGAGGGGGCACAACAGGAGTTGTCATAAACAACTTTCATTCTTTACTTATAAAGGTATCTACACACAAAACAACTTGACTGATCTTCTTGTGGATCTGGAGAAGAAGATGTTTGAAATTTTGAGAATTTTGCACCCTGGGGGCCCTCCCCCTGGGCCCCCATGGGGCTACAGTTATCATTTGAACAACTCTACCCAACAGAATGATTCTCTGCAAGTTTGACTAAAAGCCGACCATTCGTTCTGCAGAAGAAGATGAAAATATAAAAGTTTACAGATGACGCACACCGCACAACGGACAAGGGACGGCAGACAAAAACGGATGGCAACAGCTCACTTGAACCTTCGGCTAAGGTGAGCTAAAAATGATGCACATGGCCTCGCATCATTTGATCTTTTGACCCCTAGATGACCTTTCACCTCATCATCCTCATCAACTCACATCTGGTAATACCCAAGGATTATTTGTTCCAAGTTTGAACAAAATTGATGCAGAAATAGAGAAATGAGAGCAAGTTCAACAAAAGCCTTTAACATTTTTCTAACACAGCAACAGGAAAAGTGATTACTATGTCAATCTCTGCCAGAACTTTGTTCAGGTGAGACAAAAAGGAGGGGGGGGGGCACTGAGTGAGGGAGTGAAGGGACAAAGCAGGGGGAGTGTGTGGGAAGGGGTTCTGCCATCAGAATAGCAGAAATCAAGCCAAGTGTATAATAATATGGACGACGTCCAAAGCAGTCATCCAATGTCGAGTAATTGAAAACCGTGCCAATATGGACAGTATTCAAAATGTTGTCTACAAATAATCAAGGGCAAAGGTCAAAGGTCAAGGTCAAAGCTTGAGGTCACAGATCATTGCCACGTCCATAGGTATACATATACCAAGTTTGAAGTTGTTTCTCCAAACCTTTCTTGAGATATTACGAGAAAGAGCCATTTTCATGTTTAATCAAGGTCAAAGGTCAAGGTCAAAGCTTGAGGTAACAGATCATTGCCACGTCCATAGGTATACATATACCAAGTTTGAAGTTGTTTCTCCAAACCTTTCTTGAGATATTACGAGAAAGAGCTATTTTCATGTTTAATCAAGGTCGAAGGTCAAGGTCAAAGGTTGAGGTCAAAGATCATTGTCACCTCCATAGGTATACATATACCAAGTTTGAAGTTGTTTGCCCAAACCGTTCTTGAGATATTGCGAGAAAGATCTATTTTCATTTGTTTTATATAACCCATGTGACATTGAATTACCTTTGATCTTTGCTTTTAAGCTCAACCTCAACACAAAAATGAGCTTAATATCAGGAAAGTCCTAAAGGATACCGATACCAAATATGAACTTGTTTGGTTAACTCGGAGCCAAGATATAGATCGATGAAAAAGTGGATACCAAATTGTTGACAGACAGATGGAGAGACAGACGGACAAATATGACGGCATAAGGTCTTTCCTTTGGACGACTTAAAAATGTTAAAAGTTAAAGTTAGATGGGTAAAATGCAGGGGAAGGTTTGGAAGGGACTGCCCCATCTAAGGGTAGGGAAAATTTAGCAATTGGCATCTTAGAAATAAACTTTTTCTGATGCACATTTAAGTGAGTACAATATACTTTCAGAGTATTGGAAATTGTTTTTTGTAAAAAAAAAATCCTATGGAGTGGAATAACTAGATGAGGGGATGATCCGGGAGGGAGTCCCCTCTCAGGGTGGGGAAAATTGTGTATGGCTACTCGAAAATAAGCTTCCTGGCCCACATTTGTGTTGTGTTTATGTGGGAGTGTGATTATGCTCCATGAAAAATTGACCATCACTAGAATGTTTAATGATAAAGTTGGTTTAATTTTAACTTCTGATGACACTTCAGACTCTTTATGAAATTAGAGGGTGCATTCCAGGGAATGTGCAAAAATACCTTCTTTGTTCTGGTCAGAACTGTCAAAAGATGACAGGAGCTCCATGACTGTCAAATTTCCATTCTGCTTCAGAAGTTGTCGAGCAAGTGCCACTGAATGATTGGAGTAAACATTTACAATAGAAGCAATTCCTTCCCAAGTGACTGCTACAATTTTCGAATTCTTGTACACAGCAAAAATGGTATCAGATACATAGATCAGAAAACGTTGCACAAAAATTTGTCCCAGCAATAAGAATGAATTCCTGCCATAAATTATTATTATTATTATTATTCTTATTTTGGTTAATCATACTTCATGTACAATGATTTGTGTATTCCTTTATTAACAAAATTCATGAAATGACTTATTGATTATTCCCCTGTGTTTCCCATTCTCATCATAAATAGCGAGACGGTAATATCCGGCAAAGACCAGTATTTACCCCACAGTATTTATCAGCTGGGGCCAACCATGGGAAAAACAGCACTCGTGTCATATGCTACTGTTGTAAACTTTGACAGAGTTGTCCGCCCAGATTTGAAATACGTAATCATACATTTATAGCATAAGAATGCTAGGCACAACAAATAATTAAAAAGGCGTACTATACTAGAAACACTGCAATTACTAGATCTTCTTGAATTAGGAGTAAATTTACACCAGCCAGGGACTTGGTGATACCAGGGAGATGGCCACCTCCCTGGTAATACCCAACACCGATGAACAATGATAAGTTTCCAGACTTTTGTAGATTCTTGTTTATGTAATCCTTTGGACAGTATCATTCAACTCAAACATCACACCAAAATGTTTTTTAAATCAAACATTCACAATATTGAGGTGTCTTCAAGACACATGTAGGTCCAGGAAACTGTGAGCCGTACATTCATGAATAAATACCATCCTTGAATGGGTAGGACATATAGATAGAAATTTCCAACAAATTTCAAGATGATCGCATTGAAAACATTTCTGCAAAAATGCAAGTTTGCAATGCTGAAGACTAGCTTCCTTTGTCTTTAATTTGCAATGAATTGTTCATTTTAACACAGTGGCTGTATCCAGTAGCACCTTTTGCAAATACAGAGAATGTTCAAAGGAACATTCCTATAATTGTTCGCATACTGCTTACTTCTCCAGAAATGTAATGCTCTTATTAAAAACTTACTGGACCATTCTTCATCTTCTTTCAGGACATGAGGCTAACATCAGGCTGGCTGGTCACAATATCTCCCAATACATCATCGTCGATACTAAAGCCTTCATGTTCATCCACTAAAACAAGATCTTCGCCATCTCTGATGCTGAATTTTCTTCTGACTGTAAGGGGGGGGGGGCGTGGGGAGAGAAAAACTATTAAAATTTACAAATGTAATAAAAAATGACTTAAGTATACTTTGCAGTTTGTATGGTTTCATGACAGGATAATAGCTACAGTTGTAGTAGCATTATAACTTTTATACCGCTAGTGTGTTTGAACATTCTGGCAATTTTCAGTGTTTTTGGGAAAGACATTGACAATTTTTTAAGTATATGATGTTAATACAATGACACATATCTCATTTATCACATACTTTATCCCCCCCCCCCATTAATGCCAGTGGAATGACTGGTTTTGATAAATTTTTTTGACATCTTCTCCAGTAAAAATGTAGAAAAGCTTAGGCCTAAAGGAGTCGTTCGCTGGTGCTCTAACCCTATTGACCTAGAGACTAGCTCTTGGACTAGCCTATTCTGGTCTAGAGGTAGGCCTTACTGCCACCCCAGGTGAAAGAATTACATAGCCATGCAATTTTTTGAACCCGGCTGTGACAGTATTAAGGCCTACCTCGATAGACCAGGATAGGCTAGACCAAGTGAGCGGCCCCCTTAGGGCTTAAGCTGTCCCTACATTTTTACTGAAGATGTCCATAAAATTTATCAAATCCTATCATTCAAAACATTCAAACCAAGAACTTTTTTTGTAATAACAAGGTGGTTCTCGAACCATGGCCGGCACAAGTCTCGCCTGATTTTGCAATCAATAAAACAAGTAACCTTTTGACCCCAAGATGACCATTGACAATATCCTTATCAACTCAAATCTGATATTAACCCAACTAGGATCAATCGTTCCAAGTTAGAACAAAATTGATGCAGAAATAAAAAAATGAGAGCAAGTTCAACAAAAACTTTAACATTTTTGTAACAGACTAACAGACCTATCATTTGACCTTTGACCCCCTAGATGACATTTGACCTCATTAACTCACACCTGGTATTACCAAGGCCGGCCAAGCCCAAGGATCACTTGTTCCAAGATAGAACAAAATTGATGTAGAAAGAAAGAATTAAATGAGAGCAAGTTCAACAAAAACTTTCACATTTTTGTAACAGACCAACACTACAGACTAATATTAAAGTAACAAACAGACCAACAGACTAACACTAGTAACAGACTAGCTGCACAGACTAGCTACAGACTACACTATACAGTAGCTACACACATACTATTGCAAAAGCGACAGCGTTGCACCCACTACAAGCGGAGCACATCGGGAGAGCACACCGATTATCCAAGAAGATAATGTAATTTCTGTAGACCTGGGGGGCGTTTCATCAACGAGTTCGTCGAAGGTTTTCACCGACAAATTTGCTATCAGCCAATCAGACGCAAGGATTTACACTGACAACTGTTAAAAGCTAATGAAATCCTTGGTCTGATTGGCTGATAGCAAATTTGTCGGTGAAATCTCCGACGAACTCGTTGATGAAACGCCCCCCTGGACTAGACTACAGAGTCTAGATCTAACGTAAAGTATAGACACCTACCACAAATAGAGAAATAGTTATCATCTAAAAACTACAGTAACACTAGACTCTATGGCTATAGATCTATATGCATTGTATCACATAACATACCAGTAGATAAGGTTTCAATTGTAGTTTTGTACATTTGCACATGATATGAACTCCTCTTGCCAAACAAAATTCGCTTATAAAGAAGTATTTTGCGTGGTCCCCAGGCTCAAGGCTTCAAGTTCAAGAAGGCTTGGTCCAAGCCCAAGGCTCGTTGTAGCAGTTAGACTCTAAATTTAATGGGATGATTTAGTTTCTAACGTTAGGACCTACTAGATTCTAAGTCTAGAAAACTACCTGTAGTCTGTAGACTAGGATAGTAGGAGAAGTACTTTTGGGTGCAACGCTGTCGCACGCACTCTAGCTGCAGCTCCACATGCTCCACATGCATTAGCAGTATTGTACAGTCGACTCATGACAAACACCTGAAAAACAGGTACCGTACACTTACTCAGTTCAAAGAATCCTACGATGTCTTCTGGATTTAGTGGCAGCAACTTTCTGATTCGGCGATCTCCAGAACAAATCTTTACACTTATCGGCATGATTGTGCTGTTTAACTGCTGATAATGAGGATATTATTGAGTCGAATTTTCATTACCCGCGGCCCGAAGGCGAAGAAAACCTCATCGATAAAAAATGGCCTTGATAATGCATACTATACACATAACATATGCATGCACCGCGCACACACACAGCTAGCTAGCTAGCCATAAATGCCGGCCAGCAGCGCGATCCGAGAGCGCAGAGCGAGGTCACATGACAACTTTCGTCCAATGATTTTGCTCGAATTCTCTGACTTATGCGCATGTGCAATTTCAACACCAATTAATGACACCAAAACTCTAACATCAACCTGTAATTGAATATTTCGACACCAGTTGGTGTGATTCTTTCTGAACGGGACCTAAAATCAACACCAAGAGTGTTAATATTTTTCGATTCTGTGCTGGTGTTAGATATTTAACACCCTAGTTTTTGCAGTGTGGTGTTACTGTGGTGTAAATGTGTTAACACATTTTTTTCAAAAATCAAGTATTTCATCGGAAAATTTTTGATCGTCTTGTTTAAGTTCAAAATCAACAAAAAGGGCAGTTACTAAGAAACTCTTCAAAAAACAGATTTATATTTTGAAATGACACCCCTAGGTGTCAATTTAACATCATAAATGAGCACCGAAAATTTAACACCAGCTTGGTGTTTCATATTTAACGCCGGACTTTTTGCAGTGTAATATTTTATGTCTATTTATTTTACATTGCAAATTAAACTGGATTCGAGCAATTTTTTTTTTTTTATAAACAAAGAAAGATATAGGCATTCATGGCGCAAAAAGAAGAAACCTCTTTTTGAAATCTAAGATCCATAAGAGATCCGTTTAAATATCTGAAGTGAACGAATTTCGCCCCCAGCGTTTGGTAGCAGAAAACCAACCAATCATGAGGACCAGAGAAGCCAGTGCAAACACGATTTACACTGACGGCTTATGGCCTGAGCTGTACATATCTTAATTATTCAATACGAATCAGGCTCGTGCTAGGTTTCCCTGGGTCATGATCAATAATCTATGTCGTAGATGTCCTTTGTTCGCAGGTGTATCCGGCTTTTCAAAGCTCTATCTGTCTATAGGGACTGTCAATGCTAAATACGGAGAGAGAGTATTTGAAAAAAAAACAACAAAGACAAATCCCAATTGTTTTGTTGATGTTGTTGTTATATCATATGTACATAATGCTGTATCCTACTTCAACATTCTTTTCCAGATTAATGAAACATCAGTATTAAGCGCTATATAAGTGTTATTCATTATCACTATCATTATTACAGACACATCGTGCATCATAACAATTTCACCGACCAGTGAGTGCAGAGAGAAGTAAATGCTTCGTTATTGGTTGGTTTCTTAAGTCACGTAGCCTTCGATCTTTTCATGTTTTCTCAGTAACATAATTGTTACAGTACATGTTTGACTGAATAATAATAGTCTCAACAGCTGGTGCAAAAGCCTCCAGCCAAGCATTTTTTAACAATTGGGACAAGAAGGATTAAAATCTCGGATTGATATCTTTACTTTGCTTACGTTAAAGAAATTTCTCTCCGTTTGCCACTTTAACGTTCGTGCACATGTGCCGCGGTTGAGGAGACAATTTCTTTACTGTCAATGCAACCAGTAAGCAAACTTAAAATCGATTCTTCAAATCGAATGAGAAGGATTGACACTTGATCACTACAGTAACTCAACAATCCAAGGCAAGTTAAATCATCGTGAAGGAAAAACAGACAGTAGGTTTACCGCATTCTTCGGAGAGAAGAACACACATCATTGGCTCTGCAACACGCGTCCATGAAACGTTGATAGACTTCTGCGTGTGTAATTACAATATTATGGTCATTTCACTACAAGGTGGACTTATGCATTTACATTTATTTATTTATTCATTTCTACTCTTTTGTCAGAGTAATACACGTGTAGTCCATTCACCAATAAGTCGTGGTCTTCCTTGGGACCCTGGACGATATCAATAAACGTAGTGATGTACATAATTATAAAGGGGATGGCTAGTAACTGATCAGTTGAAATCAGTGGGAATGCTGGGAGATGATTATTCCAATCCTTTTGGGATTCACTGACTATTTCATAATACCAAAGCATCGAATTCTTTTTATACAAGATTAAACGGAAGAATTCCCCAAATTGTAGTTTTTGCAATAAAGTCGAAGAAACGATAATACATCTTTTTTGTGTGATTGTGAGAAGGTAAGCCCCATTTGGAATGATTTGTTACGCATAATACATAAAAAGAATGATTTGAAATTTATAACTTAACAGATTTCAATAAAATTTTTGGGGCTGTTATTATTAGGAAAGGATAAATTTTTGAGGATTATGTGGCATTAAAATCTTTTATCAGAAATCTGAAGGAAACAGAATATTATTTGGCGAAAGAGAGAGGAAAATTATCAACCTATTTCAAAAAATGGAAGTTTGATTTGTAGCGTGAATATGCATATTGTATAGTGTAGTACCTTTTAAATCATGAAACCACTCTTGTTACATGTATATTTACCTCGTTATATTTACCTCGTTATATTTACCATATATATTTACCCTGTTAACCTTCAAATAATTTTGTTATATTGCTGTTTGCGTCTTAGCCGACCGAGTTATCCTCAGCCAAGGGTGTTGGGAACTACATGTTGATAATTTTTTTTTTTCGCGTACAGAGTACCCAGTTGTTTGTTTATACAGCTGTAGTTGAATCTTTTTTTCCGAGATATTCGGCATTTAAAGGAATGTGGAGAAGAGGGCAAGTTCTTCCGAACCTTCGTTGTTGTATGTATGTACATTTATGTACAATCAATTTTGTTAGGATGATATGTTTACAATGTACAGTATGTAAATTATACGTTAGAGCGTTTTTTGTTTTTGTTTTTGTTTTGTTTTTTGCCTGGGAAGAAATAAATGCTCTCTTCATATCTATCTATTTTATCACAGTAGTCATACATTCAAAGTGTAAGTGAGTTTGCCCTTTTCCCCTCTCTCTGTGGTGAATTGAAATCATCTCTTATTTTTGTTGTGAACTACCGCGTATCTTCTGGTTTTTCATTTCCCCTCTCCCCTTGATGGAGGATTGAAGATCAAACATATACCTCTACTTTGCAGCCTTTTTTCTCTTTTTCTTTATTTCTTTTCTCGCAAAATTTGTTTTCTTGTTTGTATTATTTGTATAGCATAATTAGAAATGATTTATGTTTGTAAGCCAATAGTTGAAACCAATAAAACATATAAAGAAAAAAAAAAGAGTACATTATACATCTATTGTTGTGTGAAAATTATTTACTTCAGCATGGTCTCATATTCAAGTAGTGTGCAGTTTGATGTTTCCAGGTTAGCATGCATCTACAGTGACGGGGCATTAAACTGCACATCACTTGAATATGAGACCATTCCGAAGCAAATAATTTTCACACAACAATACATGTATAATGTACTCTTTAATGAATCCACAAGGATTGGAACATTCATCCCCCAGCATTCCCAATGATCAGTTACTAGCCACCCCCTTTAAGTAACAAAACGTATATGCAGAATAAAACATATAAGATACATACTGTAAATTGCAAAGTAACTTAAAACATATTTATATTAACATGCCACGACATGAGTTTATCAGAATACCGAAACATCAATTAAAGTGCTATCATGTATCTGAATGATTAGATGAATCTGAACAATTTGACGTCCAAACACCCCACGATACAGGATGCTATTTTTACTGAGTGTGGTGGAAATCTCTCAAGTGTTTGGAGAAGAAGATGATAACGTTAAAATTGAAAGCATGATCACAACGGACGCAAGACATGCACGTGCACGTTGTGTTTATTATTACAATATACTTGCATTTTTTGTAGGTTTCAGAGCTACCTAGCTACCTGATTTTTAGCCCTAGATCTGTTTTAAATACTCTGATCTTTTTGACAACTTTGTCAAGCTGATATCTTTTGTAATAGGTACACATTTCGAGGAATATTTCAATGCTTAAATCAACTACTTAGTGCTAACATTCGAAGTAATTATTTTCTGAAATTGTTTATTCTTTACAGATAACTGCATTGGAATGGAAGTTACGAACATGCCACTGTACATCGTTTGTGCGTTACTGCTCGTCTATTTAGGTAACACGTCTGATGTTGTCACACTTTTATAATTCTGCTAACTTACCCTATAAACCTAATGCTGTGTTTATTCAATAGATAAGATATACAGTTCTTATTGCCTGCAGAAATTACCATAAACAATATATGTACAAGACAATACGGTCGGATAATCCATATTCAGCTGCACTGCTATCCGTATAGTGCCATTGTCTTCCATGGTAATATTTTCTTTCCACTACATATTAAAGAAAGGCAGGAAGAGAGAGGGAGGGACAGAGAGAGAGAGAGAGAGAGAGAGAGAGAGAGAGAGAGGGAGACAGGGGAAAATCATAGACTGACAATGACTGATGATTTCATAAACGTTTTTTAAAGCGTTTGAAAAAAAAAAACACCCACGCACTTGGACTGATGTCGCGGTAGCCAACTGTATCTGGTAAATGATTCATTCTATAGTATTCAAGTTCATGTCTTTAAAATCCTACAACTTGTATATCAATACAAGTGATATCAATATAGAACAATAACGTTGAGTAATTGAGACAAGGTATTACGTGATAAATACGAAATACATGTATGTCATGCCGTGAAAGAGACAACCCTGTTCGCGGCAGCAGGCTGCAATGCGTGCAGTTACGCAGCAATGAGCCGCTAGTTATGTACCCTTTTTCTGGATGAAAATTATGGACTTTAAGGGCGGTGATTTGGATCAGTCGTCTGCCTCACGATCCTAAGGACCCCGGTTCGAACCCGAGTCTGGACTGAGCAATGCTGTGTGTAATCACACCGTCCCCTCTGGCAAGAGGCAAAACACTCTGTCCCTCGGATAGGAAATAGAATGGAGGTCCCGTGTGTGAGAGAGTCACAACTCATGCACGTAAAATATCCCGCTTCATTTATTCATCGTAAATAGCAGGGTGTTTATTGCCGGTGAAGTGGTCCCACCGCACATCCAACTTGACCCCATGGAAGACCAGCGTTGCATAGGTGAATATGGGCTATCCAGCCATCTTCTCAGATGGAAAATGAACAAACAGACAAACACAGTCATAAATTTTGAGGCCGCGATCGGGCCACCGCTAATATCGATCCCTTGGTACATTAGATATGTATGTATACATACATCATATTTATTGGATTATACCAAAGCTCGACACCGAGCCACCGATAATGGTGATGCTTTTATATTGTATTTAATTATACATAATGAAGAGTTTGTTCGCAAAAACCGATAACTCCATTTTGTTTAATTCTTTTAAATCACGGTTTTTCCTCACACTCTGTTGGCGTAGAAGGCGAATGATGAAGAGATCATAATCTGAATGTCGGCTACCTATATAATAAAAGGTTTGATATCTAGAAATCTACACAAAGAGAAAAAATTGGAATTTTGTACTTATCAATGTGTTTTGCGGCAAAAACCGATAAGTCCAATTCTCATTTTGTTGCATAAACCGATAAGTCCACTACTCGCTGTATGAAATCGATGCGTTGCAAGTCTTCTCATTTTTTTTTAGCAATGCTCATGAGGTTTTATTACACACACACATTGGTTTTGGGATAGAGATGTCCAAGACATTATTTTTTCAAATGTATTCATGGAAACTGCGTTTCCACGGTGGCTGCATATTATGGCCATAGTTTACGGAATAGATTTTGGTAGTCGAGGTACTTTCGCGTTTTTCGAGCAGTGATCGTGACATTTGGCGCTCACATTACTTGTGGTAAATGTGCAAGCCACATTCTTTCATGTCTCAAAAACTGCGTTGCCATGGTAACAGCATATAGCGACGATTGATCGGGAAAATGATAGGGACCGAAACAGTTCCTCATTTTTCAAGCAAAATGCTTACGAAGCTTGGCACACACATATAACAGTGTCGGAATGATAAGATGTGCAAGACATTTTTCGAATGTGTTTGGAACTACGTTGCCATGGTAACAAGACATTATGGTAATATGTTAACGACATATTATCATGGCAATAAATCGGGAAAATATTGTGGATCACAGAATTTCCTTGGGGTTTTTTTTTTCAAGCAAAATACGAACTTTGGTACACACACAGTGGTGTAGTGGTGAAGACACTGTTTGAATGTGTTGGGAACTGCGTTGCTATTGTAACCAAATATCATGAAAATAAAGCAGGAAAAAATATATGGATCAAACTTCTTCCGCATGTTTTGTAGCAATGCTCATGCAATTCGCCACGCATGCTGTTCTTTGGATTAATGGAACCAGGGTACCGTTTCATGAAAGTTGGCAGCGCTGACAAGTTGTCAGTCTCTGACAATAACCATAACAGACAGTGACCAGGGCATCTCAGCCAATCAAAACCAAGGATTTTGCTGAAATTGTCAGAGACTAACAACTTGTCATCGCTGACCACATTGATAAAACACCCCCCCCCCGACACCATGTTTCGAATGTATGGAAACTGCGTTGCCATAGTAACGGCATATTTCATTTCTTGCCCTCTCATTTTCGTCCCGTGTTGGACGAAAGCTGGCATCCCCTAGAAGCTTACTGTCATACACAATTATTTAGATCAGCACGCAGTAGTCGCGACACTGGCGCTGCAGCCTGCATGTTTTATAGTGAAGTCCGTTTCGTGCGTGTGGATAATATGTAGTCCTACATAATTACTGTACAGTATTTTTAACACAGCGTGGGAATGAAACCACCTGACACATATACGACATGCTGATTGAATATGGACTTAGCGGCTTTTGCAACAAAACGAAAAGTGGACTAATCGGTTTTTGCCGGAGAACACATATTTTGTTATAAACTGATAAGATCTTCAGACTGGTCACACAATTCCTAAAATCACAGTATATGTCGATTGACTTTCATGAAAAAATCGACTAATCGGATTTTGCGAACAAACTTTTCATGTAATAATAGGCCTACATTATATATATATATATATATATATATATATATATATATATATATTTATATGTGTGTGTGTGTGTGTGTGTGTGTGCGTGTGTGTGTCCGCGTGTTGGTACCAGTATAGAAAATATTAAGAAGTTATATTATTCAGACCAAATTTTCGACGAATGTATTCGTCGAAAATTTGGTCTGAATGAATAGCACTGTTGGACTGTCAAAATGCATTACCACTCTACTTCTTCATCTTGTCTGTCTGTCTGTCTGTCTGTCTGTCTCTCTCTCTCTCTCTCTATATATATATATATATACTGTATATATATATATATATATATATATATATATATATATATATGTATGTATGTATAATAAAGAAATATATAATGAAGAAATATACCGGTAATGCATTTTTGGCCAATAAAGAATGAGTTTATTCGATGAGTTTATTCGACTCGAATTTTCAGCGGCCTCCGCCTTCCTCAGGATTCCTGACAATGACGGTATCAAAACAAAGCAAAACAAAAATTGAACACATAGAGCGCGTACTCATAGACGGACTTGGTTGCTATGAGACGCGGCTTGGGGTGCACACCCTTGTTTACAGTGATGTTGCCATGTACTAGCAGGTAGACGTAAAGTGCAATGTGTAGTCATGGCACGCATAAGAAGGAGAGCATTGATATGTTTATTACGTAACAATGGCGTTGAACTAATAGCGTCATATCATTTTGTATTATCACATGCTATGGTGAAATACCGAATAACTGTACTCATCAATTTACAATAAGTTAAAAAAAAACAATAGACAAATTCGGGAATAGGTTAAAGGGCGCCCCAACAATTGAGCTGTTTCATAACCTACACTGATGGAGACTGTAATATAATCAATGCATTACCAGTTTATTTCTTCATTTCTTCGTGGAGCCAATACGGAATTCATTATATGTGACCCTGCACCACAAAACAAACAAAAAGTCGCCAGACATGAATTTTTAGTTAAGACCATATTCTGAAAGAGCAGACTTTAAGCTTTAAAATGATGTATAACTCAAATCAAATGGACTCCCCTAACCTATCTAAATATTGGAAAGAAAGCACAAATTCAGGAAAAGTGTGAACTGAGAATAGAGGCTCTGAAGTACAGTGTCTATTCAAGCGCTTAATGTTAACCAAGCAGTGCTGGCTGTGCGATGAATGAGACAAAAAACAGAAGTTAACCACCAGAGTAACAACAATGAAGGGATTATCAGATTAAACTGAAATTGAGCATGCCTCATTAACACATTCTGTCCATAATTAGTGTCAACTTTCAGAGAAGCATTATCCTTTCAAAAGTTATTAGACTTGAAAGTGAAGAGTGTGTACAACGTTTTTTTTCAGAAATGAAAAGGGGACTTTAAAGTCACACCTAATCACACTATTCTACCAGAAATAATCGAGATAAACTGCTAAAAAACACACTTTACTGCCTGTTTTATGATCCCAAATTTTAGCATAATGTAAAAGAAGTCTTGCCATTTTAGAAAATATGACAAAGTCAAGATCGGCCAGGTTGACCCATTTCACTTATTTTCAGTCCTCACGCAAAATCAGTGTGTGCGACTTTTTGTTCGTTTTGTGACTCACAGTCACATATGTAACCGTAAGTGTGTTGTTCTCTAGCTTCTGCAGTGTCCGACAGTGGGCAAGAAGGGCTTCTCTCGACGTGTTCTGACGGATACAATCTGAATTACACACTCCCAATGGTGAGAAGGAGGTGCAAAAACGGACAAATCCCGAAGGTGGAACCCTTTCCTCAGGGCATAGGCAGCCACTGCCAGAGGAGGAGGAGCAGCAGATTTAATATTCCAGCTGGCCGTCGTGTCTGTAGGGAACCGGGTATTAAGTTGTTGTTTTTTTCTCTTTTTAAAGGATGAGTGAAATTTCTTTCAGAAAATAAATCCAAGATGATGACTCTTTATTCTAATTCCACTTCATTTCATTTCATTTCATTTCATTTCATTTCATTTATTAAGTTTCCACATAAATGATACAGTGCAGTATATACAAATACCATTTGCATGGGACGAAATCAATATTGAAATCATTCTGAAGTATATTACATTCATGACGGATAAATGAAATTATGTGTGGTGGGAACCTACATGGAAGGTTCCCCCAAAGAAAGTCAAACACAGGCTGTTACACTCACACACACTCACACACACTGGAGGGATTCACCCCCTCCATCCCCCGGGAGTTACGTCCATGCCTTGTGGCCACAACATAGGTCTATTACAATTTTGGTGATACATGACTTATCATTACGTTCCCCAGTTACCCGTACAAAGTAAGATATCACAAAAAGAAGAAAGAAAATGTTTGGAAATCTTATTTCACCGACATAATTTTTGAATTTTTCTGACTTTGAATATTTTTTTTCAAGTTTCCTTGCAATGAAGTTGGCCATTTTTTATCGACTTAAATTCTAGAATCCGGAGAATTCTCAGGTGCAAACAAATTAAAAAAAGCTAGGGTTTTCCGATATTTTCCTACATGTCTTCGTGATAACCATTGCATTACATACATGTCCACATCGTATTTTTTTCTCGTTCTGTCTCTCTATCTTTCTCTCTTGCTGTCACTGGTTCTCTTTGTCTGATCTCAAGATTGCGACAACGATCCGTGTGAGAATGGATGGTGCGAAGAGACAATGACCAACTACACCTGTCATTGCCCTAATGGAACAGAAGGGGTTAATTGCACAGGTACGACCCTCTTGTTGCTACAGTGCACTCCCGTTTATATCAGGAACACAGTTAGAGGAAAATTCCGGCTACAACAAAGTGAAAAATAAGCCGCAGCATTATCCGTTCTGTGTCTTTTGTTTAATTGTTTTTTCCTTCTGCTGTACCAAATTTCGATTTAACAAAAGAAATCTGCCGGGCCCGAGGACTTCGTTATATTTACTGTGTGTATGTAATAACGGTTAGTATACAGTCACGTTTCACTCTACAGTGTTAAATGATAATTTCTTCAGTTTCTTTGTGTTGTTTAAGGCGGGGGGGGGGGGGAGGTACGGACAGAGAAATAGATACCATGTTATATCATAGCCATTTCTCTGTGGAATACGCATAGATTAGCCTTCAACTAATGAAAGTATTTCCATTAGAATTTGAAAGGATATCTACATGTCATAAGTTTGCCTTTTGACTTGTTTTGCCTTTTGTCTCTTATTCCCTTGGTTGGCATTACTTTTGTTATTCAGTTATATTTCTTATTTCTATTCATTTCACTTTGTTATATCACATGACTATACAGATATCAGTGAGTGTAACAGCAATCCGTGCCAGAACGGAGGAACGTGTCATGAAGCGATCAACATGTACTCATGTGTGTGTTTGCCGGGTTATAACGGCTCAAACTGCCAAACGGGTAGGTCTGTAGGTTGGGATCCGGATATGTGGGATTAGAGTTCATTCACAAGAGGGCACATGGTGACAGCATGCGTCACCGTCTTTCAGCATTATTTGTTCCCCATAGATAGACTCCATAATTATTAGAAATTGCAGCGGCAATTAGTTGGATTGTCAAGAATGAAGTCGAAAGAAAAATGTAGACATAAAATGTTACATATACCATCTACACAATCATATCTCGTGCCGATAGTACATTCTGCGACGTCTGTGTCACAATCAAATATCAGGGACAAAATAACGTTTGTTTTCAACATATTTTTGACTTCTTGTTTCTCGCTAAGTGTCATCCATTACCGAATAATAATAATTCTTTCATATGAGCAGTCTTAACACAAAAGATAGGAAGTAACTAACCCTTTGTAGTGTATAACTCCTCATAATAAAATCAGCATAAAGAGTAACCAAAATATTTATGCTTGTTCCACATGAAAATAGTCGAGTAAAGGGTGAAATGACGTAATGGGTACCATTAATACATTTGCTGCCTATGACGTATAGGGCCTTTTCATCAAGTTGCTCATATTTCTCTCTCTCTCTCTCCTGTCTTTCTATCATATAAATGTATACATAGACTACATACAGAGAGAAAGAGAAAAAAAGAAAGAAAAAGAAAGTTTCGGTTTTATATCCATTGTTTCTTAGGAGTGCTAATTAACCACTCATCCAATGACAATGGCATCCTTTCTTTCAATCCGGAAGAATGCAGACAATTTGTGTATAATGATGTATGAATCAAATAATTCTGTCTTTTGACATGATAATTGTGTGCTTTTGCGCTGGCTCATATTCTCTTATTGTTATTTCATTTCTGTTAAGAATTTTGTTATTCAATTTTACAGATATTGATGAGTGTGACAGCAATCCGTGTCAGAACGGAGGAACGTGTCAGGACGCCGTCAACATGTTCTCTTGTCTTTGTTTGCCGGGTTACAATGGGTCGAACTGCCAAACAGGTAGGGTTGGATTCAAGAAATAACGTTATTTCACAAGACAACTAAATAACTATAATACTTTTGCATCTATCTAGAGACTATACGTTCATGGGTTACAGAAAAAAAAAAACATTTATAGGCAGATTCAACAGTTACAGGAATGATCAGTACTAACGTAAGGACTCAAATAAAAACTATAAAAACATAATAACATTGTATTACATATATGTATACCTTCTAGATATAATACGCGGATGTCGTGTCAAAACTACATCATTCTACAGCGTCAGTTCTAACTCCTAACTGAAAAGATGGTATTCATGTCCATTGTTCAAAGTCATTGTAAACACATACTAATATCTCACATACACAATCATTGGTTCCTGTGTAAAGTTCAAATTTTGTACAGAGGATTAAAATTTAACCAAAATATGGAGCCTAGCTTTAACATTAGTCATGAATTTGATGAAACTGATTTATATGCTTTCATATTCAAATCACCTCCAACAACATTGTACATTTTTCAGCTATTACCCATATCAATGGCAGTGTTCTCTGATATATAGTTTTTGAAAAGTGGAAAATGTTTTTGTAACACCTAGTACATAAGACAACGAATAATTAATTTGTGAACTACAAACAGATATAAAACGAAATCAAAGGAATCAATGCCAACCGACATGAGATCAAATTAGGAAGAAAAAAGTGAAACTACAACACGTGCCATTGTAGGCACAAGCAAACTGGACTCCATGATGTAAGAGTTGTTGTTGTTGTTGTTGTTCATTTTCCATCTGTGAAGATGGCTGGATAGCCCATATTCAGCTAGTGTAAGCTGGTCTTCCATGGGGTCCAGTTGGATGTGGGGTGGGACCACTTCACCGGGTTAGACACCCTGCTCTTTGCGATGAATGAATGAAGCGGGATCTTTTACGTGCATGAGCTGTGACTCTCTCATACACGGGACCTCCATTTTATGTCCTATCCGAGGGACAATGCGAATGATAAAATGCAACATTGATTCAATTCAATTCAATTCAAACTTTATTTTTACTTTTTCTTTCCAACAGAATGTACAAGAAACAATATTATGAGTTTGACATGGGAGTAACAATATATACATAACCAGACAGGATTAACAACAAACTACATGATCAGTACAAAAAAGATACATACATTCTATATACACTCTGCGAAAAAAAAAATGGAGGTACCCACTCAAAAGACCAGGCTTGTATCATGTGGGTACCTCTGGGAAAGGGGAAATAAGGGGGGGGGGGGGGGGTGAACAGCTTACAACTGCAAAGAGTGCGGGAAATTGAACATATTGCAAAGAATATTGTGTAAATAGATTATAACTGTAGGAATGCAGAAGAGCGGACACGAAAGAATGAGAAAATGGACAAAAGGGTATGTACGGTACAATAATAGGAACATCTGAGGAGGCAAATATTAGATTATTTTACTCTTACAAGAAAAAAGGATTATATATAATTAGTCCAATGTTCAAAGAAATGATGACTTGATTGAGATGATGAAATGAACCCAATTCTGTTGTATATTATAAGATTTCAATGAATTATTCTTAAAAAGAATTTAAAGTTTTAGCTGCTATCATTTTTATATGAAGTGAGTTCCACATACTTTGGCCCATTGTAAATGAAGGTGTTCCGAGCAAGAAAAGGTTTAAAAAATGGCAAATAGAATTAATTCGTTCGCCTTGTTTGGATGATTGTAAATGGAATGATTTCTTCGAAACATTGTTTTAAATATATTTGGAAGAGTATTGTATGATGATTATGCATAAATTGTGCTAAACTAAACAAATACAAATCTTTAATTTTCGATATTTTGTTTAGAAAATCAGATCTGCATGAGACAAAAGTGCGGTATGACATATGATACGGAGTGACTTCTTTTGTAATAGAAATAATTTATATAAGAGTGTTTGATGTATTTCCCCACGCGAGAATACCATAATTCAAATAAGGCAATCAACATTAGGGATAAATATAATGTATGCAGGAACGGTAAAGGAAAACAACATTTCAGTTTGTTAATTATATGAATGTTTCGTGAAACAGTTTGACATATACTATCAATATGAAATTACGTTGAAAGCTTACTATCGACTGTTATTCCAAGAAATGTAAGATTTAACATCTTGAACACCACTCACATGTAGTAGAATAAATCGCACAGTAACAATGATTAGAATTTTAACGTTATTTGTTATGCACATCGATAAAGCCTCCAAAAAAAATGCAAAATTTTCTTCCCTTTTTCAAATCAGCAAAGTAGTGACCAAAATGTATAATTGTTTCCGTACAAAAGTAGTCGAGTTAGAGGTGATATGACCGGGTCATAATGAACTTCATAAAGAATAACATAATGATTGCAATGCATATTGTACCCTATGACATGTATTCGATCATTCTATCGATCTACTCCTTTCTTTCTCTTCCCCTTCACTCTTTCTTATAAAAATTAATACCTAAATTATACATTCATACAGAGAGAAAAAGAAAGATAGACACAGGGGGAAAAAAACATAATCGCGGTAGATCGTATCCATTGTTCTTAAGATGACCGCGTTAATTAACCACTCATTCAAGGACGGTAATACCCTTACAATCTGACAGGATGCAGACAATAAATCATGTGTGTAATGTTTACATCTATTTAGTCTGCCTCAGGGCTTTATGTGTGTTTTCCGTCTTTTTTTTGTATTGATTTTCCTGTTTTTATTATATCTCATTTAACAGATATTGATGAGTGTGACAGCAATCCGTGTCAGAACAGAGGAACGTGTCAGGACGCGGTCAACATGTACTCTTGTCTGTGTTTGCCGGGTTATAACGGGTCAAACTGCCAAACATGTAGGTTTGGATTCAAGAAATGTTGGATTATACTTGATTTACCAGAGAGCTGTATAGCTCTGTAACTATCTAGAGACTACATGTTCATGCGTTTGTTTTTTTTTAAGGCATGGGTCACCATCTTTCATTATTGTTTGTTTCCGTTAGGCAGATTCCATAGCAACTGCAGCAGCGATCAGTATGATTGTCACGAATGAAATAGGAAGAAACAAAAATGATTTAGACACAAAATATTACATATACCATCTAGGTACAGTGCTAAAATCTCGCACCGAAAGTACATCATTCTGCGACGTCAGTGTCACCGAAAGAGTTCGCGACGTCAGTGGCTTCTACCTAACCCTTTCAACCCCTTGCAACCCCTCCTTGTAGCATTCTAGAATCCTTGAAAAGGCTGCTGGATGTGAAGTAGACTATATTTGCTGAATCGACTGCCGTTTAGACATCAGTTCTTGTCCAGAAACACACTCAACCTGCACCAGCACTTAAAAAATCTTTAATACCACTTGCATGAACTAAAAAAACTCACATAGTAACAATAATTAGAATTATATAATTTTGACGTTTTACAAAATTATTTGATATGAACATACCCTTTATTGTGTTGGAGAACAATCCAAGGTATTATAAACAGATTCTACCTGTAACTTAGCTACATCCCAGGATTTAGGTGCAGTGGGTATGTGGAGCGAGGATTTGCAAAAACTCCGGGATTTGTAAAAACGTCTCGCCGGGATTTTGAAAAAATCTAGAATGTAAAGCCAAAAAAAAAAAAAAACAGAAGAGAGAAATTGTTAAAAATATATGAAATGTTTCTAGATATTCGTTTCAACGCAAAAGTGGTGTTGAGGGTATCATAAATCAACACAAATCAACATGCCTTCGGATTTCAGGTTCCCTTTAATCTCATCAATCTGTGCTCTGAGCAATGAATGGGACAAAAATAAAAGAATGTAAAATTCCCGGTTAACAGCAATAGAAAGACGATCAGATTAAGCTGAAAATGTTCACGGTCAATCTGCACATTCCATTTATGACTAGACTAAACTTTCAAAGCAGCCTTATCTTTTCAAAATCTTTAGAGTGTATAGTAAAGTGTGTAAATGGTTTAGAAAACATCTTGGTAATAACACAGCATTCCACTATGTATAAGAATGATTGCTCATTCAGAATATATATATGTATATATATAAAAAGAAGAAGATTGACTTGGACTTGGTTATCATATTCTACCTGGTTTGAGTCCGCACATAAATATTTGGTTTGCGAATTTTTGTTACTGTCACTTTTGCCCTCTCACTTCTTTACAAAAATCCGTGTTTAAAACAATACACAAATGGCTGGTAATCAAAAATCAAATGAATTATTCTTTTACAATGCTTTACTCTTCACATGTTCACTAATCAAAATGTGTATATATGTACATATATATATATATATATATATATATATGATACAAAACATAGTTTATATTCAAATATTTTTTTTTCATATGTATCTGTATTAGAAAACACCAGGTCATAAACAGCACCTCTTGTTAAAATATTTGTGAAGTCTATGTATCAGGAAGGGGGAAAATGAGATAAGGCTAATTACTCCGAAGAATCGTTATTCCGAAGCGAATGAATTCCTAGACACTTCGAAAGTGGCCAATTTTGAATTCGCCAGCTTTTCTGACGAATGTTGGCAAGAATCAGGGTTTGCCTCTGCTAGTAGCGTCATTTAGCGACTATCAGCGACGTTTTAAGGGAGTATCTCACTGAGTGGCGAACGTTTGCGACCGTAGCGAATTTCGGATTTCGCCATCAGGGTTCAACATTCGAGTGAATGTTTGCGAAAGTTTTTGCGAAAGGCAGTTGGCGACTACTAACGACAGTTTTTGCGAAGATAAGCAACTGTTTGCCAATCCTTGACTACTATTTGTGAATGTTTAGGAACTTTTGCTGACTCCTGGAAAAGAACTAGCGAATCTATGGACCCAACCCTATCAAAAAGATGAGCAAACCTTCTCCAGCATCTCCATTTTTTCTGATCGTAATAGCAGAATACTTTCGAGATGGGTTTCCAGAATGGAAATGAATTTCTGCCAGGAAGAGGCCCAACGTTCTGCTGCCCTTGAAGGACCGCTTTGCCTGGTTGCTGCTGCTACAATTATCGTACAAATCAAGAAAAAAAAAATCATCAGAGGGTGATGAGGAAAGGGACTATTTTTTTTTCAATGGCATCAAGAGGTTCAGCAGCAGTAACGGTAGGGAGTTTTTCCTCGGCCGGGGCCTCGGCGTGGACCTTTCCAGACCCCGAGGGGTTTTCGCCCTCCTTTTTGTACCTTTATGTCGGCATGGCGACCCGCATTGCCAATTTCTCTCAATGGGTCGATTTTATACAATAATCATGATGGTCTGGTGTCGGTAGCACTGGCAAAGTAGAAAGAACTTTCAGCGACACTTTCTTACAACCATTTGCAAAGTCTTACAATAGTTTTGCAAACGCTTGCAACTGCTTGCGAAAAAAAAAATCCGCAAAGAAATTTTGAATCTCTTCAAAATTTATTTTTGACAAGAAAAACTGTTTGCGAATTTTCTTGCAACCTTTAACAAACCTTTTGCAATTTTTTACGAAACCTAGCGAAATCCTAAATTCGCTACATTCACAAGCATGCGCCACTCAGTGAGATACCCCCTGAAGGCTCGCTGTTCCAAAGATTTGTTAATCTTAAAATGGGATAGGGTTCTTGTTCTGAATGTCCGTCAATCCAAAAATAGAATAAGGTTCGCCGATCCTACAATAAAAAGAAAGGTGTTATGACTACGAACCTTCATGATAACGTACTACTCCTCCCCCCTCTCTCTCTCCCTCTCTCATTCGTGTCTCTGTGTGTGTGTGTGCATGTGGAGAGAGAGAGAGAGAGAGAGAGGGAGAGAGAGAGAGAGAGAGAGAGAGAGAGACAGAAACAAAGAGTCAGGGAGAGAAAGAGACGGACAAAATAATATTGGCGGAAAGAAAAAACAACGCTGCTGATTCAACAACCTGTTTGACTGGCTTTTCAGTGCTCGTTCAGATGCGTTATCATTTGTTGAAAATGAAAACATTTTTAGATCTCAGTCAACACATTATCCTGTCCATACACATCTGTTTCAAGGGCTCACTCTTAAATACAAGTACAAGAGATTCCACGGACACTGTGTTTTGATGATCTTAAAGCGAATAAAAAGGGATCAAGGATGTGATTTCTAGAGGTCTCGTTTTTCTCCGTCACGTTATATGATATACATCAATGTCAGTGTCAATTGGCTTGCTTTAATATCCTATAGCTCTCCCGAGGATGTTCGTCATCGACCAGTTCAATCAGCGGATTCTGTTGGCCGACCTTGAAAGACTCGAATTCACCAAGTTTATCACTCTGACGAGACAACCAGAAGACGTAGCGTATGACACAAAATACAGGAAGCTTTATTGGTCCACCTCCTCTGGCGTTTGGCGTTCCCGTATTCAGGACAAGGATCCAGAGCAAGTTATCGACAAAGGTAGAATACGACACCATGTATGATCCAGTGCATACAGATACATCCATACACACACACACACACACGCTCCATAATATTGGAGAGAGAAAAACAAAATCAATCTTTATTCATATTTAAATGTTAATAAACTCTGGAAATTGTCAATCAGGGTTTAAACCATCTTATTTACTGCTTCATGTTTACTGCTACATGTTAAATGAAACGAAATGTTGAACTTAAATTACAGACTCGTTGTGTGATAAAATGACCAAAGCATGTCATTGGAGGCATTCTCTTAGATCTGCGCAAGGCCTTCGATGTTTTTCCACACAATTGTATTCTTGCAGAGCGTAAGTTCTAAATGGTATGAAAGGAATAGAATACGACTGCTAGAATTCTTTTTAAGAGACCGGAGACAATACAGTGAATAATTGTTCTGATGATTTTTAATCAGGCGTCCCCAGGGGTCTATATCAGGACAGCTGATATTTTGTCTTTTTATTTTCAATACTTTTTTTATGTGTATTGTAAATTTGCATTTCAAGTCTAAAATGTGTCTTTATGCTGATGATGCGGCCATTTCTAATTATGATTATGGTAAAACAATGAGGCAGAGAAAAAATTGCAGGATGACTTTGTTAAAATATGCAAATTTTGGGGGAATGATGTTTCGAAGTTCAAAAACTTACCTCCACAAAAATGTAAAAAGATCAAATATTTGAGTGTTATGCTCGACTTGGTGTCACGGTCCAGTTGAGGACAGACAGGAAATCGAAAGGAAATCGAACTTATTGAGGACGATCAACACAACAAACTGACTAAAACGAATGAATTGAAAGTGTAGAGTAATATAATTAAAGCTTGATTAATTCTGAATTACAGAGCAAATAATACATAACAGCTCTGTGACAAACTGTATTGGGCAACCTCTATACAAGAAGGCAGTTGGGAAAATTAATTTTTAATTTTGCACGGACTAAGGAAATCACACACGCAAACATATGAAATAACAAAAAAAAAAATACATACGTGAAAAACCGAATAATTCGCAGTTGAGGCCCCGTTTCAGATAACACATGCAAGCTTGGGAATGTGGTGCTCGACGATGGTTTCTGCGTCGGTGCGGAGGAGAAATAATATTGACGAACTTGGCGATTAATTATGCCAGCGGCCTTGCCACGAGTCCCTATACTGTCTCTGACGACCTTGAAAACTATATGGCAATAGTGAAGTGGACTGATTATGCGGCTGACATGCCGCAAGGGCACGGCTCCTGTAACGAGGTGTAGCATCAGTCTCGAAATAAAACTCTATTATGGAAGAACAGTAACTCAATGTCTTACGAGTAATTTGTCTCATAATGATCAGTTATTCTACTCCAATACACACACAACACAAGCATACTCAGCTGTCATTCTGTCCGTGTGGTTAACTATAATTACAGTTTCCGTATCACATGTTAATTACTGCTTTTGTTTATAATGATTCAAAAATGCGTTATATTGTTAGCCTTTCATCATGATATAAACAGAATATGAATATACTCTATTATTCAAAATACAAACATTATAACTTCTTAATTTCATAACATAATTCATCATCTTCATAATCATTAATACAAAGGAAATTGAGCTTTACCACCATGGGTGAGTTTTCCGCACTAAAACACAGGATGAAGACTCTTCCAGTACAAACTTGGTGTCAGCTAAGGCCAGTAAAAGACAAGGAATTAATAAAAACCTTGAAACAGGATAACATACGACATTTTGTATTTTCATGTGGAATGATGTTTGTAATTACTGAAGGGCGCCTCTAGAATGCAGTTTTACTAAACTGAACAGGCTAACCCTGCAGTATAAAATAAATAACACGTTCATGTACAACATCCAACCCCGAACTTGATGCAAAAACACGTCTGAAAGTGCAAAATAAATGCCCACATCAGGTGTATATTAAGTCACTGCAAACGCAATCCTACGTTAAAAAGTTGCGTCAGATATAATCATGTAATTGAGAATTGCCTTCCTCACAGCTGCTTAAAGGGGATGGCTGGTAAGTGATCAGTGGGAATCAGTGAGAATGCTGGGGGATGATTGTTCCAATCCTTGTGGGATTCATTTAAGAGTACATTATATATCTATTGTTGTGTGAAAATTGTTTGCTTCAGAATGGCCTCATATTCAAGTAATGTGCAGATTAATGTTTCCAGGTTAGCATGCCTGTACAATGACGGGGCATTAAACTGCACATTACTTGAATATGAGACCATTCTGAAGCAAACGATTTTCACACTACAATAGATATATAATGTACTCTTAAATGAATTCCACAAGAATTGGAACAATCATCCCCCAGCATTCCCACTGATTCCCATATGATCAGTTACTAGCCATCCCCTTTAAAGGATGCTGAAAAAAAAGAAGTAAAGAAGCCACTCACTATCAAAAAAAAAGAAAAGAAAATATTATGCGTCTAGCTTCTGTCCAAATATTGATCTTCTCATTGCTTGAGAAGACTAATCGCAATTTACTTGATACAATTATTGTTGAGTGAAATCGGGCTGAAAGCTGGCCCATTAACTCTTTTCGGGTATGATAAGTATACCTTGGTATAGGGGGAGGCTAAAGGTCTGATATGACATTGTATCCAATATAATGTAGGTATGACATAATAATGATATGTAACGAGTATCATGTCTTATGAAATTCAATTTTATCTATAAAGATGTCCATATCAGGATGACACATTTCGTCAGATGAAATTCAAAAGTTATCAAGCTCTAACTTCGATAACATCGGCACAACAATCACACCCTCCAACCCTCCCAAAGAAAAAAAAATGATAATGTAAAGTCTCTAAAGGGCTTTTTACACTTGTAAATTTTTGCTTAGTCCCGTACCAACGGTGGGCTAAGGGGGGGGGGGGGGGGCTTAGCCCCATTGTTGGTACGGGACTATCCTTAGCCCACTTTCTGTTTACACTCGTTTTTGCCAAAAGGGCTTTTTACACTTGTAAATTTTTGCTTAGTCCCGTACCAATGGTGGGGCTAAGGGGGGCCTTAGCCCCACCGTTGGTACGGGACTATCCTTAGCCCACTTTCTGTTTACACTCGTTTTTGCCAAAGTGGGCTCGCCCCACCGATAGTCCGGTACTATCTGGCCCTGCAAAATAGCAGGGTTAGCACCGCAATTGCGGTGCCAAGCAAGTGAGTGTAAACAGAACGAACAATATTTTAATAATCCTGGGCTAAGTGACGGAGACGAAGTCCGACCCTCACTGACCAATCAGAAACGAGGTAATCAAGTGCTGCCGGTGCGTGCGTGTACGTGTACAGTACACTGCGTAATCATGAATATTCAGGTGGTTTGGAAAGTACCGGACTAAGAAATACGAGCGTAAAAAGGTTAGTTTTCTCCTTAGCCCCGGACAAGAGATAGTACGGGACTAATTGGCGAGTGTAAAAAGCTGAAAAAATTGGTACGGGACTAACAATAGTCCTGGGTCAGAGAAAGTCCGGGGTTAAGAAACACAAGTGTAAAAAGGGCTTAAGATTATCACTGTTCTTGGATACAAATTAGCGCACTTGAATTCGTTAAAGATTCTGTCTATCAAGTTCATTCCACCCTTTCTTAAAACAACTTAATAACCATCGGAGCACACGACGTTCCTACTACCAAACAAGTCTGTAATTTCATATTCAAGCAAACATAACAAATTGCTACCTTTCTTTCAAGATATAATCGTCAGTTTGTGATCATCGCTGAGGTACACTCTGATACATGTACACCCTACACGTCTCCGTCATGTCCGTGACGACTTCCCTTTAACAGCTACTGTTTTAACAATCTGAAGCTACTCCTCGCCCACTGATCTATCCGACATCACGGGCAATATATCATATGGACTTCCTTGGCCAGACAAATGGTAGGGGAGAGCGGGGAGAAGTGGTACATTATTTCAAGTTCGCCGATTTTCTTCTTATATCTTTTTATAGAAGAGATGATTACATTTCCTTTCGGGCTTGCATGAAGATTCGTATGGTAGGTTACATAAAGAGCTATAAACTAGGGGTGGCACTGTTCTCAATTTTCTGCAGTTACTGAAAAGAACAAACCTTATTTTGGGGAGAAGTTGACCCACCCGTGGGTAAAGTGGGACAACGGCAAGGGAGAAATGGGACGGTGTTGGTAAAGTGTGACATCCTATAAAAATGTCGGAAATGTCAAAGTTGGAAGGCGTAATGAAACATTGGTAATGAAAACAGTCAAACATGCTTTAAAATGATCTTTATTTCAACAAAACAAGTTTGAACAACATGTTTGAAAATCTGAACTGTTTTACATGTCAATGCATGTAATGCTATTATGAGGGACAAATGGGACACGTTGTCCCAACTGTCCCTCACATGGCATATACATAAATATGTACGACTGCTCAGTAACCATGCAGGCATTTGTCAAAAACTAGTTATATTAGTTGCATATCAATAAGGCTCACCACCAGCTTCAGTTGTGCCCTTGAAATCATGAATACGAAGACAACAGGTTAATTAACATGATTTCAAAAAAAAAAATCATATTTTTGGGGAAAATTTTCAATAGCAATTAATACATACTTAGAATTTGCCGAACTGCACTGCTTTCTTAGTGTGATGTATGGTTGCTAGGGGCTTATTGTAGATATAAGCCAATCGCTGATTGGTTGAACAGTTTTTGATTCAGAGAACGTGTCCCACTTGACCCGCGTCCCAACTCACCCCGCTCTCCCCTAATCATGCACATCAAAATATAAAAACCATCATGAATAAAAATACACCACATAAAATTATTGGGATAAGTCAATACCCGATTGTCTCAATCACAAAATGTCTCAAACATTTGATTTAAGGTCTCCCTCCGCGAATGCATTCAACTTCACATCATGCACTTGCTGAAAATACATACTCGCAGCTGCACTCCCATACAAAAACAATGTATTGTGTTTAAAACATCTCATTGCCATAATAGTGGATAGCCTGATTTCCCTATTTAAGCCATTTGGTTATAGTTCCTATCCAACTAATACATTAAAACATAAATCAGTCAAACCACCGTCTTTTACCTCTCTTGTATAGCTGAAATCGACATTTTCTTTTCGTTCTATTATCAAAATCTTGTATACGTAATTTTTATGTGTTTGGGTTTACTACTTATGCATCTTATTGCCTTCGATTAACGGAAAAAAAGTGACTGTATTTTATTTGCGATAATAATGTTTAATGCAGAAAAAAAATCTAAGATCTAAAATATCTAACAAAAAAGAAACAATTATGATGATTGCAGTAAAATCCATCAACATGACCGTTTAACGGTAAAAATAGTTTAATCATGGAACTGTAGCTCCATGGTTTAATCAATTACAGAACAAATCAAGTGTTATTGTTTGTTGATCACTTTATTTCATTTCCAGACGGAGTACAAGCAATCGCTATAACTCAGTCACCAAGGATGCTTTACATGAGGTACTGGAACAAGCTCACTCAGATGTCAATTGATCCAGACGGGGAGGAGGCGGATGTAGTGGAACTCCCTGGTTGGGGCTGGCCCCTTGCTTTTGTACTTTACAACGGGTATGAATAACTTTCACTACCTAAAAAGAGTTAAAAGATTTTTATAGATCAACATTATATAGGGCTCTTTTGACTCCTATCTGTCTGTCTTTCTTTCTTTCTCTTTCTCTCTCTTGCTAAAAGGGGAAATATTATTACATATATTATGGTCATACTTCTCCCTCTTTTTCTCTTTTTTTTCTCTCTCACACACACACACACACACACACACACTCTTTTTACCAATAGTATATATAGACAAATAAAATGGGGAGACAAGTCTGCCAGTAGGCTAATTTATTCAAAGAAGGCAGGGACCTGACATTACATATACGCGCAGTAACGACCTCTGATTTAAGAAAAATGTGTAAAGCACTTCATATATCATGGATAAAAACTATCATGATTTATCAGGACTTGAAGGAAAATGATCAGTTCTCCTTGGCCGGGTTCGATCTGTAGCTATAAGTTCATTTTAATTGATTTGGGATACATTACTTGTAGTAAGGATACAAATCAGATATTCTGACTCATTGGCTAATATTTCTAAACTAATGTAGAAAATTCGACATCTATTGGGATGTTCTTAACAAGAATGTTTATGAAGACAATGACTAAATGAAGCGGTTAGCCCCTACCCCCCCCCCACACACACATACGTATAGTTCCTTTATTAATTTATCAAATTTTGCGTATTATTACAAATCTGACTGTCACTATGCACCACTGACAGATTTTCCATAGTTAATATCATTGATATAAATTTCCCAAAGGTTATTTCTTAAATCTTTTCACATAACCTGCAAAAAGCCGAGAGACTTGTTAAAAAAAAGCAAGTTTTTTTCTTCTGCACTTGCTTTAACCTAAGGTGGTATTTGGTCTTCCCGTATGCCGCCTGTGAGTGTGCCTACTGTGTGACTATCAAAAGTAAGAGTGGAATGTGCAAATTATATACAGGAGACAAAGGCTGTCTTTCCGCAAGAACAAGAAAAATTTATAAAAAGTATGTGGTCTCCATTGTTCAATAAAATCATGTATGCTACACCGAATCGATAATGCTTGTGTACATACACTACTTACCCACTACATAAACACACACACACAGACAGACACACACACACTAGCCCACACACAGACACATACTCACACATACTCACAATGACAGCAACATTGGTTTGAGTCTATGAAACTTGTCTTTTTAGCTTGGATGCAGACATGTTTAAAGAAGTACACACATTTCGTTTCCATAATCAATTATGATGAGTTTTCATATATTATGATATTTTGTATATTTACATAGATACACACATTCCCGAGTACCAAAGGAAGCTTTGTGAAAACTTTGTCGGCATTATGCAGTGTTTTCAAATTTCCCATTTTCCAGTTGTGCTCCGTTGTTTTCCTTAAACTCGCTATGTATTTGGCGGCAGAGGCCGTTTTAAAAAGGAACACACAAGCAAACAGAGCGTCCTTAAGGAATAATACTCAAAGGAGCAGGAGCAGTTGAAGAAATAATCATGATCAAACAATGTGTCTTTGATAAGCTAAAGATTATCTCCTTTTTTGTCTTTCTTTCTAGCGTATGTTTCATATTCGGCACTAAAACCAACCCTGTCTGATGGTGGAAACGTAATTCATCAGCAAAACACGATGACCATGTGGAAGACTTTGTTTCGGTTTTTTTTTCTTTGCTCCAGGTCTGTGTACTGGACGAAATTGTATGAAGAAGGAATAAAGTGTAAAAGCCTACAAAACGGAGCTGATTGTACTCATCTGAGCACACCTGGTAACAACTACATCTCCGGCTTGTCCATCGACACAACTTGTGAGTACAGGATGTACAATGAATGTTTGAAGTCATCTTTAGTGCAGTCATACATCAAAATGTGCGGGGCACTCCAAGCGATTTTTTTTTTTTGTAATTTCACAACGTGCATTATATCCGATAGTGACATTTATATAGATTTGTGGAATTTATTATGGTACTTGATCACACAAACCGACGCTCTGAAAGCCCTCAAAACATACGCATATTCCATATGTGCCAAAATGATTTTATTACAATACCACTCGTTCACTTGTGTTGAATTTATGCATGTTATCTACTGTTGCTCTGCTTCCTTAAGCACTTAATCGATACTTTCATTCTTAAGTGAAGCTGCTATGCAACCATCCTTGTTAATGGGATTTGTCATGAATTTAAAAACATTTTCATTCATCATCCCATAATCACCATAAAGCCTTAACCTCGAGGTTAGGAAACCTCGAGGTTAAGCTTGTAGTTAGGGACCGTGTAGACGAACTCGTAGTTAGCTAACCTCGAGGTTAGCTCGATGTTAAGAGCCACGAGATATCTCAGGGTTAGCGCTCTAATCACGAGTCGCGGATGTTCCCCACTCGTTTAAGCACTGTGTGGACACAAATATCAACGAACTCAAAAGGGGCAGGAGTTTGACCTCGATGATTCCTAACCTCGAGGTTAAGATTCGTCGCGTGGACGCACGTCGAAGTTAGGGGGCCAGAGCTTAACCTCGAGGCAGGGAGGTTTAGGGCTTGTTGTCTGAACGTACTATTGCTTTTTTCTTCTTTCTCTTTGTTTGCACTGAATCTATCACGTGAACAAGAAAACATTGTTCACAGGGTGTATTAATGCAAAAAAAGGGTGACTATTACCAAAAATATCATCTACTGCAGTTTTCCTTAGCGTGCAGTATGTAACTCATGCAATGAAGCGTATACGTGTCCCAGAAAAAACAAAACGAAACAAAACAAAACAGAAAAAAAAAACGATACCACGTTTCCTAACGATAAAAATCATACATTTTCCTTATGAGATGCAGATGAATGAAAACATAAGCTTTTCTCTTTTCATTTGATGTACAATTCAATGTTCATAATTTATACAAGACAGAATTAGAACGATGGTTAGTGGTGTTATTAAATTTTCAATTTCACGCGCAAATGGTGACTTAAGTTGTTAAGTGATTTTTATTTTCTAAATTTTTGCCGATATATTTTCGAAAAACAAAGTTCGTAACCCAAACATCCATACTTTTTCTCCGATTATGAGACCATATGCGTCATTATATAAACATCGCATGCTTGAGAAAAAGTTGCATGAAAACTTGCCTCATTCGTACCGATTCTGTGGATAATAAAAAAACAAGCATTCGGTTATTCCCGATTTAGCACTAGACAATGGGTTCATCTGCGCAATAGAAGATGAATTCACACTAAACAACAAAGGAATAATGTTGGGGTATTAACAGAGAATGATGTATGGGACGGAAAACTCTTTGTTGTCATTTATTTAGAATAAGCTATAAGACGTATAACCAATAACTGAAGATTAATGTCGTGAATATTCTCAGGCTGCGTGGAGTGCGGTGTCTGTGGGAAATCAACCTTACAACAATGGCAGGGTACACATTTTGATGATTTTGAATACCTCAAACTTATCTCATTGTTTTAATTCCTCGCTAAATTTTCTCTCAAGCGTGGTTCACCTTTCAGCACTGACAGAGTTTTGAAGTTTTTGAAGGGGGAGGTAAAGCAGAAAGAGATGGTATATCACTTCTTTATAACTGAACTTGCACTTTTAACATTTCAAAAGTACAAGTGCTGGATCCTTTTTTCGAGGGGCTCGGAAGGTTTTGTCGGTTTTGTCGGTTTAATAATCCCCCTACCCCCCCCCCCAAAGAAAAGAATAAATAAGATTTAAATATCCGGTGAGGAACGCCCTTTGCTCTGTGGTTAGCTGCATGGTCAGGCGAGCTCATGATCACGTGCTAATTAGCAACCCTATCCAAACCGAACCGTCTGCTGGGGGCGGATCCAGGAATTCCGTAAAGAGGGGGGGGGGGGGGGGGGGGGGGGAAGGGGGCGTACACACCACACCCCAATTTATTTGTTCTTTTTATTTCTTTTGTTTGAAGAAAATAAATTCTGAAAATGCCACATTTCTCTCGCGTGGGAGCGGGATATAACCTCACACCCCATTCGGTCCGTTTCCCATATACTTATCGTACAGTTTTAGATTGACAGATTTCCACATGTTTCATCTAATGTGTGCTGCAAGTATGTCACTTCACGAAAAAATAAGATAACCAAAACAAAACAAAACAAAACAAAAACAACGAACAAACAAAAGTTCAGGTGGGTGGGAAGAGATAATAATCTTATTTTGATTAACCCTTTCCCCGCTTAGTTTCCCTTTAAAAACTTATAAGTACACTTTGGGGTTTGACAGCTTTCCAAATTCCATGAAAAATGTGTTTACGAGATATTGTCATTTGTATTCTGAAATTACAAAAGCTCCCTCATATGTAGTGACGTCGAACGGAGAGTGGACGGCGGGGGGGGGGGGGGGGGGGGGAGGCAAACATGTCATTTTGTCCCTCAACAATTTCCGAAATGAGAAACATTTTCTTTGCTGCTTTGATTAGAAACATTTTTCAGTTAATATCATCCGCTCGGATCCCCTCTCTCGCACATATCTTCCATGTTTTGCCCCATCTCCCATCATGAACAACGCCCCTGATGCCTGAGGATATTTGCTTTAAGTGACTTTAATCAAGAAATTGAGAGAGGCGATAGCTATAATCAAAATATATATTACATTATTAGGGCCTATCATACTGTCATACATACAAGGAAATCTGTATCCATATTACCATTTTGTTGATTTCATTTGCGTATTCTGTAGGGCGACGCTATAGCTCCTACGTTTTTGAAAGGGAGGATGTCAAATTCGTCTGTCAAGCAAAGAGAAAAAAGACAAGAAAAAAAAATCTTTATATTTTTGAGGTGCGATTTTCTGCTGAAAGTCGGTTGACAAGCAAAAACAAAACAAAAACAAGAAAAAAAAGTCTTCACATTTTTGCTACAACTTCCCTCCCACCTTATATTTCATGCAAAATTGGGGATGCAAACATTGTATGCAAACATGCATCTTCTGTTAAAAAAAAAGTGGGGGGACAGCCCCCCCCCCCCCCCCCCCCCCGGTTATGCCGCTTCGTTTATGGGCTGGTAATCGTGATTTTATGTGATGGTGGCTATCGCCGATCATCCAACACAATCCACGGTACGGATTAACGCCGCGCCGGTGCAAGATACACTCCTTTCATTCATATGCCCATTATTAACAGGAAATGAATGGTTTTGATATTAAAAATAAGAGAATATGGATTCACTTTGATACAATTACACAGACACGGGAGAAGTGGTTTGTTTTTCACCTATTCAACTCCTCCATAGGGTATTCAGGCATGATTAAGGCATGACAGAGATCGGTGCCTATATGTCTTGATGTGATGTTGCTTCAAACGCCGTCTCTTGTTTACATTTTGAGAGAATGATCGTGTAACTACAATTCACCCGTGTAACAGCTGAACCCGACCTCCCCTACTCCCAGTCTGTAGTGAAGTATGCCTTATCTTTACATAAATCAAGATGCATCTGAATAATGTAATAATTTCTGATATGCCATACGTTCACTTTTAGAGGGTAATTGTTCATGCGGGCACATTGTGTGCTCCTATGAGAAAGATAACAAGAGCGCCTTCCAACAGTATGAACTAACTTGAAATCGCCCATTGTCTCACTTTATTTGCAACAGTATTGCCATGTATCATTCATAAACTGCTATGGTCTGAACTATGTGTGCGTGTCAGTGTGTGTGTGTGTGTGTGTGTGTGTGTGTTTGACGGAAGGGGGAGAGGGTGGGTGGGTCAAGCGTAATGTTCGTGGTTGCGTAGGTATCTCTCTAAAAAAATCGAGTGAATTCAAAAAAGAGTGAATTTTGAGTGAAATTTGAGTGAATTTTGAGTGAAAAATGTTTATTTTCACTCGTTTTAGAGTGACGTCAGGATCACTCCAAAATCTTCGAGTGATCCTTGAGGTCACTCAAAAAAGAATGAAAATGAACTCAAAATGAACTCAAAATTCACTCTTTTTTGAATTCACTCCTTGAAGAGTGAATATTTTCACTCGATTTTTTTTAGAAAGACCCCCCCCCCACCCTGCATTCCTTCCTTTTCATGGTGGTGTTCTCATTGTGTCATTGTATATATATACCGTGTTATTGTCAAGATGGCAGAAACTAATTAAACGACCCTTCTTGACGTTGCTTGACAAAGGATAAAGGACCAAATGAAAAAAAAAACAATAGTAAAAGAAGCAGTTATTGCACGTAAACACAAAGATTATAACATAATTTCCTAACCCATAGAATGCCTTTTTTTTGACAAATCTTTGTATGTTTTTTTTTTATTGCTTTAATGAACATGCCATTTTGCTATTTTATTTGTCATGTAGGCTTAACACAACAGAAATTATCAACTGCAGAATACGGTATTGCTTTGTGTCAAATTTGCAAGACGATATCAAGATGGAACATTGTTTATCAATTCCTAGATCCAAGCTTAGATACTTAATACCTACATATGGTTGAGACTCAGCTCTAAAGAAAGAAAGAGAGTAATGCCAAACTAAACCAAATTAGCTTAATCTCTTCCCAATGCTTAAATAGAGCCTTTTAGAAGTGCTTCACATGAGGTATTTTAAAATTCAATCATTTCCTATCCGAACGTTTGTGTAATGGTTAATCAAACTGAAAATTGATAAGGCTCGATAATCGAGAATAAATGTCATTAGAGTTGAATGAAAACGGTAAATCAAACTGTCAAACATATAGACCTAGTGTGGGGCCTATCTCTCATCAGAAAGAAGGATACATAACGCACAATAGAATGCTATTGTTTAGTTTTCTGTTACTATAGGGATTGAAATGATGACAGTATACATTCAACATTTCACATTGATAAATTATGTCCACATCGTTTCTGAACATACCGAAAATCATCGGCACTTTCATTCTCTGTCTATACATTGTGACCATCTTTAAATGCCTTCGAATGAACATTTCTATTCTCACAATTCGTATATATATATTTTTTTTTTCTCACAGCTGGCAGACTGCTCTATTGTAACAGATGGGGAACAGACGAAGCCTACTACACTAACCTGCCTCCAGAGAGACCAGAGCAGACTAAGATACCAGAACTTGACATACTAAGTGCAGCCAGTGACAGAAGCCTTGTGGATGTAAGCATATTCAACGACACAGTGTACTGGCTGCGGAAGGACGGTGTGGTGGTCACCAGAGACTACGCTTCGAGCAGTCCGACTTCCATCCTGCATCCCATAACTCAGGATGAACTCGGAGGTAATTGGGTCACCTTACAGAAAATGGTCATCGCTTATGATGATCCTATGTAATTCTGCAATGTCGTCATGTCAAGTCACCGCAAAATCTTCATGATCGTACAGTATACTATCGCAATCCTCTGCACGTTTTATACGGGATTGTAGAAAATAAATTAACAAGGTAGAAAAAGTGCATTCTCATACTGCAGCACATTCATTATAAAACATTGTCAGTGTCTCAACCATAAAACGCAATTTATTTGATTCTACAAGCATTAAGAAAGAGACCATCAGCATAAGCATGGCTTGACTGGGCTGACTGCTTCTGCGAAATATATAGACTTTTGCAATGATAAAGGAAGATGTATAAAGGGAGTGTTTTGTGTGTGCAGTATGTGCATTATATTGTGCTGGGCCATGTAGTTCATCATTGTCCATCAATATTAATATCAATGTATACGATAATGGTATTAAATTTATGAGACCAGAATCTATATATTAGTTATGTAAAATATAAAGTTATAGTTTACGTAGTGTGTATCTCATTACAATGCATTTCTTACTGTAGCTTTAAAGGAAAGCAGTGATGAAAACAAGGTTATCAAAACAAAGGTGTGAAGGTATAATAAGAAAGATTCCATCACTTGTCCCCTCTGTACAATGTGTGTACACTTGTGTCTCTTTGTGTACGAAGGAAGACAGGTGATAAATGCTCCACTTTAAACTCCTCAGGCTCAGGATTGAATCCTTTAAATGGGCCTCTATATACAAGTCTTCAACTTACTGGGCGTCATCATAGGTAATTCAGATAAATCGTTTTCATAGGAAACAACGATGTTTTTGTTTTCAGAGAGTCGGGTATCAAGGCATTCCATATATGATTGGTCCGTGATTCCTGCCTGACCGATGCGTTGTGAGAGCTTTTAGATCGTGTGAGTGGAAATCTGTTGAGTGTCGTGCAGTTAGTGATTGTATTATCATCAAAGAAGTTTTGGAAGAACTGCAGCATTAGGTTCTTGGTATATTTATAACCCAACCCACACAAAGTGTGTATGTGGGTATAGGAATCACTCTGAGGCCGGGTGGCCGGGCGGCCGGGCACCCGCGCTGTCGAGCGGTCGGACGGTCGGGCGGTCGGGCGGTCGGGCGGTCGGGCGGTCGGGCGGTCGGGCGGTCGGGCGGTCGGGCGGTCGGGCGGTCGGGCGGTCGGGAGGTCGGTCCGTCAGTTACAAAACTTGTGGCTGGAACTACTCTCTATTCATTTTTTAGTAATCGATGTGTGAATTGTTATGAACAGTGAGGTAGAGGTGCAAGACACATTTTCATCTTTATGGAGTTACCATGGTCATGACAGTTTAAAAAAAATAAAATTCATGCAAAATGTTTTGGTTCGAACTGTACACTCTCATTTTTTGAGCAATTGTCCTAAAAATTGGCATGCGTGACCAATATCATATTGGTAGTTGTGAAAGGCACTTTTTTTTTCAGTATCCCATGATGCATTGCCATGGCGCCGGTAAATTTGTGTACATAACACAAAATCTTGTGGATTGAACTACTCTTTCAGCTTACAAGCAATTCAGCTGAAGTGTAATGTAATGTGTAGTTGTGCAAGACATCTTTTCGGTAAGTGTTAGAAATTCTGTTGCAATGGCAACATCAGCTTTTATACTAATTCTACGAAAATAATTATGTGGATTGACCTTGCACTCAGTTTTTGAGCAATTAATCGCAAATTTGGCATGCATTACTATCATCCTAGTTAGATGTGCAAAGCCATTTTTTTTTTGTCAGGATGGCGTAATATATGTCGCCATGGCAACGGCAAATTTTCATGAAATTCACACAAGATATTTTGTTTGAAACTACATTCTTTGTTATAAAGCGATTGAGCTGAAATTTGGCACATAATGATCAATGTAATATAGATATGCAAGACACCCTTTATCATGAGTGTTGAGAAATCAGTTGCCATGGCGTCATCAGTTTTTATCCAAATCATACAGATTTATCTGATTGACCTAACTCCTTTAATTTATTTTTTGTTTGTTTGTTTGTTTGTTTGTTTGTTTGTTTGTCTTTTTATAGCATTCGGCTGAAAATCAGGCACAAGTAACCGGTACAGTAACTAGCTATGCAAACTGTATCTTTCATTTTTGATACAGTATATGTTGCCATGTCAATAGCACATTCTAAAAAGAAAATCATATAGAAATACTGTGGATTCAGCTAACTCCCTCAGTCTTTAAGTAAAATGTATTTAGATTGGAATTTGACGCACGTGTCAACCTGTATAATACGTAAATATTCAAACTTTCTCTTTCATCATTATTTAACAATGCGTTGTCATGGCAACAGCACATTTTGAATGAAAATCATACAAAAATACTATTTTTTCAGCTATTTTCCACTTGGCTTGCTATTTGGCACATGTGACTGCAGCTTTGATTCGTATATGGGTAAACTTTATCTTCCGTCACTGTGGAAAATGCTTTGGTAACATGGTAACATAATATTTTGAATAAAAAATTATAGAAAAATATTGTAAATTCAGCTTTTTCCCTCAGTGATTGAGCATTTGACATGAAATTGTGCAAAAAAAAGTGCAAAATGCAACTTTTATTATTGTTGACCATTGCGCGAAAATAACACAATAATGTTGTGGAGTTACAGGTAGGTATCTCCTTCAGTCTTTGAGCATTTGGCTTGAAATTCGACACGAGTGACCGCCAAAGGGGAGTTCTGCAAACTTCATCTTTTGTTGGTGTCGAACAATGTGTTGCCATGGCAACACATATTGAAACATTTATTTAAGGTACTTGTTTATAATTTGAAATTGTGTTATCGTTGTTCATCCAAGTCTAAAAGTAGGCCCTGTAGGGCATCCTACTCTAACAAGTGGGATGTATTGATCTTTAGAATTAAATATATATATATATATATAATAAAATTATATGAATGAATGTTCTATGCCAGTTTAGTGTATTTTTTTTCTTGATTAACATCTATCTAACAATGCTTCTGTGCTAGAAGAAAGTTAAATTAGTTAATGTTAACGTTGATTTTGTGTCCACACATTCAATATACAGTACGTACAGCTTGGTGATTATAATAAAACGAGAGCATTTTCTGTAACAGGAATATGAATAAGGAGATGATCCGATATATCTTTACATAATGTACAATAAAAAAAAAATTATCGTCCGTCAGAACATTTGAGAAACATTATAAATTGCACCCGATTTCAGGAGCAAAAGTCGACCAATTAGCGTATCTGTCTGCTCGAGCCCGATTTGCATACAGTAGTGATAGTGCGAATCCAGTTTCGTTAGATTTTATGTGTCATGAATAATGATGTGTGAAGCAGATCTCAAAAGGCCCAATATAGTCCATGGGCCAGGCCAGATATTGGTATCACCTGAGGTGGCAAAACCTTTTTGGTGTCATTTTGTTTGTCGGGCATAGATATGCTCATCAAGCTATGATAGCATTTCCAAATGAGTAGCTTAGTCATAATAAATGAATTTTTAAAACCAATTTAGTCTCGTTGTTATATCGCTATACTTCTGAATCGAGACTAACCGCTATACAAGATGAGCATTGTCTTCATAGAGCTGTATTTATGCGATATGTAAATACAGCTCTATGATTGTCTTCTGTATGTTCACAGGTGTTCTGTTGTAAACACGGTGCGCTTAGTCTTTATTCAAGGCAGCGAAGGGAATATCCAAAGGTTATGATGTCCACAGCGGTTAGTCTTTATTCAAGACGGCGAAGGGAATATCCAAAGCTTATAATACAGTGTATATCCCTTTATCTAAAAACAACAACAAAAACAAAAGCATTCCCTCGAGAATGTTACCGTATTTTTCAATCATTTATCATTTTCCGGTGAAAACGCTAGGGTGAATACGCTAATACCACGCCAATGTCGCTTTATTTCCATCCAACAATAAAAAATAATGCAAAAACAATGTACCGATACAATACAATACATTATGATAAATAATATTGTAAGTGAACAGAGTGATTTTTGTTCAAAATTGATGTATTTGTTGAAAGGGTAGTATAAAAACAGTATGGATAATCCCTTTTATCAGGAACTTCAGACATGATAACGGCATATTGTTCTAGATAAAGACTAAGCGCACCACGTGACAGCTGTGGACATCATAATCCTTTGGATATTCGCTTCGCTGCCTTGAATACAGACTAAGCGCACCGCGTTTACAACAGAACGCCTGTGGACATACAGAAGACAGTGCTCTTCTTTGTAAAGCGGTTAGTTTCGATTCAGAAGTGTAGGGATATTAAAACGAGACCAAATTGGTTAAAAATTCATTTATTATGACTAAGCTACTCATTTGAAAATGCTATCATAGCTTGATAAGCATATTTATGCCCGACAAACAAAATGACACCAAAAAGGTTTTGCCACCTCAGGTGGTACCAATATTAAACCCATTTTTCGGGTCTTGGCTCATGGACTAATACTCGCGCTGTCGCGCTCGGCTGTCCTAGGCTCGTTTCTCTCGCCCGTTGTACAGCGAGATGGCCTTGACATAAGGCTACGTTCAAAGAAGATCATAAAAAACAAATAGATAGTGACGATAAACGAAACATTGAGTAAATCTTGTAAAAAAAAATCATTTACTTTGAGAGATTTTAATTCTGCGAATTAGGGATCTGAATGCATACGTTATTGTATAATACGTATGGCATTCTTTTGTAGAAAGTATGATGTTATTGCTTTTTGAAGTTGCCCAATGTTGCAATATGAAATGTATGAAATTAACAACGAGTTATAAAGCATGAACGGAATGTTTATTGGAACATAAAACTTCAATTTATCATGGGATATAGGCCTACTAACATTACAGGAAATCGTATAAGGGAATATCATGCACATACAGTTCGATTTCAAATTGTCATCTATAAAAAATTGTCAATAAATGAAGTGGCTTCTTTTTGTGCTAATAATGCACTGTAATATTTGATTAATGCTTATCTTTATCATTTTCACCTTTTAAAAATGAATATAATCATTCTCTTCCTTTTTTTTAAATCGAATGAGAAAAATCTATCACTCTTAAACATTATTTATACAGTTTCGATAATTTCGTATTAGGGAGGGTTTTTCATTTCCTTTTGGGAGTGACTGTAATTCTGATATAGTACAGATGCTAGTTTTGCCGGTATTTTTCTTTTTCTTTAAATTATAATTGTAGTAACATAGATGAGGATGAAATATCAGTGTTGTAGACCAAGAATACAAAGAGCCCAATACAGAGCATTGATTGACAACGCATCGCGTATAGTGTATTAAGTACAAACTAGTTGATTGAATTATAGCATAGCAATGTCTTGTTTTCTATTAAATAAAGTAATCCTTAAATATTTTCTAAAGTAATCACCATAATTTGATGTGGTAGAGTACATCATTTACTGTCAAAAAGATATAGAATGTGTTATAGACAAGTCTCTGTATTACAAAAAAAAATCTACAAATCTGAAAATCAATCCCTCTTTATTTAACATTACAGCAACTTGTGCAATTTTGCATGCGTTTGGAAATATGCTGGTTGTGAGTGGAAGGTTACAAAATTAATATACTTTCAATGTACTAGAGGCGTAGTTATACTGCCAACAATTTGTTTTGAAAGAGTTTTAGTAATAGGAGTGAGATGCTCTCTCGTATGGCATGTCAACTACACTTAGCTTTAATAGTGCAACACTTTGCAGTGTAAAAGTGATATTTGTGACAGTTTGAATAGAGTCTTGTACTGTAAATCACATGACTTGTTATGCACCAGGATTTGATCGTGGTGCAATACATTAGTTAGCGTTAAAAGTCATACAGTGTCTTATAGACAAGTCTTTCTATTGCACACAAAAGATCAGAAGTATAGAGATTGAACTATTTATAGTGGAAATTAGAGAAATTTAGAAGTGAGTCATCTTTTTCGTGCAACTTTTGCAATTTTGCATGCGTTGGGAAATATTTGCCGGTTGTGAGTGAAAGGTATAACAAATATGTACTAGAGGTGTTGTTATATATTGCCAGCAATTTGTTTTAAAAGCGATTTAGCAGTAGGAGTGAAATGCTCTGTCGTAGTAAATATTTAGTACATTGTGCTCCTTGCAACACTTTCCAACACTTTGCAGTGTAACAGTGTGATTTGTGACAGCTTGAATAAAGTCATGTCGGGGAGATGCAGGAGACGAGCCACTTTTGCTATTTCTGGAAATACTTCCGAATTAATCTTTGCTTATAACAAGTATTTGTTACTAAATTGAAATTCAACAATAAAGATGTCTTGCGCCGATGAAATTTTATTCTAAATCATTACCAACAGAGGGCACAAGTGCTGCATCTGTAAACTCTATGTAACCAAGTTTGAGGGGTGGCTCAATTCTCCTGCATCTCCCCGAATGTACATGCATATGACTTGTTAAAGACTAGAATTTGATTGTGGTTCAGTACAACATTTAGCTGAAAAAAAAAATCATACCGTGTGTAATTTTGCATGCGTATAGAAATACATTGTACGCCTTTTTTTGTAAGTGAAAAGTTACAAATATCGTCAGCTGAAAAGCAGAAGGGCATTATCGCGTTCTAAGATTGAAAGGGATGTATTGTATTGGTTGATATGAGGATTGGCCAGTTCACTTTATTCGAGATGCCAAGATACCACTCATGCTATAGTACAGAGCATAGTATGCTTATGATGGGTGCCATTCTGAGAGGAATTCAAAATTCATGTTGATGAAAGTCTGTTTTGGAATGGCTGAGATATCAAAAAAGGTAATGCAAAGCAATCGTAATAAAAGGTGGGTCCCACCCTTTATTGCGATCCATCTATTTTGGGTATCTCATGGCTATATTTCAAAACCAATTTTTATCAAATAAACGTTGAAATCCTCTTGGAATTTCCTCGTGGAATTACATTCTCTTTCATAAATCATGTTCATTATCTCGCAAATAAAAAAAAAATTCGAAAAGAGAAGTTAAGTCTCAACCAAAGCTATACAATCTTTGTAAAGCATAAATAAAGAAGAAACAATCAATTTTTCCCAATATCGGGTGAAATAGCATACTTATCGCTTTGATTTTTAACATTTTCCTAAAAATGAAAATGATCTCAGATTAACACCACGATGAAGAGGAGATCGATTTCCATATCGTGAAATTAATAATTCATTACCCCGAATAATTGTCATAACGCCCTTCTGGTTCTCAGCCGACGATAAGTACTAGAGGTGTCGTTACACCGCCGACATTTTTTCTTTTTTGAAGAATTTTAGTGATAGGAGTGAAGTGCTTTCTGGTGGTGAATGTCCAGTACGTCTTGCTCCTTGCAACACTTTCTTAAACTTTGCAGCATAACAGTTAGATTTGTGACAGCATAAATAAAGTCATGTACTACACATGCACATGACTTTTCATGCACTAGGAATTGATCATGGTTCAGTATATCATATAGCATGAAAAAATACAGTGTGTTATAAGAAGTCTTTCTATATTGCTCTCATTGTTGGAAATTAAGGAAAATTAGATAGGAGTCATCTTTTTTGTGTCTGAAAATTGGAGCAACTTTAGCAATTTTGCATGCGCTTTGTAATATGCTGGTTGTAAGTGAAAGTTTGTAAATAATATTATGTACTAGAAGTGTCGTTATATTGCCAGCAATTGGTTGAAAAGTGTTTTGTTAATAAGAGTGAAACACTCTCTCGTAGTGAATGTCAAGTACATATTGCTTCTTGAAACATTTTCTAACCCCATGCAGTGTAACAGTGAGATTTTTGATAGCTAGAATAAAGTCATGTAGTGGAGATGCAGGAGACGAGCCACTTTTACTATTTTTGAAAATATTTCCTAACAAATCCTTCTATAACAAGTGCTTGGTACCAAATTGAACTAAAGCTATAAAGTTGTCTTATACCTATGAAATTTTATTTTAGATCATAGTCTAATTAAAAAAAAAAATGTCAAGTGGGTCAAGACACCGTCCCGCCGCAGTGTAAGGAGAGTTGAGCCAGCTTTGGAAAACATGTGTCAATAACCCTTTGTTGGAGAGTTGAGCGATGATGTAAACAGATAAAGATGAAATTAAAAAAATGGGCTTACTAGTAGTCAGAAATAAGTCTGAACTTACAAAATTGTGTCGTGTTTTTCCCCTCTTACATTCAAGTATAGGAACATCTGGAAATTTAAGAAGTTCAAACACTCATTATATGCATTGCTTATAAGAAAACTCAAAGTGAAGTTTTGCTTTATAATATTTTGGAATGGGACTTCATCATTATAATTATTTACTGATCACCACCTTCCTATGTCTAACATAGGATAATCTTCTGCATACTGAAGGAAAGT